>NC_052058.2:154569950-154876397 GCF_903992535.2 Arvicola amphibius | reverse complement strand
TTGACCATACTTAGAAGTCAGGTTTCTGGTACCAAATGCAGGTGACACTCATGATCAGCTTGCTGGTCAAGCATCCTCTAAGGGCAGTCCCCAGAAACCATGTCACAGTTCTCATAGAAGGTCAGAGCTACCTTCCTCTTGTTTCTAAGAGGTCTAGGGGAGGGATGCTGCTCAGTTCAGGCATTTGCTGTCCATTCTTGTGTCTGTTATCTTGCTCATGAATTTTGCTTTGTGATGTAGTACAGCAGATGTGAAAACTTAATAAAATCTTCATATTTTCTTAAATACTTCAGCCATATGTTTCCTCTTTTCAGTCTTAGGAATTCTAATACATTGTAGAAAATATGCTTATTTCAGGATAAACATGCATATAAGTAGATATTATGGAAAGCATTTGTTCTTGCTTTGTAGATTTTCTGTTTGATGTCTCTGATGTCACACACTTGCCCACTTCTTGCACCTTTAAGATTGCATCTCTATGACTGATGTGACTTTAAGATCGCATCTCTATGACTGATGTGACTTTTTAATGCATTGCTTTGATGGGAGCTCAAACACCAGTGAATTAGCAAAGGGAAGCAGTGTTTTAGAAATAATGATGGGCCGGGCGGTGGTGGCGCACGCCTTTAATCCCAGCACTCGGGAGGCAGAGGCAGGCGGATCTCTGTGAGTTCGAGACCAGCCTGGTCTACAAGAACTAGTTCCAGGACAGGCTCTAAAGCTGCAGAGAAACCCTATCTCGAAAAACCAAAAAAACAAAAAAAAGAAATAATGATGGGAGGACATTTCTAGGCTGAGGATGGGTTTAAAAGTGTGACGTGTTGCCGGGCGGTGGTGGTGCACGCCTTTAATCCCAGCACTTGGGAGGCAGAGGCAGGCGGATCTCTGAGTTCGAGGCCAGCCTGGTCTACAAGAGCTAGTTCCAGGACAGGCTCTAGAAACTACAGGGAAACCCTGTCTCGAAAAACCAAAAAAAAAAAAAAAAAAAAAAAAGTGTGATGTGTTGAAATGCCCAGAGGCTCTCCAAGGGGATTTCACCAGGGTTTGAAGTCAGGTGCATTTAGGAGGAGGAACCCAGCAGGGGAAGTTCTGAGCCATGGCAGTCACAGAGGAGCCTTGTTCTGAGACAGTAAATTCTGTGTTCAGAACAGATGTCCAGAAGCACATGTCTATGTCTGATTCTGCCACACTGCCCTCATCCCCTTGCCTTTGCTTAACCACTCAGTCCAGGGTACTGGCCCGAATGTCCTCTGTCCTCATAATCCATGGCACACCCCTTCTGCTGGCCTGTGCTGCCCTCTTCAGTTCCTGCTGTCAGGATGAGGAGGCCCCCTACCCCCCACCCCCTCCGCACCTGAGTGTGGATGATCAATGCATCCAGATGTTACCGTCTGAAGATTTTACAATTACAGAATAGTTTCATTTCAGAGTAGAAAGCAGATATGCAGCTAGAGCTGTCCAAGGCCTTGTTAGCACGTAGCTTGTTGAAGGCATTACCATTTCAGAAAAGGAGAGATATGTTACATTTTATGTTCTGCCAAAGGAGAACCATCCTTGCCGTAGTGGAACAATGTAACACTCAGTATGGACTTGCTGCTTTTAAAAGTCTGTGAATATAGCTGGCGTAGTGGTGCACACCTTCACTCCCAGTGCTAGGGAGGTAAAGGCGGGTGGTCTCTGAGCTCGAGGACAGCCAGGGGCTACATAGTGAGCCCTTGTCTTAAAAGAAACAACAACAATAACCAGGTTATGAATGTCTTATCCTGAGCACACAACCCTGCATGCTTGTCTTGCTTGTCTCAGCAACCCAGAGTCTGCCACGCCTCTGGTTTGCATTTACTCCCAAAGACTACATTACAAGACATTGTAACTGGTTATGGTGAAGTGTGTGGAGCGGAATGTGGTTAGCTGGATATTTTGAATTATTGATCATGGTACTCAATGTTCTCAGTGGCCAGGAAAGCCTTCCTGTTTACGATAAATAAAGATGTAGGATTTGCTTTATTAAGTTTGTACCCTACATAGTATTTTAATTAAGATAGAACATTGAAGTTACTTCAAGGCTTTGTTTGAGGCTGACTAAAAAGAGGAAATGGGAAGTTCTGTGGGTTAGGCCTCAGTCAGAGTCGCATCTGTTGTTTGTGGGCTGTCAAGACTGGCGCACACTTGATCCCAGAGTCCTTGACAGGGGGCGGAGGCGGCACATTAGAAGGCTTGTGCAAGGAAGGTAAAATGACTTCACAGCAGTGTTTAGGATCTGAGCTTTGGTATCACCACGCCTTTTATACCCTCCCCACTAAGTATCCCAGGGGAGGAATAGTCTTCCAGATTGGCAAAAGAGCACAGCCGTGGTCACATTTTATAATCTGATTCTCATTTTCTTGGTTTTGAAACAGGCTCTTGCTGTTTTGTTCAGGCTGGTCTCCGGTGATCCTCCTGCCTCAGCTCCCCTATAGTGGATTGCAAGTATGAGTCTTAACACCTGGCTAGAGAATCTTCTTTCTTTATAGTACCAATAAACTTTAATTCCCTTGGATTTTACAATAAAAGAGACAGTTTTACTGTGCGTTTCTGTTTTATTTAGAATTTGGGAGAGCTGGTCTTCCATTGTAGAATCTAGGATAATAGGGAAATAAGATGCATTGGTCAGATGTGAGAGGAATGATCACTTTATTTATCACCAAAAAAAAAAATTGAGGCAAGGTGTAGTGGCACACACCTTTAATCCCAGCATTCTGGAGGCAGAGGCAGGTGCATCTCTGAGTTCCAGGACAGCCAGGGCTACACAGAACAACCCTGTTTCAGGAAAATAGCGATAAAAAAATAACAATAACAAAAACATTGTTTTTGAGGTAGGGTCATGGTATATCCTGGTTGACCTGAACCTTGCTAGGCTGCCATTAAATTTGAGATGATCCTCTTGTGTCTGCCTCTCTATTGCTGGGATTATAGGTGTGCACCATCATCCTTGGTTCCAGTCATAACCACGTTTATGTAGATGTCCCGTGGCAGTGAGCACCTTGACATTGTTGTATAGCCACCATTGTTGTATAGTTCATCATTAGGAGCCTTCCTACCTCCCCTCCCCACAAAAGCTCCTGAATGGATGGGGACCTAGCGTGGTGTCCTGGGTACAGACTGCTGTGTCTTTGAGTCATGGGTGTGCATGTGTTAAAGGACCAGTGTTGAGTCTTCACCCAGCACCTCTGGTAGGGAGGAGCCTGGTGCACAGTGGGAGCTAGAACCCGGATGGAAAGCATGTCCTGATCTGTGGGGGTAGAGGTGGATAACCAGCAGCTGTTGACCCTCAGAGCTCTGCTGACACCAGCCCAGTTCTTAACCTCTCAGGGGGCTGTAATTCACGGTAACTGGTAAACCTAGAATTCTGTGGCTCCTCCCCTGCTTAAGTCCCAGTTCCGGCTCTGATTCACTTAAGCTGTCTTGGTAATCGGTAACCTTGTTCAGAACTAGTGTTTCCTTATCTGTAAAATACAGCCATCTATCTGCAGTCTCTACGGACCTTGCCAAGCTGTCCTGTGGTTTGATTTACTTCCATAATTGATGATGTGATGTGATGTGATGTGTGTGTGTGTGTGTGTGTGTGTGTGTGCGTGATTTTCAGAAAGAGGGTGATGGAAGGTTCTGGAAGCAAAAGGAAGAGTGGGGAAAACAAGGGACACTTTTGAGAATTTGGTCCGGAAGATTGGAGCTGAAAATGCCACTGAGGAAGGCCCAGCTGGCTGGATCTCAGAGGCGCCGTTGCAGGTGCTGGAGCATAGTCAGGATGAGTGCAGAGCAGGGCAGGACCTCGGCCTGCGTAGTGTGCTGTGGTAACTGGGCCACAGTAGATCCTATAGGCAAGACCTGAGATTGGAAATGGGACACCAGTGTGGAAGGCACGGGGGAGGAAGACGGGATTGTGAAGGAGAAAGCTAGCGTGGCTCACTTCTGGGTGTGTGGAAGTGAGTCTGAAAATTCAGGCTGACCTGCCCTCTGCCCTGTGTTCTCTTCTCACTCACTCACTCACTCACTCACTCCTCACTGCAGTCCAGGAGGCCAGAGAAGCAGGGTGGTGGAGTCCTGTTGTAGTGCAGTGCCAAGCCAGGGTGCAAACCCGGGAGCACTGACTCCCCCGTTTCCTCCTGCCCTGTTCTCCGCAGTTGTGACCATGTGCGCTTGCCTCACTGCCGTCCAGAGTACAGAGTTCACCCAGCTTCATCAGGAGACCATCACAGTCAAAGCACAAGCTGGGTGTGGGTCCTTAAGCACCAGGCTGACTGGTGCCCTTCCTTGGCTTTCCTCTCGATAGTCGTTGTCACGGAGCTGTCCTGCCTCAGTGCAGGACATGATTCAGACAAGAGTCAGATACCCCCAGAAAGCATGCTTGAGTCCTGTGTTTTACCCTGAAAAGTCACTCCGTTACCCTAGAGGGGCCTAGACCTTATTGACCACCCCAGATGTGGTACTCCCCGAAAAGAGCAGGTCATAGGTATCCTGTCTCCGCTGTCATCATGAGAGAGCTTGCTAGTGGAAACACTTTGTTGCATGAGCTGATGTGACCTGTGGCATCCCAGCCTTGTTAAGGCAGAGTTATACGGGAAAGCTTCCAGACATTGCAGGTCTCCCACAGCTCCTCTGAGACTATTCAGAGTGCAAGTCCTAAGAAGTGACTCTGCCTTGGCAGTTGGTAGGCCATGAACTTGGGCTTTTAAACTTTGTCTTCCCATGGGAGAACTTTCATGTTGTCTGTGCCTTAGCTTCGTTGGGTTTTCTTAGAGCTGGGATTTGTGTTGAACTGTTTCCTGTGGACAAAGGCAGCACTTAGCACTGATCTCTTGTTGGGGGCCCGAGCTTGCTTGAATTTTTCGTAAGGCAGTTCATATTGCAGAGGCCTGCAGGGCAGCTGTGCTCTCACCTGCTAGGAGGCGGCTGCAGCTGGGGGGAGGCAGCATTTGCTGGATTTTCCAGCATGTCAGATAATTACAGAATGCCAAGAATCTGATTATCATCGGGATAATTTCATGCTCAATTATATTTAGATGAATTCAAGTAAGTGATTCTATTTTAATTGTAACAGATCCAGAGACAGTTAATTCTATATTCTTTAGAGCTGTAGTTTTCCTCTGAAAGATGGTTTTTAAAATATTAAAATTAAGTCGTGTCAGGCTTTATTTATTTTTGCTTTGACAGAGAGTTGGAGTAGGGAATAGTTTTGAATGTCAGAAAAAAATTGAGTTGTAGGAGAACCTTTCCCTTAATCTCTATTTAGAAGGAAATTGCGAGCACTGGGGTAAGACTTGTAAACAGGTGGATGTTGCTGTGTGAAAGGAAGACGCCTGGCCTAAGGGCTGTTTAGATAAACACAGAGAAAGGCTGAGCTGAAAGCATTGCACACACACTGCAAGCCTTCCTTAAGTTGTATTTTAGAGGCTTTTGTGTCCTATGCATTTCATTTTATCGTAGTGAATAGGATCTGTCTGGGCACTTGATCTTTCCCAGAGTCTCTGCATTAGCAAAACACAGAACTGAGCCTTCTTTACCCATGGGTTCTGCATCCATGGATTCCATCAACTACAAATTGGGAATATCTGGAAGGTGGATTGGATTCTAGAATGTTCCCTAAAGCAAAACTTGAACTTGCTGTTTGTTGAGTAACATGCCAAACCCATGTGAACGGAGTAGTTATGTATACATGCATGTGGCCTCCTGCTTCTCGTGCCAGTTTCTCCAGCACCCGTTGAACGCTGTGGGCTGTAGTTAGGCCTGCTGTGGCTATGCCTGTCCCTGTACTGAACATGTAGGCTCTTTTTCTTCTCATTATATCATAAACAATAGAGTCAAATATTGTGAACAGTATAGAGATGTTTGAAAGTATTGAAATGTGCATGGTTATATGCAAGTTCTACACTGTTTCACATAGGAGGCTTGAACATCCCACAGGTTTTGGAGACATCCTCTAGTACCCAGGGTGAGCTGAGTTCCTGTTCACATACACATGCCCCAGGCTGCCTCTTTCAGCCAGCCTTCTTCTGAATTACAGCAGAAGATAAGTTTTGTACTCAAGGATGGTTTTTGTAGCATATACATCAGATTTGAGAGGATTTCTCCTCACAGTTAATCCTGACAGGTTTTGTTGCTACAATTCCTTGGGCGGCCAGAGGGGCTGAACAGTGTCCACCCTTCCTCCTGAGGTCCCAGTGACAGCACAGGCTGCAGCTCTACCTGAGTTCATTATTTACAGAACAGTGGGTGCAGGGCTACGAGCAGAGGCATAGGTGGCCATGAAGCAACCACGCTGGGAAGTTCATACACAGTGGGCACAGTTGAACTCATGGAGATTGTAGCAGTTGGCTTGGAAGATGATGTGGTACAACAGGTTTACTTTAGTTTCCTGAAACTCAACATACCCCAAACTGGACTTCCTAGAGCAACAAAATTCTGACTAGCTCCAGCTGATCTCTTTTGCAGCTCCTCAATTCCGCCAGTTTTGTCAGCCCTTCTCTCTCCAGTGTTGTCTGAAGCTCCCTTTCCCTCCCCTTGCGCTTCCTGTCATGTACGCATTGATGTAAACAGTTGTCTTCCCCAGGCCACAGCTTGCAGCCAAGCTCTGTGTCCTGGGGAATCTTGTGCCTGGTCCCCCAGTCTTTCCATGCTACACCTCCAATTTTAGTAGCACCCCTCTGACCTCCAGGTTCCTGTGTGAGCTGCCTTCCCTCCCTGAGCTCCGCCTCCTCTGATTGACTTCTAACTGCCTTCTTCCCTGAGCTGTACCCAGCTCCCCATACCCATCCTCTACTCTGTGTTTGGACCAAACGCACTGGCTGTATTATTCATTTTGCCTCCATTTGTACCTACCTGTCTGTACAAACTGAGAAGCTTGAATCCATCTACTTTTTATTCCTTCAAAGACATGTGACTCAAGAGCATGTAATTTTGCCTCCACTGCCCCCCTCCACATTGTTGTATCTTGGAACCAGTAAGGCTACTTTTCATGGTTTATTTGGCCTGTTTGATTTTATAACTGGTATGGAGGGAACACTGATTGTGTTCACAATTGTAAAGCTTCTAGAGTGGACAGTTTACAAAAAGTAAATGTCCCTTTCAACTAAATTAACTAAAAATTAGAAAGAAAAGAAACATAGTCTATGCCAATAACCTGTAAGTGCTTTACTTTCTCAAGCAGCACCATGCTGCAGATTCTTTGTGTGTTTCCTGTTCATCACTGGAATAAACAGCCAGGGAGGCCAGTGCATGAGGCTTTGGTTAGTCAGTTGCCGAGACCTCTCCAGACTACAAAGGTGTGCCTAGAAAAGGGGAGCTCAACATGTTTTCTCTGATGGGTGCTTTTTCTCCTCTTCCTCATACTTAAAATGTAAAGCTCGTGTTGATTAAACTTTCTTCTATGCCCAGAAAGTCCCCAGTCAGCTCACTTCACCTGGAGGCAGAGGATCCAGCCTGGTTGGGGCTGGCCTGTGTGTGCACCTGCTTCCCTCTCCAGCTGGGCTGTTTGCTGTTTGGCTCGCAGTTTTGCCCCACAGTAAATAAGGGTCTCTCCTTATCCTCAGACCCTGTTCTCCCCTTAACATTCCCACTACCTGGAGTATTTGTCTTCATCCTACGATTGAAGAAATTTCCCCTAGGAATTCTAGCTCTGAAATATTTAAAATGTTGACTTCAAAGTCAACGGAACTGTGCCAAGCACACTTTTGAAGATAAAGGAGGAAGCTTTGACAAAGGACAAAGTCAAGGCCCATTAACTCACAGGATGCAGGGTATCTCAGGGAGGTCGGGGTTGAGCTTTGCTGTAGAGAGAAGAAAGCTTTACATTGAAACAAAAACAAATGACTTGAATGTTACAGGTGATTATTCTCATGGGACAGTGCTCCCTGGCTCACTCAGCCTCCAGGGTGGGTCTTCCTGTCCGACACCTTTTGATGCTGAGAGGGGTATGGCGTCTCTGGCTCCAGGCCACTCCCGGACTGCGTGTAGCTTGAGTTACAAAACCGTGGTGGACATTTGAAGAGGCTGAGCAGAACGTGGAGATTGCGAGGGTGTGCCTGCAGTCACGCTGTTGGTCATGGGAGGCTGGACCCAAGACCATGGCTTCCTCAGACCCCGACTCTGAGACTTTGAGCTTTGTTTCTAGAAAACCTTAGGTCATACCTGTAAAACCAAAGTTTATATGCTTACTGGTATTAATGCGACTTTCATGTTCACTGCCCTGCAAATTGGAGATTGTATTCCTATCTAGTATCTCCAGGATGCTAGACTTCAGTGAGTTTTATATCATAGGAATATTAAGTATGCATGGATTTTAGTTTTATTTGTTTTTTTAATTGCTGTTGGAGCTGGAGAGATGGCTGTTTGTAGGACCTGAATTTGATCTTTAGAACCAATGTTAAAAAACAGGCATGTTGGTGTACACATGTCTCTGAACTAAGGAGGCAGAGATAGGCAGATTCTTGGGGCTTACTAGCCAGCCTGGCCTAGTCTACTGGGCAAGCTCTGGACCAGAAACTCTTACCTGAAGCAAACAGCAAAAACGGGGGAAAAAGTTAAGCAGTACCATCATGCGCATGCGTGTGTGTGCGTGCGTGTGCTTGCTTGTGTGTGTCTGTTTCTATATCTTACACAAGTAGCCTTTGGCTGGAATCATATTTAGTTCAAAGCTGGAGATGCCTCCAACTGATCCCTGGACATGGATGTCCTTAGTTTTCCTAAAGTGCACACCTAAGGTTATGGGCTTACATCCCATAAGCAGTGCAGGGCTTATATGCAGCAAAGTGGCTCACCACCTACCCCTCACCTCACTTCAGTGAACATGAATGAGTAGCTTAGGCAAACGATACTGCAGCGGACTAGAGGCTTTAGGAAAGTGTGAGGAGGAGGTAGAGCTGGGAAGAAGAGTCTGTAGGGCCCGGTGGTTGGCAATGATGAAGGCTGTTGAGGGTTTGCAGGCAGAGGGCATTAATGATTAGCAAGAGATTAAGCTTTCCCGGCAGACGGGCTACTTAGAGAGTAAAGGGTGGAATAGTTATCTGGGCCAGGTGGTGGTTCCTTTGGGTGTGTGGGCTTGGAGGTAGGGATTTGCCGAAGGGTGTGGTTAGGAAGTAACATGGTAAAAGGGCTTGGCTTTGTTTCCAGACAGGTATATTATGTGGTGACAGTGAGAGATGAATTGGATTGAGGATCGTGGCGGTTCATGGAGCTAGAACTGGGAGCAAAGCAGGTCTGACATGGGCATCTGTCAAGTTGGTTGATACCCAAATTCTGCCCTGGGCAGAGGGCAGGGGTCAGAGTGTAGGCAGCATGGTGGTTCATGTAGATAGAACTGAGAGCAGGAGGTCTCAGAGAAGAGCAGGTCTGTCGTGGGCATTTGTCAGATCAGATGATACCCAAGATCCGCCCTGAGCAGAGGGCAGAGTCCTGGCAGGCTATCAGGGTATATGTCATTAACATGAGTCAGTGAGATAGGGGACTTGAGACCCGGCTGGGATCCAGAAACCAGGATACCTTCCCATAATCATGGGATGATTCACAGAACAGGGCAGATTGGAAGTGCAGTCTAAGCTCCATGGGGAAGGATGTAGAGGCAGTGCCAGTAAGATCCAGAATACCTCAGAAAACTGACCCAGATTCTTGCAGCGGATCTCAGAGGATCATCAGCTGGCAGATGTCCAGCCTAGTGACCAACAGAGGCACACCGTAACAGGACACCACCTTCCTGGATGAAACCCTTCCCTGTCCCACCATCACTACTGTCCTCTTGTGTAGGAATTGAAATCCCTGTTTTTTAGTATTGCATCAAGTGAACAGTAAGCAATAGCTTTTCCTTTTGGTGGCTTTACACACTTTGCGCATGGTGTCGTTAGTGTTACCAGCTAGTGTCAGAGTGCCAGATCGTTTTCCGGAGGTTTTTGTAGCAATTTATACTCCTTCAGTGAAGTAAACACATCCTGTGGTTCAGTCTTGTCATCTCTGTTCCCTGTGACAAAAGGAACAAAAGCAGCTTGAGGAAGGATGGGGTTTCTAATGACTTGCAGTGTGGACAGGGGGTGAAGGCGGGACAGCGAGAATGTGAGGTGCCTGGTCACACTGGATCTGTAGTCAGGAAGGAGCAGAGATGGGTGCTAGTACTCAGTTCCCTTTCCCTCCAACTGTGTTCCTCCGAGACCCGACTGAAAGAAGGGCTGGCACCTTCTTCAGCGAGAACCTCTGGAGGACTTACACATGTATAGAGATGGCTGGAGCTTCCTCGGGGACTCCAGATGCAGCCAAGATGACGGGGGAGGATTAAACAGCACATTTCACCTTGAAGCTATCTGTCTCTCATTTTCCCCGGTCTTCTGGATATAAAATAGCTACTCACTGCTTTAATGTGTCTTGTGTGATAACAAAACTAAGTACTGTGTTTGTTTGTATTAGGTGTCTGCGCTTCCTCTGCCCCTCCCCCATCCCCACTCATTTGTCTTTTTGTCCTTTCTAGGTGCTCTTAGTATACTCTTGATAGCTCTGTGTGTGTGTACACCATGTGGCACATACATGAGTCAGAGGGCAGTGTAGGAATAGTTTCCCCCCTTCTATTATGTGGGTCCTAGGGATAAGACCTCAAGTCCTCAGCTTTGGCCATAAGTGTTTTTACCCACTGAGCCATCTTTGTCTCTCACCGTCCATCTCTTTATTGTAGGCTAGTAAGAGGGTCCCTTTTTCCGTCTGCCTTCTGATTTGTTCTACCCTTATAGGAGGGAGGAGGGTGTAGCTTTCTGTAACACCTTCACCTGACACCACTTCCCAACAACATGGAGGAGAGGAAGGAA
This sequence comes from Arvicola amphibius, assembly GCF_903992535.2. Lineage (NCBI taxonomy): Eukaryota > Metazoa > Chordata > Mammalia > Rodentia > Cricetidae > Arvicola > Arvicola amphibius. The sequence goes on along the minus strand of NC_052058.2, from coordinate 154,865,580 downwards.
AGCACACTTCAAAGCCACACCTCATGGTTGTTCATTAACATCTGCCTTTGGCTGGAACTGCAAGGGAGGCTGGGAAGTGTAGTCAGTGTTCCCCTTGGGCATTACCCAACTGGAACCCCTACAGAAGCAGGTCAGGAGACCACTGCTGAGACAAAAAGCTGGGGAGCATTTAGCCCTGAGAAGAGGCTTAAAAAGATGTGATTGCTTTTAAATGTAGAAGACAGATCCTTAGTGTTTAGTCCTGAAATAGACCTCTGTCTGTTTTTATAAAATTCACGTTCATTTAAGTTAAATGGTTAGATGACGGTTTTAAGATGATGTACGTGGGGGTTTTTGTTTTTTGTGGGCTTACGCTAGTGTTGTCGTCATCCGTGCCCCCACCGTTATCTGACGGTTTGTACCCTCTGCTTCCCACAGATATGGTGTGAGTCCCGAGAACATTATCCTCTATGGGCAGAGCATTGGGACTGTCCCCACCGTGGACCTGGCCTCGCGATATGAGTGTGCAGCCGTCATCCTCCACTCCCCGCTGATGTCTGGTCTGCGTGTCGCTTTTCCCGATACCAGAAAAACATACTGCTTTGATGCTTTCCCCAGGTAAGCCCACAGCTGCGTGAGTGAGAAGTCAGCCAGTGCTCAGAGTCCACATCTGTGCACTTTCTAATATTGATTGAGCTTCCCCCCCAGGTCAGACTCACTGGGCACCACCAGGGATGAGGCAGACGTAGCGCACTGAGACTTCAGTCTCCAGATGATGGATTAGGCCCTTGAGAGTGCCGTGCCCGGGACTAATTGATTAAGCTGTAACCTGCAGCACGTCCTGAAGGAACTCCAGTTCAGTGTTGATTTGTTCAGAGGGACCTGTGTTGCTCAATTACTGAAGAGCTACACACAAGAGGTATAAATTAGCAATTAGCCCTGGTCTAGACCTTGAAATAAAAAACAGGCACATGTATGAAATTTCTGTTTTTCAGTCAGAGCATGCGGATGAGGGGAAAGGTACATGCTCAGGTAGTCCCTTTGAGAAGAATAGAAAGGTGTTCCTGGGATGATGGAGAAAAACCACCTCCTTGTCCTGATCTTACACTTGCAGCCTGTCCCTGCAGACATGCCCTGCCCAGGAGAGGCATGAGACTCATCCTGGCCAGCCCAGGCCCCTCCTGCAGGCTGACCTGACCCCTGCTGGTCTCTAGTTCCCCTTAATGGGAGGGAGAACCTCTGTAAATATAAGCTGTGAGCAAAGTGCTTTCATTGCAAGTTCCTTCTTGGCTCTTTGCTTTGTTTTGTGTTATTTAAGTGATAATGTGAGATGTATTTTTAGAGTATTTGCCCCCTAGCTTTTTCCCACAGTCCATTGCAGAAGCTAGCCAGCTTGTATTACCCTTTCCAGGAAAAGCATCAGCAGGAGTAATGCATGGTCTCAAGACTTCAGTTGACCTATTAATTGCCAGCGTTCTGTTCTTGCTGGAGAAGAAAACACAGCATTAGGTCGCGTAAGGTTGTGTTCCACTGTCTCATTTCACAGGAAGAAATCTGTCAGCACCTTGGCTGACTCTCAACTCTGTAGCTTGTACCAGGCTTCACTGGAACCCTGCTTCCTGGGAATGGGACACTGTGCATTTCTGGTGGCATGGCTGCGAATGCTAAGTAGGGTTGATGTGCCTTGCAAATGTGGCCTTATTTGTGCTGAATTGGTAATGAGAGGCAGTTTGTTTAAAGACGGGTATTTTGCATGTTTGTGGAAAACAATTCCAGGAGTTACCCTGAAAACAAAATGATGAGTTTAGCCTTATACCTTAAAATTCAGCAATTGAAACTAATTCCATTGTAATTAATTATGTTATTAATAACAAACCAGCAACAAATGCTATTTGCCTCATCCACCAGGCGTGTGGTTGTCCCCCCAGTTGGCTTTCCCAGCAGCTTTAAGAAGTTGATCTGGTTACTGTATTCTTTACAGATCAGGTCAAGAGCAGTGATGTCACTGGTTTCGTAAGGTTAGAGACAAAGAGGCCCTGCATCTACTCAGCGTCCTAAATTATTGATGGAATATATTTCAAGCCATTAATGGCTGCACTGGCTTTCATCATTAATTGGATTTGGCAAATATTTTTTTTAATATAGTATCCTTTGCTACCAAATGGCAGAATGTTTTCTTTCTGAAAAGAAGACACTTTCACAGTCCCTTCCAGTGTCAGAAAGAGAGAGGATGATTCTTATTTATGCTTCAGTGTTGACTATTCTCTGCCGGGGCTTTCAACTTCAGATGTCCTCTGCAGTCAGAGATTTATGGGAATAAACAGCAGCATGGGCATAGTCTTAGGCCTGCCGTAACTGATGAGTAAATAGCTTTTTAAATTGAGTATAATTGAAAGCTTATAAAGGAAGGCACTTTCAAATTCAATCTAGGGGAGAAGTAGGTTTCAGGTAAGATTCTTGCTCTGTAGAGCTGCACATGGCCACAGAGGCTCTGGTCTTCGCAGACCCCGTGGGTGCTGAGGTGTTTCTGTCTTTCTGTGGTGCCTTCAAGCAGTTGGCAGCTTCATGGGTTGTTCTTAAAGACTGTGGCAGTCCCTAGTAGACCTTTGGAATGTATAACTGATGGAAGCCCTCTGTATTATCTCCTTGGCCTGGTGCCTGTTACTGTATAATCTCTCGGAGCTTCAGTTCCCGCCCTGATGAACAGAAGGCAATTCCTCATGGGTCCTGTTTCCTAAGGATTAAATGACGGACTGTACAGAGTGTTCAGCCGTGATGAATGGTAGCTGTTACTTTATCAGCGAGACTCCCACACATAGACCGTTTGTGTCTTTTTACAAGCCTGACCAGGATCAGCTACGGAAAGGAGTCAGCAGTAAGCAGGTCTTGGGCCAAAGGACAAATGGAAAGATATGTTTATTCATGGCTTAATGGAGTATCCCCCCGCCAGAGCAGTCGCCCAAACACCCAGCTGGACAGATGCTGACGGTCCTTTCAGCTCCTTCCTGGGATGATTTTTCAGATCCTTGAGAATTTATCCTGTAAGAGTGGATTTGGTTTTTATTAACAGAAGGCAGTTGAAGTAAAATCTAAACACCATGTTAAGCTTTTGAGCTAAGTGGTGCTGTTTTTTATCAAAAAGTTAGTCCCCTGTTTTTATGAAATGGGGCTTCAAAAAAATTTTTTTTAGGATTATATGTATGAGTAATTTGCCTTCATGTATGTGTACCACATATGTGCCTGGTACCCGAAGAAGCCAGAAGGGCCTCAGATCTCCTGGAACGAGTTGGTGAGTGTGAGCCACCGTGCAGATTCTGGAAGTTGAACCTGGATCCACTGTAAGAGCATCAAGTGCTCTAAACCACTGACCCATCTCTCCAGCCCTTCTTTGTTTGTTCAAGACAGGGTCTTACTGTGTAACTCTGACTGTCCTGAATTCAATTATGTAGACCAGGCTCGAGCTCACAGAGCTCTGCCTGCCTCTGCCTCCTGAGTGCTGGGATTAAAGGCCTGCGCCACCACCGCCCGGCCTGGATCACTTTTCAGAGATGGATGTTCATCCAGACATAACAAGTGCTTGCCTATTTACATTTTAAAGTCTTCTTGAAACATGAATATCTAAAGAAAAATTAGGTACTAGTCTGATGTTTGATAAAACTACTTTTTTAAAAGTAGTAAATGTAGTATGGTATTCTTGACAGGATGTTGGAATAGGAAAGTGACTTTTGTGGAAAAACTAAGTGGGATCCAAATAAAGGCGGGAGATGTTAGCTACTGTGTATGTACCAAAGTTGGTTTTTTGATTTTGACAAATACTGCATGGTGATAGCTGCTGTTAGCCAATAGAAAATGAGTTAGGAATTATGGGAAACTGTATATCTTCCTTTGCTATAAATCCTCAATGATTCCAAATTAAAAATGTTAAGGAAAAAATATTACTGGACTAGCAGTGGGAAAAGAAAACTGAGAAATTATAGTGTGAGTTCGTCACCTGTACCGGGCGCTACTCTTAGTCGTGAGGGCACGACCAGGCTCTGTACTGTCTCGCTGTGACAGGGCAGCACTTCTGTGAACATGACTAAATGGTCCTTGTCTCCCCTCCCACTTCTGTCTTGCAGCATTGACAAGATATCTAAAGTCACCTCTCCTGTATTGGTTATCCATGGTACTGAGGATGAGGTCATCGATTTCTCCCATGGCTTGGCGATGTATGAGCGCTGTCCTCGTGCTGTGGAGCCCTTGTGGGTTGAGGGGGCTGGGCACAATGACATAGAGCTCTATGCACAGTACCTAGAACGGCTAAAACAGTTCATATCTCACGAGCTTCCCAACTCCTGAAGATGATGGCCGACCTTACCTCATTACTGTGAAGCGAGGATCCTTGTTTGCACACACTTTGACTGGATTTAACAGTGATGCCCAATAACCACAGAGAAGGGCCCAGCCCTTGGGGTTTTCTCCTTAAAGAGCTAACAAAGTCTGTCTTTTGTACCTAATCACCACCTTCCATTAGGCTGAGCAGCTGGGGTCTCAGCTGCATGACCTTGCAGGAGTGGGAACAAGAGCTGACTGTGGGGACTGTTTCCCAGCGTCGTAGACTAAAGTGTGACCAAGTCTGTCTCCCTTGCTGTCACCTCTGATTCCCCAACCGGTGCAGGATCACCTTCTCACCCAGGTGCCAGTGTTTGACTGCAGCACTCTCGGCTCTGGTGCCGGGGGTGAGACCATTTGTGAAGCTGTGGTAGTATAACTGGAAACCTGTTGTGAGGCACCCTCCATTAGCTGTGCTAACACGCCAGTCCTTCCCACATCGTCAGCTGTCGCCAACAGCGTCATCAGCTGTAACATACAAATACAACTGGAATATTCTTAAACAACAGGAACTGGGGTTTTTTAAGTGTAAATTTATTACTAGCCAAGAGTTTTAATATTTTGACTGTCTGGTTGGTCTAATAAAGCCTGGCCGACTCTCCTTCTGTAAAGTCCTCGTCGGCTTTTTTAAAGTCCTGTACATATTTGCAATGACATTGTGCACAGATTCCTAATGGGTAGTTTCCTTTAGTCAGGCTTCAACAGACTGCAGATTCCTTGTTTGTATTGTAAATGATTGAATACATTTTGTTAATATGTTTTTATTCCTATGTTTTGCTATTAAAATTTTTATAACATTTCCAAGACAAAAATTCCAAGTTTCTGCTTTGAAGAATTTAGGTAATTAAAATTTCCCTAAGCTGATTTCTTAGTTTAGGAGTTACTTGGGTTTTGACACTGGAGTCGTGCCAGGTGAACATCAGAAATGAGATGATTAAAATTGCTACACTACTTGTATTGGTTGGGGGATTGGGTTTGGGGTTGTTTGGTCTTATTTTTGTTCTTTTCTTTTTTTCAAATTTAAAAGCCTTAAATGTACTGTAAGCCTCAGATCGTTTTACAACTGGATCGCGTTGGTTGCCAGTTTGTGTGCTGTTGCCTGAATGTGGCACGGTGGTTGGTAATGGAATAAAGGACGCATGGATCAGAACACGTGGGCTTATGTGCTTCTTTCTTCATCTCGCATCGAAGGGACTATAAGATCGCATCAGTCATCTCAGGGTCCTTGGGGCATCGCTGTAGGTAAGACGCCTGAGATACTTCCATAGGCCGAAACACAAAGCAGCAGTAAACAGAAGGCCCCTAAGTGGGGCATGCAGTGGGCACTTCGTACAAATGCACAAAACTGAGAGAAGTCTCCTCACCACACAGCTGGCAGAGACAAAATGCCTGTTTCTCTGGGAAGGGTGAGTTGTGGGGATGCCGTGGGGTCTCTTCAGCCTTGTGAGCACCAGAGGAAGGATGCCAGCGTTCAGCTCTTAGCAGCCCTTCCCAGCCATGTTTAAGAGGATGTGGTGGCTCCTTGACACGGCACATGGCCCTAATCCCAGCCCTTGGGGAAGGTGAAAGATACGGGTGTGCATGCTTGAGCAGGCTGTGTTCTGGTCTTAAATCACTGCTGGCTAATGCGGAGCCTTGGGAAGAGCTGTTCCCCTGAGAGTGCATTAACAAGGCTTCCAGGGTATGCCCAGAAGTCCAGAGCACCAGAAGGGGAGAAACTCCCCAGAGGCCTGTTGAGGGGAAGTTAACCTAGAGTTCTAAACACTTGACGTCTCATCCTGTTTGTTGGGAGTGCTTGCATCTTTGTTACTTTTACTTCCTCGTTTTTTTACCTCCTAAACAATTGAGTGAGATTACTTTCAACAGTTGTTATTAATAATAGGAAACTACCCTGTGGGCACATAGAAACTGAGAGGCCCGTTCCTTCATTGTTGCTTCATAGTCATGCAAAGCAACTGGTGCTTTCCCAGAGCCAAGGGTCATGATGTAGAAGTAGCATCCTTTTGAGCATGGCTGGTGAAGTAATGGAATCCTGCAGGGGTCTTGAATCCTGACTGCAGGTTCCTGCCTGAGCTGTGCTTACCCCTCAGTGATGGATGCCCACCAGGTTTGCTCTGGATACAGAAGCTTCTGTCTGGGAGACTTAAATTGCCTTCCTCTCTAGGAAACAAAAGAAATCAAGGGTGTATGAAAAAGCCCTTCATAGACTGGAGATTGAGTGGGTTATTTCTAATATGTGAATTGGGGCTTTCCACTTAACGAAAACTCAAGAGACATCATAGAAATCACACTCAGGGGTAAGGTACTGTGATCACGTTCTTCACATTCGTTCTGATGGTTGTTATCCCTGAAATCAAGAAGTCACTTTTCTATTGCTGTGAAGACACAGAACGAACAAGGGAAGCTTAGAAAAGCATTCATTGGGAGCTTACAGTTTGAGAGGGTGAGTCCATGAGCGTCATAGTGGGGAGCAGGGCAGCAGGCAGGCGTGGTACTGTAGCTGTGGCTGAGAGCTTACATCTCATCTGCAACCAGGAAGCAAAGAGGGATTTAACTGAGCCTGCTGTGGGCCTCTGAAACCTCGATCAAATCCAGTGACACAGCCTCCAAGGCTCTCTCCTAATCCTTCCCAAACAGTTCTACCAACTGGGGTCCAGGTATTAAACACTCAGACAGCTGAGCCTGTGGGCACCGTCACCATCCAAATCACCAGCCGGTGAAAAAGATTTGGATGGATGGGGTTTTTGTCACATTCTTTGTAAACGTGGAGAATCGGGTGGTTATTGTTTCTGAAAAAGTACCCTCTCAAGACCATGAGTACAACAGTTCAGATTGTGAGAATTGCGTGAAGCTCGGAAGGGCAAATGAATTGTCAGGATAACTCCTTTGGGGTGCGGATCCCTGACTCTTGGGAGTTCAGTGGGGAATGCTGGGTACACAGACTTCAGAGCCATCAGGAAAGGAACCACAGGTGTGTACTGTTTCTGAGAACGAAGCCAGAGCATCAGGTCCAAGTTGGAAGCCGTACATGCCTTCCCTCTGGTGTTCCCCTTGGTCTAGGCTACTGGCGAATCTGTTTCTGAGGACCAAGTCTCAGAGACGGACCCTGGAACAGCTTTTCTGGTCCGTAACAGGCAAAAGCCTCACAGCAGAGATACTCAGTTGAGACACAGCTTCCCGAAGAAAACGGACTGAAAGCATTGGAAGGACGGGTAAAAGTGTAAAACTCTCCAAAAACATGCAAGGCTCAGGCAGTTATAAAGTCTTTCATACTGTTAAGAGGAACAGGGAATTCCATCATCTGTAGACGATTAAAGGTACATTCATGCAGATGCACACTGATACACACTGACATAGACCAGAGTAGCGCTCACATGCAGAAAAGATATGTGGAGCAAAAGGTTAGGTGTTCTGTCCTGGTAACACAGCATGAACGATCAAGCTGGGCTTATTCTGATTACACAAACAAAATGCACAAACGTAAATAGGTAAGGCATAATCTCAGTAATTAAAAACCAAACCCCACAGTAATGGTTTTGTGTCAGTGCTGGGGATCCATTCTAGGCAAATGCTCTACCCTTGGCCTACATCCCAGCCCAGCAATAATGACTTGACGTTCACTTCTGACTTGAAATTCTAGTAAAATTAGTACAGAAGGATAATTCTTTTTTTTTTTTTTTTTTTTTTTTTTTTTGATAGGGTCTCACCCTGCAGCCCAGGCCAGTCTTTAATCAGTCCGCCTCGCTCCACCCTCTGGGTCTCAGCTGGGATTACAGATGTGTCATCATGCCTGCTAAGATGGCTTTTTAGTTCATTTTTTAAAAACATTAACATTGATTATATTCAAGTTCTTTACTCTGTAGTCAAGGATTAGTGTTGCTGTCCACACTATAGTATGCCAAGAATTCTAACCATGTGATAAGCCAGGAAGGGAGAGCGATTGCAGACAACTCTAGAGGCAGTTGCACAAAGGCTGAGTTAGGGTTTCTGTTACTGGGGGAAAACTCTTTGGACAAAAGTGACTTGGGGTGGAAGGAGCTTATTAATTTGGGGTGATACTAATTTTTAAGGAGAACCAAGCCAGGAACCCGGGAGTGCTCCTTGCTTGCTCTTCACAGCTTGCACAACCTGCTTTCTCACAGAGCCCAGGATCACCAGGGATGGCCCGGCCCACAGTGGGCTGGGCTCTCTCCCATCCAGTAATCATGCCCACAGCTTGTCTGCAGACCAATCTTACAGACGCTTCCCGTTCATGTCTGGATTTATGTCAAGCTAACAAAAACCAACCAGCACAGGAGACAAATAAAAATGGACCAAAAAAAAAAAAAAAGTCACTTGCCACCAGATTTATCAATATAGTGAGAAAATGTACCTGAGATTTTGTTTTAAGAAACCAAGTTACACCACATGCACAAAAACAAAACAAACAAAACACTAATATTTGCAGATTTTGAGGATTGTATAAAGGTCATGGAGGGGTTGAGGAGCCTGGACCTACTCTGTGGGCTCAGTGAGCCCAGGTTTGTCAGGGCTCTGTGTGTAGGAAAGAAAGACGAGGTAAAAGAGTGAAAAAGGCCCAGTGAGCATTGTACAGTTGGAAGTTCTGCCTGCAGCAGCCTGGCTCAGAATTCTTACACCTTAGTGAGCCTGTAACCCCAAATGAATCCCTTCCGTCTCTCTGAAGTGATAGTAATATCAGCCACAGTCAAGAAAGGATAGAATGAAACTTTGTAAGTAGAAATGCCCGGAGGGAAGAAATGGATGCGTGTACCCACATTAAATAGAGCCTGGGTTAGAACATAACAAAACAAGAAACACTAAAAACTGCACACTGAATTCATTCATCTGCCTGAGCCCTTGCTGCCCAACCATTGCTCTCCTGCCGAAGGGTTTCCCAGCTGCCTGGTTCCAGCTTGTTCACACCTGACCCTATCTGGTGCTGTCTGAATGTATTTGGGGGTGGCCCCAGCTTGCAGACCTATATAGACAGCTGCCTGAATCTCTCCTTGTCTAGTGACTTAGCACTTCCCAAGATGGGCCCGGTCCAGGCTGGACCTGGCTGTATATGCTTCATCTTTGGCTCAGATGCTATTTAAGATATACTGGCTTTGAGCCTTTGACTCACCTAATTTTTGTCTTTTCTTAAAAAAGAAGAAAGAAACATAATCTTTATGGGCTGTAGAGATATCTCAGTGGTTAAGAGCACTTGCTGCTCTTCTGGAAGACCCAGGTTTGATTCCTAGCACCCCATGTGGCAACTCACTACTGTCTGGAAATCCAGTCACAGAAACTCTGATTTCCTCTTCCAGCCTCTGGGCATTAGGCATGCAGGCAAAATACCCATACGCATAAAATACTAAAAATTAAACCAACTTCTCAAATATTTCCATCCATATTCCTACTATTGAATTAAGAAATAAATATCACCAAGACCTTAGAAAACCATTTTGTTAGACTTCACTTTCTCCTAGTCACAGACTGTCTTCCCCACGTTCCAGAGCGAACGCTGTCCTGCATCCCCCTTTGCGCCTGCTCACCTTCCTGTGTAGTCAGAACATGGGCAACACGTGAGAAGTAACATGACAAATCAAGAGATGGTTGAAAATGAGTCAGTTTGTTAACATGGCACTCTGCTATAGGGTGTCGGCATAGAGGATTTGGCACAAAATGGTGGTTTTTGAAGTCTACTGGTTGGAAGAAACTGTCCTCTTCTCCAGGAGGCTGGGACTTGCCCCGTCTTCCCAAGTCACCCATTTCATTGATTAGGACCCAAATCCTTGAATAATTGAATAGTTGAATGAATAATTTGGAATTTGAGCCTGCTCCCTTCTTTTCATTGTGGACTCGGTCATATTGCAGACAACCTGTAGTTCTCAGCTCTCCGAGTTCTGAGATAAAGCTGCCACCAGCACCCAGAGATGAGGGCCCAGCACCTCCTTCTCCCTGTAATCCCAATGAGCTCTAAGCACGCATCTAAAAGTAGACTTAGCACAATCTAGTTCTGACAGGCATGTGCGTGTTGGGATGTGCCTAGGCACGCACACGTGTGTAAGAAGGGTGTGTAAGAAATGTCCCTCTTGGGCTCAAGTTTGACTCTGTTTCTAGTTGATAACACTACCCTGGGAGCTTATGGCCCTTTAGGAGGTGGGGCCGAGATGGAGGAAGTAAATTTCCGGGAGCAGTCCTCGGGTGTATTATCCCTTCCTATCTCACTTTCTGCTTCCTAGTCAGCCATGAAGTAAACACCTCTCCTCTGCCATTTACTCTGCGCCCCTACCCCCACCCCCCCGCCACCATGATGTCTTTCTCCAAGTACACAGATCTAGATAGCTAAGAATTGATGTCACTGAAACCACTGACCAAACTGGGGACCAAATCTTCAGCACACAGGCTTTGGGGATACAGCCTAGATCCAGACTGTACCCCGTTAATTTATGTGGCTGTACCGCATAGGCATTTATTCTTCTCATGTCTATTGAGTATATTTCAGTTCATGCCGTGGATGGTCAGTGGGCATTTAAGTTGACTTCCAGGTTTTTCTTACTAAAGATGGTTTTGCACACCTCATGATTTAAGAGACTTCTTCCTGAAGGGCCTTCATCTTCCAAATGTGTTGAAATTCTCAAGCATTATTTAAATATGTTGATGCCTGAATCCCCAGATCCCGATATAATGGCTCTGGGCATCTGGACTTGGAAGTCAAATACCTCTAGATTCTCAGATGGACATCTGAAAGTCAGAAACCTGACCTGGAAAGTCTTCCTGGTCTCCGTGTGCCCCCCCATCATGTAGACTCTGGCTCGTGCGTCCGTGATGGTTTCAGGTTGCAGGTTTCATAGACTCTGGCAGAGCTATTAGTTCACTGCCCAGTGTGGAGTGGAGCGGAGTCTTGGGGACTGCCTTCAGCTCCTTTAGAGCCAGGCCAAGTCATTCTTGAAGTCAGGGCACAGTGTTTTTCTCCTCCCTACAGCGGGTTAGAGTTCTAGTCTTCCACAATTGATATGTCTTGTGCAGTTTTGTCTAAATATGTAATATATCCCCGACCACTCAAGAGATAAGTTTTCAAAACCACACAGGATGTTCAAGAGCTCTCTATTGTGAAATGCCTGCCCGTGGCCCTGGTCTACTCACCTGATAGATTTCTGTACTTTCTTTTTTCATAGTCATAATCTTCACAAATTCTAGATACTCCTTTAATTTTTTACAAGTTTACTCACTCAGTTGCTCTTTGCCAAGCCCATGCCTCAGTGGTGCCCTCATGGGCACACTAGTCTTTGGTTAGGAAGGAGCCTTGTGAGATGTTGTTGGAACTCTGCTATGCCTCCAGGTTCTCAAAGCAGCTTAAGAAAAATTGAGGCAAAAGGTAGATTGAGGAGATCAAGGGGTGCTCATTCTCCATGCCACATGCTGTCACCTTAGAGGCGACGTCTGTTCCTCCCAGTGTAAATCTCTGGCTTTTTCTTAGACATAAAATCATTTGACACATAAAGAACTATATAACACAGTCTTTTAAAAAATATTTTATTTTATGTGCGTGGGTGTTTTGCCTGAATGTATGCTTGTGCACCGTGTGCATGCATTACCTGCCAGAGGCCAGAAGGGGACATCAGATCCCCTGGAGCTAGACTTACAGGTGGTTTCTAAGAGCAAGACTATCATGTAGGATGCTGGGAATCAAACCCGGGTCCTCTGAAAGGGCAGCCTGTGTTCTTAACCACGAAGCCCTCTCTCCAGCCGTATACCATCTTCTTACCAAACCTCAGGGTGGTTGATGGACCAGACTCAGCACTTTGAGTGAGAGCACTCAGAGAAACCATTACAACACGCTGGCTCCGGAACTTCAGCCACAAGGAATGTGTGCATTCTCTTGGAGCTTACATTCTGATAGAGAAGTGACAGTAAACACTGAGACACCACCAGACTCCAAGTGTGATATGCGCTGTCAACAGAGCTCTGAGATGGGGGACGGTGCCACATCTTTTGACCCTATTTTGGCCCTAAAGAGGTAGAGCAACAATTTGACGTGCCTGTGTGGAGTTCGTCACCCGGGTTAGCATTCTGGTCCCCAGCTGTGTGTCACAGGGATGCTCTTTAACTTCTCTGTGCTGCTTGTCCTTCCCTTGGTTAATAAGGATGATTTGGTCCCACCTTGTTCGATTCAGGTGAGGCTTCCACGGGGTCAGAACACGCTGCTGCACTCTGAACCCTAACCAGCGACACCTGGAGAACCAGAGCGCTCATTCTCCACTGAACCGGGTTTGCTCACAAACCCAGAGAGGAAGATGTTAGCAATGTGTGGGAAAACGGCTCTACCTGCCCCACAGGTTTGGAACCTTTACTCACACACAATGGTGGCTTCTATGCATAAGGGAACTGCCTGTTTGTTTTTAAATTTTTGTTTCTTTAGTGAGAATTTGCTTTGCAAAAATTGTTTCACCTTTAAAACCACAGGGAGTGGTTTTACTTCCCTTATAAGTGTTGGCCCCACAGGATAATGACTATGCCAGGTTTCCTTTTAAAGACTGAGTGTTCTCACAGCAAAAATCCAAGGTCCTGGAGACAGCCAGGATGCTCCTGAGAATGAGGGCTGCCCAGCCTTTACTGTTTAAATGGGAACTCTAGTCTCTACCCCACCACTTACACACACACATGCAAGCATGCTCACGCATGCACGCACACATGCACACGCATTCACATACTCATGCACACACGCACACGCTTACATATGCACACATGCGCATGCATGCACACGCGCACACATGCATGCACACACACGTGCGCATACACACCACCTACCACTTATTCTGTAAACTTGCTTCCTTTATGCTCACATGACATCAGCTATTGCGTTGCCTTCCAACTCACCCTGAAGAGTTCAAGAGTCAGATCTCAGGTTGTGAGCCGGAGCTCCCAGGAGAAAAGCTATGTCCATGTTAAATATTCTCAAGGCTGATTGCTGAGAACCTTGTAATTGTGAAGAGTTGGGATGTTGCAGATCTAGAGCCAAAATTATTTGGACTATTTTTAGCTCCCGTAATAGTCATTCATTGCCCATCATAGTTTCTGACCAAACATTCTTATATAATCAGGTGAATTTGGGGGGGGGGACTGCATTAACGTAGGAGACCACCGCATCACATCAATCTGAAGGCTAAGGGAGTCATCAGGCAGCATCTGGTACCTGTGGCAGAGATTTGCCCACTTGGCTATAACCCACCTCTTGGATGGTCCTGCTATGGCATTTGAAAAATATCTCGATCACGGTTATTATCTCTAACTATAAAACTTCATCATACTGTTTGCACATTGGAGCATGACATGGAAGGCAACCCCATTCCATACTCCTGGGTCACACGGTCACTTGTATTTGGCTCAAGAACGACTTCGTATCCCCTTTGATGTGAGTGTTGCATTCTGCATCACATAGACCTCCTCAAGCAGAGTCACGCACCTAGGCGAGTCCTTGGAAGTGCCTGGTCTGTGGATTCCCTAGTTGAGAAGGACCGCAGTTCCACAGGGGAAAGTGGAGGGAGAGAGGAGGGAGGGAAGGAGTTACTGCAGCATCCGAGGGCCCATTTTTCTGACCATCTGTAGGTGGAGGAGCTATCACACTTCACCTGTATCTATGTCACCATGGGCAGAGAGCTCAGCCTTGCCACCGTGGAGGCCCAGAAGCCCTGCAAGCCTCACCTCGAATATTCAGGTAAACTGGGGCCTTGATAGCCCCCAGGAAAGAACTTAGGCAGAGCCAGAGTGAAGCGAAGCCAGTTATTTTATCAACTAGGAGAAAGGACAGCCCTCTTTAAAAGAGTGCGGTGGTGATGTTGAGAGGAACCCAAGTAAGTGCTTCAGAAACTGCCCTGTCAGTGACCTGGGGCTTTCGCAGGTTCATTGCTCAAAGGAGGTAATATATAACAAAGGGTGAGGGAGAAAAAGAATATGTTGATTTGTTTATTCTATCACAAGAAGGGTTTAAACAATTATTTTATTGTTGGGGAATATTATTTTCAGGTGTGTGACTTTTGTTTATGCTGCATTTGATTAACTGCGAAGCTGTGATTCTTTTTGCCTGTCTAAAACACCTGATGATCCTAATAAAGAGCTGAATGGCCAATAGCGAGGCTGGAGCAAGGATGGGCGGGGCTGGCAGACAGAGAGGATAAATAGGAGAAACAAGGACGAGGAGGACATAGGGGGCAGACATGCACTTCACAGCACGCCATGAAGAAAGAAGTAAAGATAAGGCATACAGAAATAGGAAGAGATAAAAGCCCAGCGGCAAACGATAGTCAGATAACTTAAGAAAAGCCGGCAGGAAATAAGCCAAGCCAACACCAGGCATTCATAACTAAGAATAAGCTTCTGTGTGTGATTTATTTGGGGTGTGATTAAGTAAAACATCACACAGCGATTTTATTTATTGTGTGAGGGTTGGGTATGGAGGTCAGAGGACAACTTGCAGGAGCTGGTCCTCTCCTTCCACCCTGTCGGTCTCAGGGATTGAGCTCAGCTCTCTAGGCTTGGCAGGCAGCAGGGCCCCTTACCCACTGAACCACCTTGCCAGCCCATAATAAGATTTTTTTCTTTTTTAAATAAAATTGTAGGGTGATTTTTGAGTGTCCTGGGCAGACTGACACATGAGGAAGAATGTAGCAAACCTAAGAACATGCATGAACCTTTAGATACTGAAGATTTTGGCTACACATAGGTTATACAAAGAGGTTAGAGCCGGGCGGTGGTGGTGCACGCCTTTAATCCCAGCACTCGGGAGGCAGAGGCAGGCGGATCTCTGAGTTCGAGGCCAGCCTGGTCTACAAGAGCTAGCTCCAGGACAGGCTCTAGAAACTACAGGGAAACCCTGTCTCGAAAAACCAAAAAAAAAAAAAAAAAAAAAAGAGGTTAGAACATGGCTCGCTAATTGTGTTAACAGTCCTCTTTGAGATTTTTAGGGAGCCATGCCCGTTACCTAAAATTGCTCTAGCCATCAAGCTGCATAAAGCCAGATCGACACCGGTGGGCGAGGGACTTTTCACTTTCTCATGTCTCCTCCCCTTCCCCCCCTTTTGCTGTGTCCCTCTAGCCCATCGGTCTGAAACATCTGGCTGCCCCCAAATCCTGCTGTACTCTTACTGCAAGGCGTTCTTAACCTACTAGCATCTTATCGTCCATGTCGATGCTGATACTGCCCAGGAGTTGAGGCACTTAGCGGGGAATTCCTAGCTAGCAGCAGCCACGGCTTCACGGGAACTTGAGAATTCAGAAGGCAGATTCTTGGACCGGCTCCAGGCCTATTGACCAGGAAAATCTGGGCTGGGCAGGGTGTGTGGCTCCAGGGTGGAGTGTGTATCTGTTTCCGCAGCCAGCCCGTGATCTCATTTCATCCCCCCCAGTAAATCTGAGACCCACTAAACCAGATTATTTTCTATTTAATTACAAAAGGAGCTCTCCTGAGCGTTTGGTTCTCGAAAGTCTCTGGCGATTGTTCTTAGAAAGAACGATACACTGTTCTCTGGCCATAGAAAAAGGAACCAGAACTGGTTTCATTTATTGATTTGAATTATTTACTCTTTGACAGTATTGTATGTGTAAGTACACACTCTGGTGACGCTTGTCACTGCACCCTCTCTTATTGCCCTCCTGGAGCCAAGCCCTCTTAGTGTCTTTTTGTTTAGGTTTTGTGACATCTGGGTTTAACCAGCAGCCCGTCACTGGCAGGGGTGTGGAGCTATCCACTGAGGGTACACATAAGTCAGTAAGTCACCGGTGGTAACACCTCTGGAGACAGTGACTGATTCCTCCTGTCCCAGAAGCTACCAACTGCCAGTCACTCTGGAGAGGGCGTGCCGCTGCTCATGGCTTCTGGGAACCTCTCTCCAGGCATCCCTGTCCCTCCCACAACTGAGTATTGACAGGTTCAGTTGTGTGCAGGCCCTGGGCAGGTAGCCACAACTGCTTTGAGTCTGAGAGTGCAGTGGCCTCGTCATGCTCAGAAAATAGGGTTCCGGGCCAGCTTCCCCGGTGATCCGGCTTTTACAGTTTTTATCCCCCCCCCCCCCTTTAATGGTAATCCCTGAATCTCAGCAGGGGTGCTATGAATGTTCCCTTGAGGATTGAGTCCTGAGTCTTTGCCTTAAGAATTCAAATGATGGGGGAGGGGGAGGGAAATGAGAGGAGGTGAAAGTTTGTTATAATAATAAAAGAAAAAAAAATGACAAATACTGGGGTGGGGGGGGAAGAATCCCTTATACTGTTTTTGGGCGTGTAAATTGGTGCAAGCACTATGAAGTTAAGTCTGGAAGTTTCTCCAAAAACTAAAACAGGGGCTATAGAGAGATGGCTCAGAGGTTAAAAGCACTTGCTGCTCTTGCGGAGAACTCAGGTTTGGTTTTTTGTCACCAACATGGTGGCTTACCGACACCTGTAACTCCAGTTCGAGCGTCTCGGTGACAGCTTCCATCCGTAAAGAGGTTCCCAGAAGCCAGCCGGTGAACAGCAGCATGTCCTCCATGTTTTCTACAGTTCTGTCATTCCTGAGCTGCCTTCTCTGCTGAGACGTTGAGCACCAACTTCCCCAAGTGTGCAGTTGGCTGCTGTAACTCTTCCCTTGCTTCGTTCCAGATGCACAGAAATGGCCTCGCCTGTGTAAACAGTTGGGTTCAGTCCATGGGGACAGTTTGAGGCTCCCAGGGATTGACAAGTGTCATAAATACACTAAGTGGGCTGTGAAGGTATTCTCACACACCAACACACCGTGCCCTATGCCTGTCGGCGGCCCTGAGGGCTGAAGTCTAACTCCAGTGTTTACAAACACCCTATTCATTTTAGGCCATTCAGGGGAAGGAAATTTCCCAAGATCTGGGGTTGATCTGTAGACAGTTTATGCAAAGCCTGTTTTCTTGGGAGTGCACTCTTTTATGTGGTGGTGGTAGTTGTGTGTATGTCTGTTTACATCTGTGTACATGCAAATGCACCTGTGTATGGAGACCAGAAGTTGATGTCAACTTTCTTCCTCAGTCGCTTTCTCTTTTTCATTTGAAACGGGGTCTTTTTCACTGAACCCGGAGCTCACTGACTGGCTTGACGAGCTGGCTAATAAGTCCCAGGGTTCCTCCTGTCTCCCTCCTGACCTGCACTGGGGTGACAGGTGTGCCCCGCTGTGCCCAGCTTTTTATGTGGCTACTGTGGATATGAGCTCAGTTACTTATGCTTGCCTGACGGGCTCGTTACCTATTTAGCCATCTCTCTAATGCCGTGTATAACACCTGTCTGCGCTCTATGCGCTACCATACAGTTCACGAGCTTCGGGCAAGGGGCTGGAGGTTGAAACACACAGAGACACACACAGACTTCTAGTCACTGGCAAGAAGCCCTCTCTTCAATAGCACCCTGGAGGCTTATATACCCAACAGTCAGGTGGGCCAACAGGTGAAAACCTTATCCTCTGATCCTCAAGGTCAAGGTAACACGTGCTCCTGAAGCAGAGCTGGTAAACAACTTTGACACAGCTTTCAGTAGCTCAAATCAGAAGGAAAGTAAAGATCTCTAGCAGGGAAGAGCAGCTAGAGGCCAGGACTCCAAATGGTCCCAACACTCTAGCCCCTCTAGAGCACACTTTGCTTTCAAAGAAGAAACAGGGCTTCGTGGCACCTCTAAAATCAAACATGATGCCGTATCAGACATGAAATCATGAGGGGTGTGTGCACCAGCTCAGGGCATCTCCGCATCTACTTCCTCATTCTGCAAGAATGACATGGAGCGCCTAATTGTAGTCTGCTTACATGCTATTTTTTACACAGAGGCATTCTCTTTGGAAGGACTTATGAATCCCAGTGGAGAAATGGTGTTTACTTATGTGTTGATTGACGTAGCATCTACTTGGGCCCTCCTTGTGCTGGCCTGTGGCCAGAGATGGGGTAAGACGGGCCACCGTTTCAGACTCGCAGCTGGAGAGGAGGAGATGGGTGCGGTACTCATGCACACACAGGCACACCTCTGGGATTCTATAGAGAACTCCTGCCTGGGACGCTGCTGAGGCAGCACAGAGAGACAGGGGAAAGCTAAGGGGATGTGGTGAGAGAAAGGAGTGCCATACCCTGGAGTCTGAGATCGCTTCCCAACTGAGAGTCAAGAATTCCAGCACAAATGATAAATTCTAATTTAAAGAATACCTACACGGAGACAGGATCCCTTTTCTATAGAGGTACTTTCAAACAAGAATGGTAACATTGTAGTGCACCATGCTTCAGGTCTACCTATGTACAGACTTACTCTCTTCCCAGCACTAAACCAGCAGTTTTCCAGGAATTTTACAAATAAGGCTAAACATTTTTTTTTTTGTTTAGAGTAAAAACATCTTCTTCTGTAGCCCATATGACCTAAGGATTTTTACTTTATTAGCTGTGTGATCTTCCAGTGCACCCCAGAAGCATCCTATAGCATGTCCTTTAAAACTCCTTTGCAATGCTTTGAGGTACAAGTTTAGAAACCACAAAAATCAGAGGTATGTAAGTCACGAAGTTCAGCTTCCTTGGGGAAGCCCACACCCACACTGGGTGCTACCTTGTCTTCCTCTGAGTACTTCTCTTTCAATAATTTCCCTCTCAAATATATGTTATAAAACCCCACCCAATAAACTCCAGCTCTGCTTCCTACTGGGTCATCTTGAAATTCTCTTCTGCTGTGAAGCTAAGAATCCCAGCTTCCCCTGCGTGGAAGTCTCTGAAAATAACATACCAAGCTGCCGCCAGGAGCAGTGTGGAACCGTGCCCCCGTCTTGTGCCTCACGGCCACTGACACCTTGTGAACTCAGGGTAGGGAAGATCAGACTATTTCTCTAAATGACGGTGATATTTGACATGTGTTGAGACTGGCTTCATGCTTGTCAGCCGCCTCAACCCCCCCGAAAATGGGACTAGGAACTGGGTTATTTTTTTTTGTGCTGTATCTAAATGTTTCTGAAAGTCATCAACCAGATATACCCTGGTCCCCAGCACGGGTTCAGAAATGCAAATGAACTGTCTGATACTTAGTAAGAACTAATATATCTTATTATCCAAGATACATTCTGTTAGACTGTATCTACTTTCTATAAAGGCCTTTTGTTGATGCTAGCTGATCAGTAATGGAAAGATGTTCAATCAGGCAGCAAATACTTGTGGAGTGCCTACTGTCTCAGGCACTGAAAACACAGTCATTGATGAAAAGAAAAGACTGTATTTTTGAGCCCTTGACACTCCTATTACAGTATAGAGAGGACAGGCAATAAAGCAAGGTAAGAGGTTGAACAAGAAAGTAACAGTGACATTACTATGGAGGGGATAGGATGTCCTCTCTGGAAAAGTAATTCTTGAGCAGACTCCTGGTTCATGAGCGAAGAGCACTTCAGGCAAAAGGAACAGCATGGACAAGGAGTCTTGGGTAGTTACGCTAAGGAAATAGGTGAAGGATACATTCTGAATGAACATAGCAGGCAGTGGTGATGGTGGCTCATGGCGGGCATCAAGGGGTCCCAGGGACGCAGAATCTGGAGTTTTATGTGAACGGCAAGTAGTTTGCTGCATCCCAGGAGGTTCACACTCTGCCTTATGTCTTGAACATGAGCTCTGGCTGTACTTTTATGCTTCCATGATTCCTGATATTCCAAGAGGCTGCCTATCATCAAGGGACCCAGCATGTGCAGCTACCTGGCTGTGTTTTATGCAGTCAAGTCCTAAACCGGTCAATGGGGACCAGGCAGTTTGCGAAGGAAGAGTGATCCATGTTGGATGGAAGCATCTCAACTGGATGGGCAGGAAAATCCGCAGAGTATGCTAGTTTTCTACCAGACTGAAAAGAGTTAAAAAGCTAAACAAACACACAAGAAGGGCAAGCATTAGAATGGAGAGAAAGGAGTCGAGTTTGGAGCAGACATGGGTGGCATTTTTCAGGAGGAAAGCCGAGCATAGGTAAGAGCACCTGTGAAGTTAATGCCAGGCAATGGATGAATCACGCAAAACTGTTAAAAGCCAAATCTAGAATGCTGACTTCAGCAATAAGGTATCAATTATATAAAGCATATCCTTATCAGGAAATGACATACCACCTTCAAATAATTTTGAAAGACATTTCAGACATTGGAGAACACTTATAAGCTGTTAAGAGGAAAATTATTGTGTATGATATGATATAAAATTTGGCACTTAAAAGTCATTTAGAGTTTTAACTGGGTTAGGAATTCACATGGCTCAAAAAGGGAAGAAAAGGAAAAAGTGAAGGAACTGTTGGTTTCCCATTGTGTGGCTGTTTAATAAAGGAATAAGCACAGAGGTATATTCCTGTAATTCCAGCTACTTGGGAGGCTAAGGGAGGAGGATTGTAAGTTCCAGACCGATCCAGGCTGCATAGTGAAAGCCATAGCTATAAAAGAAAAAGAAATATTTTATTAGATTTTTATGTGTAATTGGTGTGTGTGAGAGTGATATGGGAAGTCCTTCTGTATATGTGTTGCTCTTGCTGGTTAATGAATAAAGCTGCTTTGGCCTATGGCAAGGCAGAATATAGACAGGCTGGAAGAGTTATATAGAGAGAGTAGGCAGAGTCAGAGAGATGCCATGTAGCGGCCGAAGGAGAAAGACACCAGAACAGAACCTTACCGGGTAAACCACAGCCTTGTGGTGATACACAGATTAATAGAAATGGGTTAATTTAAGATATAAGAGTTAGTTAATAAGAAGCCTGAACTAAAAGCCCAAACAGTGTTGTAATTAATATAGTTTGTGTGATTATTCAGGTCTGGGCAGCAAGGAAACGAAAGAGCAGTCTCCTGTTGTGTGTGTGTGTGTGTGTGTGTTTCCCACCTTCCCATCCCCCAAGCTATCAATAGTACCAAGCAAAAAATCAGGCCAGGCTCAACAGATAAAGGAGCTTGCTACCAAATCTGAGGGTCTGAATTCAATTCCCAGGACCCACATGCTGGAAGAGAGACTACCAAAAGATGTCCTTTGTCCTCTACATATATGCATAGCACATATACACATGCCTACATACCTCAAAACGTAAATATATAAAAATTTGGAAAAGAAAAAATAGTTGTGCAGCATTATGAATATACTAAATACTAAACACACACAGAGGAAATCATGTTATTAGCTTCTTATGCACCATCTAGGTCATTTATCTCCAGAAATGGGATTTGCAAACGTACATTTCCTTCCCTGTGCCTGCACAGCTGGTAGTATTCATTGCTGTACGTCTTAATTTTTCATTTTGTCTAACGTCATTTACTAACGTAATTATTATGGGACTACATAGATGGCTCGGTGCGAGTCTATACACTGTTCTTTTAGGGGATTGCAGTTCAGGCCCCTACACCCATGTCGGGCAGCTCACAACTCCCTCTGACTTGCGCTCCGAGGAATATTAACATCCTCTTCTGGACTGCAGGGGTAAGCTGCATTCATGTGCATATACACACCGACACATAACACAAGTTACTTTTTCTCCCTCTTTTTACCTCTCTTTCTCTGATGTAGTTTTACTACGCAGCCTGGGCTAGCCTTGAACTTGCGATCCTCCTCCTCTCACTAAAGTTCCGGGAGCTATAGGCGTATATCTCTGTGTCCCCACAACAGCTACACAATACTCTATCCTGCGGATTAACAGCCTCAAACTCCAGTTACAAACGTTAAACTGTTTGCTCTGCTGCAATGGATAGAAATAGAGCTTCAGGAGCTGGGGCTGTGGCTCAGCCAAGCCTTTCCTTGCCACACAAGCATGAGGACTTGGGTTCGAATCTTCAATAGACACTTCAAGCTGGTTGCAGTAGTGTGCACGTCTGTAATCCCAGACAGTTGAGAGGCAGGAGAGTCCTTAGGAGTTCATGGTCCAGGAAAGCCCGGTGTACACAGGAGGGAGGAGACCCTGACTGAAACAAATAGAAGGCCAGGACTGATGTCTAAGGGTGTCCTCTGACCTGTATCCCCACACTGTGGATGTGCGCGCGCGCGCACACACACACACACACACACACACACACAGATATGAGGTTGTAGTGTAAATCTGGTGTTGATCATTTCCACATTGTATCTGTAGGAAAAGTTCCTGAGGCTGGAATTACTAAGTGAAATGCGATGTACACTTCACAAGCCTTGTCAAACTGTCCACACATTGCACGGACACAGGCTCACATCAACAAGGAATGCGCGGAGCTGCTCCCCACCCTCGCTTGCCTAGAACCAGCAAAAGTACTGCCACATTTTTAAGATTTTTGCTAGTCAGATTAATTTGTATTTTTTATTAATAGAAGTGGAGCATCTTTTCAAGGGTTTAGATCTCCTCTTTTTAAGAAAATTTTTTTGCCAGGCGGTGGTGGCGCACGCCTTTAATCCCAGCACTCGGGAGGCAGAGGCAGACGGATCTCTGTGAGTTCGAGGCCAGCCTGGGTCTACAAGAGCTAGTTCCAGGACAGGCTCCAAAGCCACAGAGAAACTCTGTCTCGAAAAACAAAAACAAAACAAAAAAATAATAATTTTTAAAAACATTGTGTGTGTGTGCACATTTGTGCACACATTTGTGCCCACAAATGTACATACCACAGCATGCATGCGGAAGTCGGGATGACTTGGGGGGGAATTGGTTCTCTCCTTCTACCATGTTCTCATGGTAGGTACCTTTACCCTGTGACCCTGCTCTACTGCAGTCACATCGTCTGTCTTTAATATTTGTTTGTTTTTGAGACAAGGTTTCTCTGTGTAACAGCCTCAGCTGTCCTGGAACTCATGCTGAGGACAAGGCTGGTCTTGAACTCAGGTCTTCCTCTACCTCCTGAGTGCTGTGACTAAAGGCGTGAGCCACCACCGCCCAGCTCACATTGTCCTTCTAAGAGACACGTGTGCATATGCTCATTCATTAACCAGTCATGCTGGGACTCTGTGCTGGATGATGTGGGAGTAGAAGGTAGATGTGTGCATTCAAGAGACACAGCCCAGGACATGCACTGGGGTAAGGAAGGACTTTGAACTATGGAGCCCATTTGTTAAATGCTTCTCTACATGTATGTATTTCTGTACCTCTCTATGTAACATACAGGAGCAAATGTTTGGCTATATACTGAAACTGCCAGAGAAGGCTTTGATTGGAAGAGATCATTTTCTCCTTTGTCCTTCAATTTATTTATTGATAAATATAATGTATTTTAAGCTTTTGTTTTGCTCTTTGCTTGTTTGAGACAAGGTCTCAGGTAGCCAAGCTGGCCTCAAACTCTCTGTCTTAGGTTGCTATTACTGTGACAAAGACCATGAACCAAAAGCATCTTGGGAAGGAGATTTGGCTTATTTATTTGGCTTCCTGGTCACAGTCCATCATAAATGGAAGTCAGGGCAGCAACTTTAGGCAGCAACACAGAGGCAAGGACCGAAACAGAATCCACGGAGGAAGACTGCTTTCTGGTTTGCTCCCCCTGGCCTGTTTAGTTTGCTCATTATTCATCCCCCCCCACAAGACCACTTCTCCAGGGATGATAGCACCCACACTTGGCTGGGCCCTCCCACATCAATCAATAATCAAGAAAATGCTCTACAGACTTGCCGATAGGCCAAATGTGTCCGGCATTTTCTCAGTTTAGGCTCCCTCTTTGCAGATGATGGAGCTTGTCTCTAAAACCCACCAACACACACCCGGTGCAGCCAAAAATGACCTTGAACTCCAATTTCTCTTTCCTCTACCTACTGATCTGAATTACAGATGTGAGCTACTCTGCTTGGCTTTTAAAAACTTTCTACATTGTAGCTGGTCTGAGGCCAGCCTGGTCTACAGAGTGAGTTCCAGGACAGTCAGGGCTGTTACACAGAGAAACCCTGTCTTGGGGGTGGGGGTGGGGCACCACCAACCAAAAACAGAACAAAAAACATTCTACATTGTAAACTCGCTGGCACATTGAACTCGAAGCTAGGTGATATGCCCCTGTGTGTGTGTTCCAAATTTCTTCCATTTTTTTTTTTGAAAATAGGAAACACATAGAATTATTTTTCCAATTAGGACAAATAAATGTTGTGAGAACATACATGCAAGCATACATGTATTTAATATTTACTTCCCTCTCTATGGTGATGGCCACCTTGAAGGAGAAATGCAGAAATCCATTTACATGCTCCTGAAAGGTTGGCATGAGTCTCAGGACTTCCACTCTCAAGTTCCTGCTAGCTGTGAACTCTCCAGAAACACTGGAGGTTTTTGGTTTGGTCTGTCTTTGATTTTTTTTTTCCCATCTCTCTTTACTCGACTTCATTTGCCTCCAACAAAACAGGAATTTAGGAACTTGAAGTGCTAGAAACCTGACTTTAGAATGTGGTCCCCAGAATATGGGTTCTCTGACGCCAGCTTCAGGCTCTGCGTCCAAGGGCGACCCCTGTTGGTGGGATTTAAATTTGCTCTTTTTTTTCCTCCATGGCGTTTTTCAGGCCGTGGGGATTTTTATCTGAGGTTCACCGTTTTTTGTTTTTTGGTTTTTTTTGTTTGTTTTTTTGCTTGTCTGCTACAATTCGTGAGCTCTACAGGCAACTCTCTCAGCCTCATCACGCTTCTCATTTCTAATTGTTTCCTCAGTCCCTAGTCAGTCCCGGGAAGCCAGGACTAGAGGCTTGGAAAATGGAGCCACAGGTGTGACCGGCCCTTCAGTCTTCACCCAGACATGCTTTAGTGGTCAGTAGGTGGAGTGAGATGACCTTTGCGTTAAGGGCCGGATGTGGAATGTGGCTGGCTGACTGATGGAAAAACTGTTGGATTCGGGCCGTTTGTGGAACGGGGCAGGCAGCATGTCACAACACCCAGGATGAGGTCTAGGGGCTGCATATCTCAGGAAGGGTGGTGGGAACTCCTCACAGGGTGTGGAGGCTGGGGGGTGACTCCATCCCCCAGGCAAGACAACTGCTCTTCCTCTTGGGGGAGATCCTGGCAAGAACTACAAAGTTAACAGTCCATTCTGTAGCTAGCCCCCATCTCTGCATTTACACGCAGATTTAGAGAGGCGTGGCTAGGAAATCCATCCTTCACACTATCAGTATTCACCCCAAAAGAATTACCCATCATATCCTGTCTGTCACAGAGGACCGAGCGGACATGCTGAGTGGATGTGGCTGGATAGTCCGGTTGTAGACGGATAGAGCCTGTCTGCAGTTAATCAGCTTTTTCACTCCACCCCAGCCAGGCATTGGCCAATGATAAAGAAAACTGGATGTCAGAGGAATGAGCTGGGCACTTTGGATTTTGGAAGAGAGCATGACAAAGCACTTCCCAGAGTCCATCCCTTAAACATGAGGCCAGCCACTCCTCACCTCTCTTAGGTCCCCGTGGACATGAGCTCTTCCCTAGTTTTGCAGCCTCAGGGCTGTGCTCCACCGGTTGGAAAGGGGGAGTCAGACACGTGGCTCCCGGGAGGGCCGATCCAAACATACTTTTCTCCACTGAGCCCATTGTTCAGACACCCAACCCAGGCCCCAGTGTTTGTGAGCCTGGGGGATGTGTTCTTAAGAAAAATGCAGTGAGTGCTCACGACGGCAGAGCTGGAAGGGCACTTTACAAGGGGCTGGGTTCCGGTTCCCGCTAGAAAGGAAGGGCCAAGAAAGGAAGCCTGCCGCAGAGCTCGGATCTTGGTGTGCTTGGATGTCAAACAGACTGAGATTCTTGATCGTAGTTTCCAGCTTTCTAGAAAAGGTTTGGAGACATGCTTCCCTGGTTCCAAGTAGTGCCCAAAGTTCTGTCCAGAGGACCAAGATAAAGACTTCCAAAGTCCCTACCACTGACTGGCCCCAAGACCCGGACTTAGATTCCCCCCACTCCGGAGAACACTAGCTACAGTGAAGCCCCTCCTGCATAGTGGTACTCACAGGTCACTGGCAGGCAGGAGGAGGAAAGAAATGTGTATTTGGAGACCCCCATTAACCAGAGGGGGGAGCAGAGTAACAAGTTCCTGGGGTGGGGGGGCGCAGGATGCAGAACTGCAATCAAAGTCCTCATCCTAGAACTAAAATGAATTGGAAAGAAAACCTCCAGCGCCTTCCACTACTTGCCAGGCTCAGAGTGGGTCAGTAGTCGATGCTCAGGGGCACCCAGGGTCGAGTTAAAGGAGATGCCATACTCTGTATGGACTGATTCCGGTAGGGAATCGCTCACCGGTGGTCCCTTCTTGTTTTGACCCACGAGAACACTGGCCCGTCCTACATGTGGGATGGCAAGCCCTTGCTATGAATTAGCACTCACACTCTTCAATCTCATTGAAATCTTCTCCCCAGGCTCATGATCAAGTAACTAGCACGTGCAGAAAACTGGTACGTGAGAGTGAACTCACTCTACTTTCCCTCCTTCTGGGATGTATGTGTGCATGCACGTCGCAGAGCAGAAGCCAAGCTGCCTGGGGTGTGTCCTCACCGCACCCCCCACCCTAGGAGCTGCCCATCTCGGTTTTTTGGGTTTTAAGATAAGGTGTCTCTCTTTCACCTAGAACTTGCCTAGTAGGCTAGATTGGCTGGCCAGCAAACCCCTGACTCCACCTCCGCAGTGCTGCGATTACAAACCAGGAACATCATCACCCATGGCTTTTTACATTGATTCTGGGAATTGAACTCTAATTTTCAAGCCTACATGTAGGCACTCAGTGAACTCTCTTTCAAACCAAGATCTCTGGCTGCAAGAGGGTGCATCTTCCCCTACAAGGGACCTCTAGACCCAGGCGACTCTCTGGATTCTGTTGCTATGTCCGCTGACAAAAAAGGGGGAAGGGTTTGGAATTTAACAGCAGCAATGTAGAGTGGTGACGACTCTGTGGAAGTCGCAGGCCTTTTTTCTCTCTCTCGCCTGAGGGTCCCTTGGGGAGGTCACTGGGTGCAAGGCGCGCTTTCACCGCTACAGACCTCCGAGATCGGCCTAGCTCGTCCTAGGCTCCAGCGCCCTCACCTGGTGACCGTGGCACGTCCCGGCGGCCGCTCTCGGTTTTGGGTCTGCGGCTCCCCCAGCGGCCGCCAGAGCCCGCCCGGGTCCGGCCCCGCAGGCCGCCCACCTCCGTGAGTGGGAGGACCGCTGCCCCGAGACGGGAGTGGGAAGGAGGGGGGACGGGATGAGTGCGGGCGCCGGGGGCTCGGGGTGGGGAGGAGCCAGCCCCGGAAGGCGGCTATAAAAAGCGGCGGCTTGGGCTGGCAGCTCCGAGCTAGCTAGTAAGCCAGTGAGCGCGCGGAGCCGAGCTAAGAGCGCCCGCTGCGCAGAGTGGCAGTGGTCTGGTGCCGGGGGCGCACTGTGCCGAGTGAGGCCCGGATCTGTACTTCACTTCCCGCGAGCTCTCGTCCCGTTTGCTCACGCTCAAGAGCTCGACGCGTGGGATCAGATACCAGACTCCGGGATGCTGCACTCCAGGTCCCCGAGGCGTGGCACTGTCTCGGTCATCAGCCGTAGGTAAGAGAACCGCGGAGGTAAGAGGACCGGGACTGGGGCGCGAGGGCGCATGTATTTAGCCTTGCAGGAGAGAGGACAGTAGGATTCCCGCGCCTCCCCTCGGTTTAGGGAAAACGTTGCCCTCCGTCGGCCTGTTTGTCCAGCCTGTTCTCTGCTGTCTGCCACTGCCTGTCTATTTTCCTGCCTGCC
Organism: Arvicola amphibius; assembly: GCF_903992535.2. Classification (NCBI taxonomy): domain Eukaryota; kingdom Metazoa; phylum Chordata; class Mammalia; order Rodentia; family Cricetidae; genus Arvicola; species Arvicola amphibius. Next base: position 154,837,623 of record NC_052058.2, on the reverse strand, counting down.
CTTGTGTCTGTCTGTCTGCCTGCTCGTCTGTCTGTCCATGTGTATGTTGGTGGGCACACGCCCCGTCACCGTCCTCCGTGGATGTCTCTGAGATCTTTACAAGTGGCAGGTGTTGGGGACACCAACGTCCAGGAACGCATTCGACGGGAGGCTTTGCTTAGGTTGTCCTCCTGTGAATGGCACTAGATGTTCACGCAAACGACTGTCTCACTGAAAAGCGATGGTCCCGAAGCAGGTCTCGGAAGGAGCCCAGTGCAGTGAGCGAGCTTACCCTGTGGCTAGTGGTCGCGAGCCTCACAAGTCTGCACCTTGTCGCTTCCGCTCTGGCAAGGTCTCCTGGGTTCCCTCTGCCGTCAGCCTCTGCCGTCCCAGCGATGCGCTGGCACAGGGCGAGCGGCGATGATCTGATGTTAGACGACCTCGGTGGTCCCTGCTGATATTTAAGCAAACACTAAGACTGGCAGCGCTGCAGGAATGTTTGTTGGCCCCTGGCAACGGACGTCAGCTGCAAGAAGGGTCGCGCAAGATTGACAGAAAAACCAAGGTCTCTTCAGGGCGCAAACCTGAGTCGTGCACGGTTCTCCAGTTCGCCGCTCTGGGAACGAGGTCCGGGAAGATTTCGGAATGGACCCGGGAGAATGCGTGTGTTTTTGACGAGAAGGGCGGTGCACTCGTGTTCTCCAAGACTTGGATATTCCACCCGCGCCAGGTCTGAGGTTCTCAGTCCTACTCCGAGCAGCCAACTCTGCCCACAGGTAAGAACTCCCTTTTAAAGCCAAGCTTTGATGTGAGAGCCACGGCCTGGCTGAAGCCCTGTCCAGGAGACAGTGAGCCAGGGAGTCGTCTCCATGTCAGCGGTCTGGAGAGGGACCCCAGGCGCGCCCGCGGGCGGGGAACAGGAGACTCCGCGTGCCCAGGCGCGGCGCCACCATGGACAGCTCCCAGCTACTTCCGCCACTAGGGCCCTGTGGCCATGAGTCTGGAGCAGTCAGGCGCCTCCTTCACCAACTCAGGTGTTGAGACAATGGGAAGGTAGAGAGGGAGTAAAAGACCTGTGGACTTAGGTGTTCTTTTTGGAGGCACTAACCACTCAGGAGGGAGCCTACCCTGCCGGGGGCTGGGCTTTTCTACCAGCTTGCTTCTGAGTCTGTGTAACCTCTTAATGTCACTTTAGTCTTATGTGGCACCATGGTGATCCCTCAGAGGCGTGACAGGTGCGAAGCCTTTGTTATACCATCCAGGCGGTGAGATAAAGGTACCTGCAATTAGGTTTAGAACTAAACTGCTTTCAGTGTAGGGCATAAGGCCATTTTTTTTTAATTAAACAATTTAATAGTATGATAATAAGTCAGTACTTTAGTTTCAGTCTATGACAGAATGGAGAAGAAACCACATACGACAAAATTTCAAGGAAGTGTCTAAAAGGGTGTGCAAAACCAGCTGTATTCTTTTTTATCCTAACAATGTCCCCTAAAGAACTCTGGAGGCAGCTTCCAAGGGCTCTGCTTAGCCCAGGAGATGATAATTCAAACTGATTACTTTGGAACTGAGTGAGGGTTTGTTTCCTCCTTCTAGTAAGAAATGATACTGAATGGGCTTTTCCTGTCATGGCCACCTATACCAGTGGCTCTCCACCTTCCTAATGCTGCAGCCCGTTAATACAGTTCCTCATGTTGTAGTGACCCCCAGCCCATAAAACTAGTTTCATTGCTGCTTCATAACTGTAATTTTTCTACTGTTATGAATGTATTACAAATTTCTGTCTTTTCTGATGGGGGTTGTGACTCATGGGATGAGAACCACTGACCCATACCAAAACACAGAAGTGTGTGTGTTCCTTTATTTTAAAAATTACGAGAAATCAGAAGGTCATTTCTGCTTGTGATGGAAGTGTATGTATAATAAATAATAAAAACAAGAGGGGGAAGGAGGAGAGAGAGAGCAAAATCTGTGACTTGGGGAAATTCAGCTAAAGGGCATGTGTCCGTGAGGGCAAGGTGAATCTATCAGTTAGTGACTAGGGAAATTATTGGTGTTAGAGTATTTAAGTTCGGTGCTGAGCAGAGAGCACGCGTAAAGTGGTCCTGGTTACATGTGCATTTCAAAATGCTCTGCATTTTTCTGAGCTGTGTTTAGCCACCCAGTGGCCTCTTTCTTAACCCCGCAACTGGTTGGGAGTGAGTCCATTGCCATTTTATTATCATATTTGACTCCTCACTGGCGGAACTGAAAGATACGTTGAAGGATTTTTTTTATTGTTTCTCCACCTGTCCCACTTGGAGGAAATAGTTTTTTTTTTTTTTTTTAAAGTAATTTTCAGCCCATCATGCCAGGCCTTTGATCTAGACGATCATATCTTCCTGCACTTTTTCTCACATGATCTGCCACAGGGCCTCACTCTCTTGCTGAGGCCTCGACACCCTTGGGGTACAGGTAGGGAGGGTCTCCAAGACCTTGTTTCTAGATAAAGCTCTGGTTGGCTGCAGAGGAAAGGCATTGACCTTATCAGACCCAGAGTGGTCCCACCGTACACTCTCTTACATGCTTGAGTTTTGCTTAGACATGACAACCTGGCCAAGATACGTTGCTCACAGAATTTTGGTCCTCACTGGATTTGGAGGTCTTCCTAAGTTTCTCATTTTGGGGTTCTATATGGTAGAAACCACCAGCACATGACACGCCACAGAGATTTGGGCAATGGAGCTACAAGCACACAGTATTGTAGTTAGATCTCTCCCCCAACCCCCCCTGTGTGCATGCACATGCACCTATTTCTGCCAGTTTCCCATTCTAGTGTGCTCAGAATTTCCTTCATCCCCTCTCTCAGTAGATCAGAAGGATTCTTTGTTTCCTCCACTTGAAAGGAAAATGGAGCTCATGAGCAGCCTACAGATGCTGGGAGTCTCTCTCTGACTTTCATCCACCGATGATGTGACTACAAAAGAAGGATCTGGGTCCCCACCTCACCCTGAAGTTTGGGCTGTCTTCTGGTCACGACAGAGTCCTGTCTCCGGTGTCCCTGTAGCTTCCAGGTAAGAAAATGACTGAATCATATAGGACACTCCAGGGAAGCAAGGCCAACGAGGGGAAGAAGTAGCCTGGGTGGAAGAAAGGATCGTTGGTTCTGTAGCATTCTGCCTGCAGCGGCTGTGTCTGAGTCTTTGGGACAGACGGATCAGATGGCAAAGGTGACATTTTGTGAGAAAGTAAGGGCAACTCTAGTTACTCTCGTTGGCTCCTTTGAAGCCTTGCGGCATGAGTGACCCCTTTTAGTCCCGTGCGGTGCTGGCAGACCAGCAGCATCACGTGGATTAAGTGCACTTTGCATTTTATCTATAGCTCAGAGGCACGTGTTTGCATGGAGGTGGGCTAGCCAAAGGGAACAAAGTCATGTTTGTGAGCTTCATCCCGAAGACTCCCTAACTGCTACCGTCTGGATGGCATGTATCTTTGTGCATGGTGGCAAGCACACAGATGTTTGATCTTATCAGGGAGATGTGGCAGCTGTCTTTTCTGGTTTTCATCACTGAGAAGGCAGCTCCAGTTTCCTTGGAACGGGATCTTGCCTGCTTGACTCTGGTGGAGTTGGCAGCAGTTGGGCGAGGGTACGGGGCAAATTCTCAGGGCCGTGTGTTTCTTTCTGTTGTCTCGTCAGTTACTCCACCTGATCGTCACCCTCCCCCAAGCCTTACGCATAGGAACTGTGCAGATTCGGATAGGATGGTGGCTGTCATGGTGACTTTTATGAGTCTCCTCCACACCTTGCTGTCTAATCACTCCCTTGGGGCCATCCTGGCCTCTCTGGCAGGTTCCACGGTTTTCCCTTTATCTTCCGTCTGCCCTGGTGCCAGGCTTTGTTCTAGCCTAGGTTTCTGGCACGGAGGCTGCTTGCTGAGAAATGTCATCAAATATACATTACACTGCTCCTCAGGTCTCTTGGTGCCAGGAAACACACTTACCCACCCAGAGGAGCTCCTTCCTGCCCCTGTTTTTTTTCCAGGGCCTGTCCCTGGACTCTGCTTGGCTCCTCTAAGTTCTGCTTGGCTCCAGGAAGCTAATATGGCCTTTTCTTCCCAGCCCTACAAGGGGGAGGGGTCCTTGGAAACCTAGGCAGGCTTTCCCTGCAAAAGCGCCCGCTCTGAGCGAGTATCTCTCTCTCTCTACCCTAGACTCTCTCACTAGGCTCCTTGCCTAGGGAACTCACGAGGCGTTCGTAAGGCATTTGCTTTGAATCTTCTGCAAGGGCAGTGAGACCACAAGGATTACCCGTAACCTTATAGTGCTCGAAACAACCGCTTTGGAAAGAGCTGTGCATTTTCCCTCCATCTGCTGAGGAAGTTAGCTATCGGGTATTTTCTATTACAGGGAAGCCATGAGCAGAGACTGGTGGCTTTGCCGTGCAGAGTGTCGGTGGCAGACTGCTGTCTATCCTGTTTCTAGGGACAGGAAGTCTGAAGGCTTCTTCAGTGGCCCACTACAAGCTTGACCAGCCTTGAGCTAAGTGCTTCATTCTCTCGGCCTGAGTCTCTGTAACTGTAGGGTATGGTGCTGAAGATATTATACTGAACATGAAGGCAGAACTCAGACTTCCCTTGATGTGGTTGTATTTCTCAGGAAAGATAATGGGGACTGGAGCATCTTTGGAGACTGGATGGAAGGTGATTGCTTGCCATTCTGCTCCCAGCCTGGACAGGCTCTCAGATCTTGGGCCGGGTCCTTGGCTCTTCCAACCTTCTGCTTTCTTACCTTCTTACACTAGGGGAGCTTCCTGAGCTTGGAACATGCACATAAGCATACGGCGAGGCTTGAGAGAGCACAACTCTGCCTTGGCAAATGAGGAGTGGACTCGGGAGGTCTGCATTTCTAACTAGCTCGGGGAGGGGGTGCTTTTGGTTCTGAAATTCCCCTTGACTTTCTGTAACTCAGACTAACTCATTTTGGTGTTGTTGAAGTCAATTCCTGATGTCCAAGTAGATGGAGCCAAGCTGGCCCATGACCTTCTAATGACCTTATAAAGACCCTTCAAATTCCCAGAGATAATTATGGTCATTCCTAAGCTGTCTTATCAGCAGACTAAATATCTTGAACCCCTTTTCCCTGTCATAATAAATTTCCCCCAAACTCTCTGGACCCAGCTACTTTTAAGTGCAAGATTATTGTGTAAATGGCAATTTATCTTTGCCTGGCAGGAGCATTTGAATGCAATTTTGGTGGCATTAAGAGATCATTTGAGGAATTTCATCTAACCCTGGTCCCAGACAGTGAGAATGCATGTTTACATTTAAATAACTTTCCTGGACTCTAAAAGATTACATTGTTATTAAAAAAAAAGTAAGAAATGAAGTTTTAAAGTCCAATTGTCTTCCTCAGTCCCCCATCCTTGTAGCATTCCCACAAGGGTGGGGTAGCCACAACAGATGCATTTTGGGTGCCGGAGATGCAGGTGTGTTCCTGCTGCCTGTCATCTGCCACCACACTTGGAAGCTGAAAGTAGAGAAGTCTGTGATCATCTCTTGAATTAGTTTCTGGGGAGGTAGATTTGAAGACAGGGTCCAAGATCTCTATAAGAGTTAACAGTCTACAGGGAGGATAGACTCCAAGTCAGGAGAGGGGACCAGGAGAGATGACTCACAATGTGGAGGTTAGGACTAACTGGGGGATCAGAGGAGCCATTGACTCAGCTGCAGCTGGAGCCAGGAAGCTTTGTGGAAGTCCGGAAGGGTTAATGGACATTTTTAACATAGGCGATAATGGGATTCTGAGAGGGGAGCTTTAAAACACTCCCCACAGAGAGAACGGCGCAGAGAAAGATTCAGAAGGCCAACAGTACTAAATGGCTCACTTCCTGCAACTCTCTGGTGTTTTGACTCGGGGACACAGGCCAGACCTTGGGCTACACCATGGAGAAACCTGCCAAACAGTGGTAGGTAGGTCTTTGGGGTCTTTTGTCTGCCGCACTACAGGTTTTAGAGAGGACTTTAACTATAAAATTTATCCCTCTAAAATCTGACTAAATCCCATTCACAAACCAGATTTTAAAAAGTCTCTATGGCTAGGAGGGGAGCAGTGTTTGTGCTGAGGCCCACAAGAGCTTCCAAAGATTTTTCTGGGTTCCCAGGCACACAGCTGAAAAGCCTTTGTCCGGGCTCTTCTTGCTTTGTTCCAGGCAGCCATATTAATAGTATTATCTTAAGTTTCAGTATAGTCTGTCTTGCTGCGTCTTTCAAATATTTTGACGTCTTGCTTTTTTTTTTTTTTTAATGGTGTGTATATGTGCGTGTCATCAATTTCCAAAGGAATAAGACCAGAGTTCTTTTGCACGTTTTAACCTAAAGAATACAGAGGATAAGAGTTTCTATTGGCAAAGGCTCTCCGTCAGAAAACTCCAGTTGAGCGCACCATGGGAGGAAGCAATACAGCTGTGAACTATCTGCAAAAATAGGCTGTTTATTTTCAAACCTGTCAATCAGCCCGAAACCTCCTTAGACTTTCATCTGTTATAAAAAGCCGGTAGTGAAAAAAAAATTCGTTTATTTCCTGGATGTAGAATGTTAACACATTCTCCTGAGCACCTTGGATCTCTTTTCCTTAATGCATGATAGCCCAGCTTGAATGCAAAGTGTTTTTGAAGGAGGAGGTTCTAGAAGGGGGGCGGGGAAGGCTGATAGGTTGGCATGGGAGAGTTTGGCCAGCAAGGTAGTTCAAGTGTGGTTCTTGTGAGCCCCCTACAAAACTCTCTCCTAAGGAGGAAACTGATACCCTGAGTGGCACGCCATTTCAATAGAATCTGCCCATCACTGATGAGTGGTCCCAGTCATTTAAAGGGGATCTAGAAAGCCACTTCTGGGGCTGGTCCCAGCTCTTCTAGCATAAGCATATACATTATTTAAGATGACGAAAGCAAGTCTGGCTTAGCCCAGGTAACTTAGAAATCATCCAACCTTCAGAAGAACCTACTGGGTATATGAGAAACCCTGGCAGAGGCAAGCAGTATGCTGGCACACGGGATCTCCAGGGATAGGCATCTGTGGTTGCCTGGAGCTCCTCCTGTCTATCGGGCAGTTTAGGGAAGGCTGGAGAAAAAGGGTGATCAGTGAATCTCCTTTCTGGAGGAGCATCTGGCCTTCACCCCGCATTGCCACAGCAGCCAGAACCCTGTATGCAGACTGGCTCCCAAAGCATGGAGTCTTAGCCTTTCCTGCCTTCCTAGGCTTTTCCTTGGGCTATGCTCAGAGTAGTTCCTGCATTGCCCTGGTGTCTCAACAGAGGTGACCACAGACCCTGGTTCTCTCAGTCACATGGAACTGTCTGGGAGACTAGCTGGTGGCAAGCCTGAGTCATCCTTGATGCGGGTGTAGAGGCCACTGCTTGGTTATAACTAGACTTCACCTCTTCCCTCCACGTTCGTGAGGATTTTAGGACACGCCTGTGTGGTGCTTCTGTTCAGCTTTTAGCTCAAGGCATGACTTGCCTGCCTTCTTTATAAAAAAAAAATGTTTGTGTGTCTGCATATGTGCATGTATTTGTATGTGCATACCTGTAGAGGCCAGAGCTCAATATCTCAATTGTTCTCTATCTACCTGTTTGGAGAAAACACCTCTCGCTGAACCTGGCGAGTCAACTGTCAGTTGGTCAGTGAACTTTAGAGATCCTCTTGTCCCTGCCACCCCAGAGCTGGGATTATAAATGCATGCCACTGCCCCTGGAGATCAAATTCAGGTCCTCATGCTTGTAGAGCAAGCACTTTACCAGGTGAGCTATCTCCATGCCCTTTTGCAGGCCTCCTGCAGAAGACACCTGTCACACTGTCTGGTGGGACACGTGTTCCTGCCCTCTCTGTGTGGTAGGACACAGCTGTTCTTCCTCTAACGAACAGTAGAGATCAGCCCCCGCAGGAGCGCCCAGAGAGCAAGCCTGAGTCGGGGGAAACTGTTTTTAAACAAGCCGGTGGTTTGTGACTAGCGCATTTCGAAGCTGGATTGCAGGCACTGAGTAATTTGCGCGTGTGCTCATTTTCCAGAGGATTGGGTTCAAAAAAAACCTCAGACACCACCGCTAAGTACTTTTCCTTTCCTTCCCTTGAAGAATCCTGTTGGTTTCGGAGGAATTTAATCCATACGTTTCAGATCCATTTCCATGTTACTCAGCAAAATGTTGCATTTCTCCACCGTTGCTCAACCCCGCGTGAGGTCACACATTCCTCTTCGCCCTGACTCATGCTCGCTCTTCACAGCTGAGTGACTCTACAGCCACTCCTCGCACACTGGGAAGCATATGAACCGGAGGCAAAAGGGGAAAATGAGCCATTATACGGATTCTATTTTCTTTTTTTCTCTTTTTAAACTGATTCTCTTTTCACTTAGTATTTTGTTCCTGAGTTCTATCAAGGCTGTATTTTTTAAATGTTGGATTGCAGTATCATTTATATATTAAGGACTGAGCTTTCTGTCCCTCCTCACATTTTGTTTGTCTGGGTTTTTGTTTGTTTGGGAGATGTTCTCTATATTTTATACCTAGCATGAGTATTTTATTTGCCTCACCCTCGGTCATGGTGGCTCAAGCAAGCCTCTGGGATGCTAAGGGCACTTGCGACTCTTTGGGGACGTGAGACTCTTTGGAACTGGGTCACGAGAGGCACTTGACTCAGGAACTGAAGTTACCCATTTCCTCTTCCCTTGCTTACCTATGTTTCTGGCTGAGGAAGAAACAAGTGGCCTGTGGGAGGCCCTTCGGCAGATTTCATGGTACCACAATGTTGCTGTGACTGACTTCTTGCCCTACCCCTTCTCCAGGACTGCGTGCATCCCAGGCTGGCTGAGAGCTTACTTACTAAGTAGCTGAGGATAACCTTGAATTGTTAATTCTCCTGCTTCTACCTGCTAAGTACTAGGAATACAGGTGTATGTCATCAGGCCCAGTGTACATGGTACTGGGGATGGAATCCAAGGTCCTGAGCATGCTGGGTAAACTTTCCACTGATTGATCTACGTCCTCAGTTCATATCCCAGGACTCTGAAAAGGCCCTGATACCACCCAACAGATTCCTTTGTTCTGTTCTAGGTAGTGAGAGAAAAAGCAGTTGTAGGGTTTTGGGCTACAGGACTCCCAGATACTTGGTTTTCTTCTTACCAAAATGGCTTGGCGAAAGCACAAAGGCCTGGCCATATCGTTGGTATGTAAAAGCATCATCATTCCCAACAGCTCGATGATGCTGCTGACCACGTAATTGCGGGTTGGATGTGTGCTGAGGCTTCTCAGGTGGCTGAGGAAGAGTTTTTACATCTGATTCAGATTTTAAAATCATAGGGCAGGGTTGGTACAAATGGCAGTGTATCAACATCTGGAATTTTCTGAGAATGCCCATGGAACGAAGCATTTTTTTCCCTTTAAACATACCCATCTACTGTTGCTTTAAATACGATGCTGTTTCTGGCATAAAAACAGAGGTGATGGTTCTTTCAAATCTTGCTCCACAAGCATAAACCCAAGCCTATGCTTTGTGGAGGTTGCCTGAGGACAATGGGATCTGGGAACAGAAAGGGGAGGCATAATTTGAACAGTGTCTGTGCTCCTTTCACAGTTGACTGGCGATCATTCTGGAGAATGTGGTTCCTTTTAGCTGGAGATGACTTCTCTGTCATCACCGAGAGTGCTATCAATGGTCCTTGCCTCATTCAGAAACAGAATCTCCACCTGGCGCAGAGTAGAGATCTGTGTGCAATTTTTGCCAGTGACTAGCGTGGAGTCGGAACATACATAGTTCTTGTTAGGTCTCACAGGCTGTCCAAATATCTAGAAATGGGCTCAAATCTGGACTCCAGGAGGATTTCTGGTGGCCAGAGAAAAGCCAGCATTCCTCAGGAACTTCTTAAGCCAGGTAGTTTCCAGACGCCAAAAGGAGTCTTTTCCCTGACCCTCTGGCAGAAGGGGCATATTGCTCCATAGTTATATATCTGTGGTTGGTATATCAAAGTCCCCCGTGCCAGCCTCCTGGCCCTTCCCTCCCCCAGCTACTCACCCTTCTTACAACCTGCTATTCCCTACTACTTTTATCCCTCCCTCCCTCCCTCCCTCCCTCCCTCCCTCCCTCCCTCCCTTCCTCCCTCCCTGCCTCCCTCCCTCCCTGCCTCCCTCCCTCCCTCTCATTCCCTCTCTCTCTTCTCTTTTTCTCCCTCCCTCCCTCCCTCCCTCCCCCCTCTCTCTTTCTCTCTGTCCTCTGTTCTCTATCTCTTGCTATCTCATCGTCTCTACTGTTTTCTCTCTCTCTCCTGTTTCCCCAGCCCTGGTCATGCCCGCTCTGCTGGCCACGTTCATTTCATTTCTTTGTCTCTCTAATATTTACAATAAAAACCCTAACCATATCATGGAACAGTCATGTCATGTAGGCAGGGGTTGTTTTTTTTTTCTGCATCCCCCTCCCCCACTCTTTTTTCTTTTTCCTTTGAAACAGTGTGTCACTAAGTTACCAGCCTGGTCTTCAACTAACGCATAACCCCTAGCAAACCTTCAACTTTCAATCCTCCTGCCTCAGCCTCCTGAGTAGCTGGGATTTCAGGCGTGGGCCACCGGGGTTGGTGATGCTCATTCTTCTATATTTTGCCCAGGGGGTGGGGCAAAGGTAGTGACTACAGGTCACCTTCTAAGATGTCTGTGCCCCTGTGGCCCTGGGGTGATTCCCACCACTTAAATTACTACCTGGGGTTTATTGAGCATTTGCAAAGTTTAGATCCAAGTGAAACACTTTGCACACACCACCTCACTCTATCTACATGACAACTGTGACAGACCTTTGCCCCATTTTGCACATGGAGGGGGCCCAGTAAGGTGGCGTGATTTAGTCAAGATCACCCAGTTTGAAGGGGCAGAGCTGAAACCTGGGATCCAGGCAGCATGACCTGTAAAAGGCCATGTTCTTAATAATGACTGGTATGGCTTGAGTCTTGCGTTTTGGCAGAACGTGTTTAGGGGGGAATGTTATCCAATAGGGCAAGTTGAAAGGAATTCCAACCCCAAGGCAGTCACTGTTAAAGTGTGGATCTTTTCTGATCCCCGGAGATTAAGGATAGTATCATTGTCTCTCCACAATGGAGTTGCTCACAGCTTAGCTGGAGAGATAGACAGACAGCCGTCTTCCAATCTGGGCTGTAAGAGGGTGTGAACAAAGCAATATGGAGTGTCACTGTGGAGAGCACAAACAGCTCCACAGGGAAGGCTTCTTGGAGGCTGCAGGCATCCTGAAGGATGCAATCAACTTCTAAAGCAGAGCGCAGTGTGCTGGCCAGAGAGAGAGAAGTTAGCAAGAGCCTTGGCCAAGGGCATAGGAGCTAGGAAATGGATATTTGGAGGTCTGTGAGTCCCCTAGGACTGGAGATGAGACCCCAAGTGAGGAGCAGGTGAAGATCACCCCTAATATCTGAGTCTAAGCCTAAGGCTTTAACCCCAGTGGCTCTGAATGGAGAAGCCGGTGGTCAGGAGGCAGCCATTAGCTCCCAGGGCAGGTGGCTTAGGCAAAGATGGTGGTATTCCTGGCGGTCTGCATTCCAGAATCCCATGGAGAGGCTAACTATTCCAACTCTGAGCAGACTCACAGACCTGAGGGAAAAGTGATGCTGTCGGGTTTACTCGTGGGCACCAGAGCCATGTGAAGCGGTTCACAGGGGGCTCTGCATGGGAAGCATCTGGGTGTCTTAGTGACAACTCCCTGGGACGTGGGGTCGGTTGCCATGCACAACAGTCTCAAGGCTTTGAGGTAACAACATTTATCTCAACCGCCTGACAATAACCCCCTGTAATGTTTGAGCAATCCTGGCTTTCTGTGTCAGGAATCGGGACGGGGCAGCATATTCATCCTGTAGCCTCTTGATGTTTCAAGTTTTTCCTGATTCTCCAAAACTTCTTGGGATGCTCAGTTTCTACCTTTGCTACAGGATGTCTTTTCAACCAAAACATATCTTTTGCTTACTTGACTTAAGCTGACTAATTTAGCAGGACGATGGAGTTTGGTTCACAATACCCTAGAGGCTACTGGGAGATGACTGTCCAAAACAATGTGGTCCCATGGAAGGTCCCTGGGAGCCGTAGACAGGGCCAGAGTATTCTAGCCATCCTCTTAATGTGCAAAGTGGTGGGCAAAATTCATTTTTGTGGGAGATGGTTCAGCTGGTAAAATGCCTGCTTCATAAGCATGAGGACCTGAGCTCAGAGTTCCTGCATCCATGTAAATGCTGGATGAGTGTGACGGCCCACCTGCGGCACCCCAGTCATCACTTAGAAAGCAGAAATAAAGAATCCCCAGAGCAAACTGAATAGCTAGACTGAGTTGGAAAACTCTGGCTTCAAGTGAGAGAACTTTTCTCAACATTTATAAGCTAGAGAGTGGTTGACCGACACCCAACATCAACTTCTGGCTTCTGTGTGTGTGTGTGCACATGTATACACACACGAAATGACACAGATATATAAACACATACATATACATGCATATAAAAAAGCTCATTAATTTTCACAACATACTTTCTCATAGTCTAACGCCTACAAAATATTGCAACTTCAACAAACCATTCATAGAGAGTAGTCAGTCTAAAAATACTGAGATATAGTGTACGTCTTTTTATTACAAGTCTTTAAAATTAGTGTGTGTTTTGCTTTGGGCACATCTTAGCTACCTACCTGGTCTTCCGTCTCTGCCATCTTCCAGCTGTGTGTGGACAGGGTGGTCCGGAGGGGAACAGCAGGGAGAAGCAGTGCACAGCACACATGCAGACGCTTCTAACTGTGGCCCGTGACATGAATCAAGGGTGCAAAGTCTCAGGAGGGACAATAGTCAGGGACTCTGGCTGCAGGTGGCTGACTGGTAGAGATTGGAGTGGGAGCAGGGGAAAGGTTCTTTTTATTTTGTATTTTAAGAGGATCCCCCGGTAACTCTCAGAAGATTCATATGAGTGGGGGTGGGTGTTGATAGGCCATGGTTAGCAAGAAAAGAGGCACAGGAGGCCAGAAGACTGGGGGCAGTGCAGGGCTATCGAGGCTGGGGGTGGGGGAAGGAGAGTGTGGATGGGTCTGAGTGGAGTTCAGGAGAGACAACGAATGTCACTGGGCAGTGGATTGGACACAGGTCGGTGGAGAAGGAGGAGGTCCTGGAAACTCCAGTGTGGAAGTGCATTGGGAAGACTAGAGAGGGTTTGAGTTAGACACATGTATGCTAGGTCACTGGTTGATCAACAGCATTATCCATTGCTCGAAAACAAAAACACTTTCTTTAAAATACTGTGGAATTTTAGGTAGCTCTCAGTAAGAATGTTATAAAATTACTTTTGATCTATTTTGCAATTTATTATTATTATTAGTCACAAAGCTAAGCAAGTGAGCAGAGATTTGGGTCATCTTCTTTCCTGGTCACTCTCAGAATGGTGGAGTGAGTCCTAAATGGTGAGCTGTGGTGAGATCCAGGGCCACAAGTGTCTGCCCTCTGTGCTCCCATTTTTAATCCCAGAGTGCTCCAATGGAGACGGCCAGGAAAGGAATGAGCAGACTACGGAATTCTGGGTGAAAAACTCTTATCACAGGACTCTTGGTGGGTGCTTTGTGTCCCAATCTAGGGGTGTGATAAGCCACCCGAGCATCTATCAGACTGACCTGTTTACTAAAGGATCTAGATGGGGTTAAGAGCTCTGTCAGGGAGCCTGATAAAACCATGAGCTACCACGTTTGCTTAGGCCCTTCCTTCTAAAGGCATTTATTAATCAGCTGCGCACCAGAGAGGAGGGAGGGCACAAACCAGATAACCACTTCTTCTAGCCCTGAGGTAGCGGTGGAAGCGGGCGGGGTGCGATCACGTGAGAATAATATATTCTCACACAGAGGGCAGGAAAGAATGCCTTCATTCTTGAGGAAGCTGAAGCATATTTGAACATTAGCAGTGAGAATTTATCTGTTGCTCAGGGATGGGCATTCTGGGCAAAGAGAGATCAGAGAGCCTGGTGTAGTGAAGGAGCCACTAGCAGAAGGGACCCCAGGGGTTGGAGATTTTTCAGGACTGCAAGAGAACATGACCTCACTAACGCAGGTGCAAGGTCAAAATGTTTCCAGCTTTTAAAGCCACTGTGTAGAAAGAAAATGCCCAGGTGTGTATGTGGTCATTCATTCATTCCCTCGGAAAGTCATTTATTCATCTCCTTGTTTATCCATCCATTCATCGTACTAACATTTAGGGGTATCTTCTGGTACTATACTGAATCGATCTGATTTAAAAGTTTTTGGAGAAATAAGCAATGACTGAGAACTGGGAAGATGTGTGATTAATGTTTTAAAAGAATATGCATATTGCCTATGCATGCACATTTAACAGGCTCCTACAATATAAATAATACCACCACATAGCTAGATGTAAGTCCTAGTTCGGTTTCTGTAGCTGTGGTAAAACACCGTGACCATAAGCAACCTGGGGAGGAGAGGGTTTATTTCATCTTACAACTCCTGGTCACAGACTCTCAATGAGGGAAGTCCTGGCAGGAACTTGAGGCACGAATTTGAGGCAGAGACTCTGCAGAGGTCATGCATTAATGTTGCTTACTGGCTTGCTCCTCTTGGCTTTCTCAGCCTAGTTTTTTATGCAACCCAGAGCCACCAGCCAAAGGGTGGCATCGTTCCGTGTTGGCTGGGTTCTCCCCCATTAATCTTTAGTCAAGAAAATGTCCTGGTCTTGTTTATAGGGAATCTGGTGGAGGTATTTTTTTCAATTAAGGTTCTTTTTCCCAAATATGTTTAGGTTTGTGTCAAGTTCACAAACCAACCAGCACAATTTATCAATCAGAAATTATGGGGGTGGGGGTGAGGTGGGGTGGGAATCTAGCTCCACCACCCAAGAGTCATGGTCAGAGTTTTGATAAATAATTTTCTGGGGTTATTAGGAGATTTTATAATGCACTTATGCAACTTTAACTTGCACGTACATAGTTTTTTGTCTCAACTTTAAAAATCATCACTTGCTCTTTTAAGGACATCTAATTCCTTGCTAAATCCTTCATTATTAAAACATTTGGGGGGAGCTATGTTGCATTCCCCACAATTTTGATATAGTCACCTAGGAAAGATTCCTAGAGATGGAATGGGCCAAAGTGTTTGGCTGTTTGTGATTCTTCTTTTAAGGCACCTCCAAATATTTATTCAAATTTACACCATCACTGCTTATAATAGGTCCAGGTTCACCAACAACCCATCTTTATAAAGTTAAAAATTCATTTTAGCGGATGAAAAAAATCATAGTGATATTTATTTATTGTTTGCAAACACATAATTATAATTATTTACTACTGGTAAGGTTGAAATAATTTTCGAGTCAAGAGCTCATCTTATACGCTTACTTATGAGGTATTCATATTTTTTTCTTATAATGTCCACAATGCCTATACATTTGCAAAGTTCTCTCTTCTTTTTCACTTTAAAAATATGGCATGTGAAATATTTTCATGCAGCCAAACCTATCAGTTAGTTGCGTCTTGATCTCTTTTACCAAGGAAAGTTCTAGAGCTCCCTGCTGATTCGTGAGTTGATTTTTAAGCTCTGTGACCTGTCTGGAATTCGTTTCAGTTCACGTTGCAAGAAGATACGCTAACTCCATTATCCCTTCAATTTACTAACCTGTTAGGCCAGCACAATTCTATCGAACAATCTTTCCTTTATCCATTGACTTGTGCTGCCAGGAAGAGTATATTTGATCCGGTTACGAGCATAGAGATAACAGGAATGTGATAAAGCCTGCTCAGTCGGAATTCAGGCAGACACTTGATCTGATCATCTGGGCCAACTCCAGTGGCTCCCTCTCAGCAAACCAAGCCTGGATATGTCTGGGAGTGAAGGCTGGGGCCAGCCTGCAGGGATTCTGCTGGCAGGGTTAGCCAAGAGAGGATTAGACTGGCGCGCTGGGGTGCTGGCTGCCTGGTGCTGGAACCGTGAAGTCCTCTGCAGAGTTGGCTGGCTCGCAGTTCCCTAGGAGTCTCATCAACGTTCAGCAGAGGCCACACACGGCCCTTTCACCTTTGTCCCAGACTCCACGAGTCTCTATGCATCATCGGTGGACTCTCGGGAGATGGGAGTTTATGTTGGATTTATTTAATTCACAAATGGTAGGAGAGGCAGGTGAAATCACTTGCTGTTCTCTGGGTTCTCTTGAGTGTCTTCCTCTTTCCAGTGTTTGAGGTGTGGCGTGTGATATAGGAAGACATTGTCTCAAAAAGCACTGCCTCCAACCCCACCCGTCACCAAGTCCTGGAAAACAGGCTTACATCTCTTCTTATTTTGGGATTTGTTCCTCGTCTTCTAATCTTATGCCGGACACCTTCCTCATTCTGTTCTTGAGAGGTCTATGCAAACCACAGTTTTAAAAACTTTTTTTAAAATCAGAATTAGAGAGGAAACTTGCGTGGTAGTTGACATCCCCACTGTGTTGGGACATGTTTGAGATATTTCAGTCCTCAGCGCAGGGCCAAATGCATCGACTTTGCTCCTTTTGATACCTTGCCAATGATCTGTGATAAACTGAGGCTATTGAGTCAGCGGTCTGGGGACCAATGGGGAAACATCTCGTGGCTGGGTACTATCCTTCTCTCTTATGTCTGGTCCAGGTAGGCTCCCCTTCCAGTTTATATTCTAGGGACACACCGGGGCTTTTCGTGGGCCTTTGGACATAATGCTGTTTTCTTGCCATTTTTACCCTGTTATATGTGCTGTTTTCTCTAATCAGACGTTCAACAGCCCATTGTTCTTTCCTCCTGGTCCTCTCTAGGCGCATCCTCTCCTCTATCCGAACACTCCTTCTCTGAATATACTATTACTATGTAACAAAGCACACCCCAGGGGTCAATGGTTTAAACAACCTTCCTATCCTCAGTCTTTAGACTGACCAGCTGGTTTCACTGATGAAGACAGGGTTTTCAGTTCCTAATGAGCTCTTAGGTCTACATTATTTGGCAGACAGTTTGGAGCTGGTTGGTCTAGGACAGCCTCACCTACGTGTCTGGCCTTAGAGTCAGCTGTCTACCGAGGGGAAAAGGGTGATGATGGTACTGTATGTCTGTCATTATCAACAGATAAGTCTGAATTTGTCCCCATGGTGACTGATAAAGTTCTAGGAGGTAGAAACAGCCTGCATTGTCTCCTTGAGGTACCTCTCAGCTTAATGCTACATTCCTCTCTTCCTCTCTGTTGGTTTAGAGGAAAACTCTCCCCCACAGACTCAGGCCTTTGAATACTGGGTCTCCAGCTGGTGGCTCTGTTTGGGAGATTTAGGAGGTGCAGCCTTGGTAAAGAAAGTATCACAGGGAGAGACCTTGGAGAGTTTAAAGCCTGGCTATACTTTGAATTCACTCTCTGCCTCATGTTTGAAGATGTGAGTTCTCAGCTTCTGTTTCCAGCTGCCATGCCTGCCCACCAGGATGGACTTTATCCCCCTGGAACCATAAACCAAAATACTCTTTCTTCCACAAGTTACTTTTTTAAATCAAGGCCACAAAAAGTAACTAATGTAGTCTCCCTCTGTCTTACCTTCCCTTTTAGCTGAAACAAAGTCAGTTCCCATAAAGAAGAAATTTAGATTCTGCCTCTTGTTGGGAGAAGCTGCAGAACTGTATTAGAAAATAGATGGGTCTGGAGAGAGGCAGGAAGGTAGAAGAAGGGGCGGCATCCGGAAGTTAACCCCCTGCCCCACTGTTGATACAATCACTCTCACGTTAGGGCATTGGGAATAATGACATGTCCCATTGTGTTGTTATCTGCCCAAGCCCTAATTCTGCCAACATGGCCTCGAGTTCATTCCTGACGATGTCTAGCTGCCAGCTCATCTCCTTGGGATATATGGGACAAGTGGGGCAACAAGGCAGGATGGGAGCGGGGGAGGTTGCATGCTCTGCATCGCCACAGATCCTGAAACCTGGTTTAACCTGTCGGTGGCTACAGGGCAAAGCTAGAGAACAGAAAACCCCGCGGCCGCTTCACCATTCTCCGTGGCCTGACTCTGACTCCAGACAGACACACCAACCTCGCCAGAAGGCAGCTTCCGCTCGGAGCCACTGCATCAGCAGCATGGCTCCCAGGGGCCTGCCCACACACCGGATGTTGACAGGGGCACAGTTCCAGCTCGGGCACCATCTCATAGTTGGTTTCATCATTTTAAAATAATGACCGTGGGGTGTGGGCTAGCTAGAATAGTGACGGAACTTCCCGGTGACTCTTTAAGGGACTGAAATAAACCGTTCTTGTTCGGTACATGTTCTGGGAGCTTCCTCGCAGGTCCACGTGTCTGTCCTGGGATGGAATCAAGATGGCTTCAGATTTTAAGGCGGAGGTCGTGTGTTCTAGTCCTGGCTCTAGTTGGTGCAGGAGTTGATACAGTTATGGACAGCCCAATTTCCCTAGTTTTTGTGTGTACAGTGATGGTAACAAGTCTTGTTTTGGTGGAGAGATGAGAAAAGCGAATTGGCACCTTCTCTCAGAACCCCTGTCTCCGTCACTTTGGCCTGTGTGATAAAGTATGGGGTGGCTGATGGACGAAATTGGCTTTCTATGCTTCTGGAGGCTGGAAGCCTGAGGTCAGGATGGCAGGGTGGGGGGCTCTGATGAGGACCATCTCTGGCTTGTATTTCTCATATGGTAGAAGAGAGACTGTGTCTCCCAGGGTCTTTGTGTAAAGGTGTAAAGCCCTTTTATGAGGGCTGCACACACATGGCCTAGTTACTGCCCATAAAAGGTGGTAAATACTCAGCTTGAAGGTTAGGATCTCAGCACATGACTCCCAAGACCTCCTTTTGGCTCTAAGAACATTCTGATCTCCTTGTCTTGCGCCTTGCTGAAGGAGTCAGTGCCTTCTCAGGACTATCCCCGTAACTGATGGCTCTGCTCATCCAGGGAATGTGTTAAACTGTGTCTCCTTGTGTGGAAGATGTAACCGTGGTTCTCCGGGAAGAGTCCTGCAGTAGGGGTCGGGAGTCTAGTGTTTTAAGCCTCAATACCAAGGGCCTGTGTGAGCTGTGATAGGTGGCTCTTCCTGAGCCTGTCCCCAAACTGTGAAAGAACAATGTGTGGTAGGTACATTATCTTTAGGCTCCTTCCAGCTCTGACAGGAGGCCGAGGAAACCAGGTTTCTTCACCAAATTATTTCTAACTATCCCAAGGCCAATTTCCAGGCAGGACCAGGCTTGCTTGAAACACATATCTTTCCCAATAGATTCCAGGTTGGGTTTTTTTTGTTTTCTTCCACTTCAGGTGAACATTAAAAACCTGGGGAAAGATTCTGGTGTCAGAGTAGATGCTTCCCTTTAATGATGAAGCCCAAGATCTTTCTCTCCACTGGATAACAAACAGGCACAATACATGAACTAGTACCCTAACCCAGGGACAAGCCAAAGGAGCAGGTTGGCTGTTGCTTCCATAGTTGTTGGGAGAATTTCAATGCGTCTCCGACTTAGGAGGAAACAAGGCCTTGTCTTCAGAGCATCCAAGGCAGGGGAAAGGTTCTCTGGCTGCGTGCAGAGCCACATGGCTGCACTGGTCTTGCGTGCTCCCCGTTATGGGTTTGTCCGCACACAGGCTTCAATTCCTGCGTCTGTACCTCTCCTCCCCTTTGCTCCCACACCATGGTAAAGCAGGAGGGACAGATTTATCCCTAAACAGCACAAAGAAGAGGCTTTGAACCCTGATAAAAATCAGAGATCCCATCAGCCCCGGAGAAGGCTGGTCTCTCTCACTCACTGCCTGGCAAGCCTGCTAGAGGCTGTTTGCATTCTGGAAGTCAGCTCCAAGGCAGAAGGAACATGGAGAAGAAGATGATTATGGGTGTTTTGAAAACCTGCCCCTTCCTGCCCAGCCCGGGACAATATTTACAAAGAGGACTTATAAACAAGTAGACCTTCTTTTCAGGTTAAAAATCACCCACCAAGGCAGGTTCTTCCCGTGCCCAGCCATGCCCGGCATCAGTTAGTTTTGGAGAGGGAGTCTGCCAGCCAGCTGCTGCCTTTGCCGTGGTGGTTAAGCTGTGGTTACTCAGGCTTAGGACCGGTGTTGTGCTTACCTCTGCAGCATACAGCCGCTTTATAAGGGGAAGCATTCCCAAGGATGCCCTGTGTTGACTCAAGCTACCTTTATTATTATATCATTTAAACGTGTGTAAATAGGAGACTAGGTACAAATCCTTCAGCTTCTATAAGGTCTTATACAATCTTAACTCTAAAACAAATTTACAAATGATATACAAACAAAAATCTAACTTGAATAAAACCCAAAAGGCCACCATGAAATTTGTCTCTCTGATGGTGGGCTTAGTGGGAAACACTTTGTTTTTCCACTCCATATTTTGCTCACTAGTGTCTGGATTTGACTTTTCACATAAGGACAGTTGTTTGAGTCATCATGGGCCAGTCTTTCTGCTTTTTAACATGGGGTTGATTCTGAGCTGCAGAGTCATTATTTAATTAAACCCACTTAACAGCGGTAAAAAGAAATACAACAATTGTTACTGTGTGTATATGTGTATATGTGTGTGTGTGTGCACGCGCATATGTGTGCAGGAGAACGTGACATACATGGAAAAATCAGAAGCTAATGTCAGGTGTCTCCCTTGGCTGCTCTCCACTTCGTTGAGATGCAGTCTCTCAATTGCTGATTTGGCTATGCTGGTTGGCTAGTAAGCCCTGGGGATCCTGCTATCACTATCTCCCGTGCACACCACTTGCCTGGCTTTATTTTTGCTTTTTAAACTTGAGTCCTTGGCTATCGCCCTCAGGCCCTCGTGTCTTCACGGCAAGAACTTTATCTACTGAGCCGTGTCTGTAAACTGATACTTTAATAAAATTCAATCTCTGGTTGGTAGAATATTCTTCAGTGTGGATTTACTTACCGCTGATGAGAGATGTTGGTGCGTGCGGCAAAGACAGAGGCTGAGGGATGCTTCTGCTAGCCAGCAGAACAGCCTCTGAGATGTTCACAGGCAGGGGCTTGGCATGCTCACAGCGCAGGTGCTGCGTGACGGCTGTTCTTACCTTACCTGCTAATGGCTATACTCTCAGCCTTCGTGAGATGCCCCTAGACATTTGACCCGGGCTGCTCCAATGCATTCACGAATGCAGGTGTGGGAGGTGGAACATGAGCACTACTTCCTTCGTGGTAACGTGTTCACTCTGCCAGTCCACATGGTTCTTGCATTGCAAAACTCAGAGACCGTGTCCTTGTGAGTTTGAGGATCCTGGGTTTGGAAAACATTCTCTGCAGAGAAGCATTGTGAGCGCTCAGAGGATAAAGCTCTCCCTGCAGTGTGGGATGACCCAGGAGAACGGCTTTCTTCCTAGAGAGAGGAAGCAGGGTAGGGGTACATTGGCTCATTCAGTCACTAGGTATTTCTGGAACTCCATCTTTTGCTCATTTGTTCATGTCTAGTTTTCTTTTCAAGTAATGTCTGCCTGTTTCCAATAAGTATATCCTAGGAAGGATTAAAAAAAAATCCCCAGTGTTCAGATTAGCCTCAGGCTGGGCATTGTGGCACATATCTATAATCTTAATACCCAGAGGGTTAGAGAACAAGGATACTGAGTTTGAAACTAGTCTTGGAAAAAACAAACAAAACAACAACAACAACAACAACAACAAAAAAGTGTCAAGAGTGTCAACAGGCTTTGAAAACCTCTCCCTGCAGAGGTCCTTAGTTCCTGCAGAGGGAATGTGCAGAGCCCGCATGGCCTAACTATGGTCCTACATGCATCACCGTTACCATGACAACTCTGAAATGAATTTTATTTTGGAGGGGACATTATAGCCACATCACATCCCAAATCCACATCCAATCTCCCACTTCTTAAAAACGGTTCCGAGACAACCTGGATGCTTATTTTGAAGGCCTTTCTTTGGTGCAGGATAAGGCCCAAAGGTATATCCAGTCCCTTGACCTTGTGACGTGATATCATCTACAAAGTTTATGCCTGAGAACCGCATGATCAAGATTAAACCCCTCCCAATGTGTTAGCTAAGTTTGCAATTTTGTTTTAGGCCCTATTCACAGCCATCCCCGGGTGCATGGCATCTGCAGACTTAGTTTGACACACCTGAAACAGTGTTCAGTGTGGTGTCATCACCAAAGCCGCTTGATTAGTGTTTGGGAAGAGGAAAATGTCATGTTTGGAGGCTGCATGAAAGGGCCCAAGCCTATCAGATGACTGAAGTTTCTAACCCCAACTGTGGCCTCTGGTTGTAGCCTCTTCTGCTGCTTCTGTTATCACGGCTGTCGGACTGACATTTGTACAGACTTGCTTGTGGCCAGGAGACCTCACCTCTGGGATAGGTGATAACCTGCTGGTATCATGCCCCTTTGTGCTTGTCAGCCAGTGTTGTCTGGAGACGGCCTGTTGCATGCCCATTCCCTTGTTCCCAGGCTCCTGCTGTTGTGTGTTCTGTTGGGCATCGGTTACCTTTCTCATCGTGTGAATGGATACTTGACAAAAAGCCACATCAGGGAGGAAAGGATTACCTCACCTTGTGGTTTGAGGGTATAGTACATCACAGCCAGAAAGGCCTGGCCTTGGAGCATGAGGCTGCCTACTCGCCTCTAGGCAGAGAAGGAAACAGAGTCAGGTGCTCAGCTGGTGCTCTCGTTTTTTCCCAGCCCGTGGAATGGTCCCACCTCCATTCAGGGTATTCTCTCTCCTCCAGTGAAATCGTCTCTGGAAACACCCTCATGGCACGTTCACAGCTGTACCCCATTAGTGTCCTAGGTGTCTCTTAATCCAATCGAGTTGTCCATTGGAGCCAGCCTCCTCTCCCACTTCAGTTATGTAGGCAGGATTCTAACAGCATCCGCAGAGCCAGCAGTGGGATACAGAGCTTCTATCTATACCATGACCGTGAAACACAAGATGCGGTCACATTGGTATCACCAAAGGGGAATAAATTGGAAAATTCCAACCAAACCCAGAGCTGCATGTGTGTTATGTGATAGGAAAGTCAGTCACAGTGACAGAGAATCACTACCATAGAATCATCAGAGGAAGCAGGGGTGACAATATGAAAGCATCTGTGTTACGGCTTTGAGAATAAAGAAAATCAGCTCTGCAAATGAAGAGTCGGCAGGCTGGAATGCAAGAACCCACGGGGAGGCATGAACGAATAAAGTCAACAGCAGAGTGGACCGTTTACAGCCAATGAGAGGCAAGACCCGACTTCCCTGAAACCCGTGAGAACAGTTGTCAACAGACTCCCTTGTCCCACATGCAGAGAAGTGCAATGAGATGCCAGTGGCATGCGCGCATGCGCGAACGCTAGCGGATGAGGATGCTAGGGCGGACTAATGAGCCGCTTTCACTGTCTAACCTGCAGCCAGGTGCGGGGACTTGAGGAGGCAGATAATACCCGTGGGAAAGTTTGCAAATGGGCACCCAGGGAGGCAGCGATGTCATCTCTTAGATTTCAATTTTATTTTATTTTTTAAATGTAGCCAAGGGATTTAAAAATATTTACTCTTTAGTTATGTGTAAAAATTTATGTGTGCGTATGTGCACGTGAGTGTAGGTACCTGAGGAGGCCAGAAGAAGGCGTCAGATCCCCTAGTGCTAGGGTTACAGGCAGTTGCGAGCCACCCTCTGCGGGTACTAGGGACCAAACTCAAGTCCTCTGTAAGAGCAGCAAGTGTTCTTAACTGCTGGTCCATCTCTCCAGCCCCTGGGACTTCAGGTTTGAAAAGTTTCCAGGGAAGAACACAAAGTTTCCTTGACAAGCTACTTTTAATCAAGTGATGATCATAATAAATTAAAAACTTAGAAATTTCCAAATGCCCAGCAGTAGGGGAAAGGTTGGATCTATTTTTCTGCCGACATTGAGTGTAATACTGTGTGGCCATTAAAAAATCTCATAAACTGGTATTTAATTACACAGAGGAAATAGTCGTGTCATATTTGTATCACTCTGAGCAACAATGTTGCGGCTGAATATTTCCCCAGTCAATTAGAAGGAAACCCAGTGACCCGTAGTCTACCCAGACTGAAGTTCCTTATGAAGCTTGTGGGGGGAAACTGCTGTGTTGGTTTATAGGACTGCCGTCAGTCCCGGCGCTGAGAAACGAGTAGAAGATCGGAGAATTCTGTGTCCCACAAATGGATGCACTGTTTCCATTTTCTCTTCTTCGGTTTTTTGAGGGGGAGGGAGGTTGGATCAAACTTAGGCCTTGCATATTCTAGGAAGGCTGAGCTACACCCTAACCCCCATTCGTTTCTCTTAATAGTAATATGAATATACAACATTGTGGCAGTGTTGAGATCAACCTTACTAAGACAACTGAGATAAACAATACAGCTTAAATAGAGTAACTTAAAATTCTTTTCTGTTTTGATCTGGGTAAGATTAGCTTTGGGCTGGAAAACAACTCCCCATCTTCTTTCCTGAGTCATCAGTGTCTTTAAGTCTTGTGCTTCTAGTGACTCAGTGACTTGGCTTCTGGAGAACTTGTCTGCTCTTTGTCCAGCTAACCACCCACTAATCAAATCTCTCTCTCTCTCTCTCTCTCTCTCTCTCTCTCTCTCTCTCTCTCTCTCTCTCTCTCCTTCCTTCCTTCTGTCCATCTACCCACCATCACTTCCACTCATTCTTCTGTCCATCTACCTAAAAATATGTTCAGTTATGTGCACTTTCAACACATAATTGCCTTTGCCTGTTCAGCCTTTGTTCATTCACTGTCCACTGACCATTGATATGGCCCACGAACACCTAGATTTCTCTTGTGTTATTTGGCCAGCAATGTTGAGTGTCCCGTACCTTGTACCTGTGCCCAGATGCCCACGGCAGCAGGGTTTTCATTTCACTCCGACCACATCTTTCCCCTGAACTGTGGGCAGCCAGCCTTGGCAAATCCATCAAGAGCAGGCACTCCGATTACCTGCATAGCCAGCATCTGGGGACCGCTTAAATGCTTTCACCTGAGGCTGGTTCCAAACAGGCTTGGAGGTCCTTTCTGCAGGTTCCTATTAACCCTTCCCTGTCCCAGTGACTGTCCTCACTGGTATCATATTCCTGACAAGGAGCCATTTAAGGGAATAAGGACTTATTCTGGCTCAAGTTTTGAAGGGATAAAGTCCATCATAATGGGGGAGGCAGGGTCGCAGGAGCTCACAGCTGCTGCTTGCCCACATTTCTGTGGTTCAGGAAACAGAGAGAAGGAGATGCCTGTGCTCAACTCGCTTCTTTTCATATTTGCCTTTCATTTAGCCAGGGACCGTCGCCCATGGGATGGTACTGCCCACATTCAAGACGGCCCTTCCCTCCTCAGGTAGTCCTCTATGGAAATGTCCTCACAGATACACTCAAAGGGACACACAGTACTGCTTTAGGCATTTTTCTCTCCAATAAATCTGACCTCGAGAATTAACTACCACAGTCACCTATTCGCATTACAAGCTGGTGTAAAGGAGCAGGAAATTCGGAGATAATCTCTGGACGAAAGCCTGTTATGTTGTCCGTCAATTGCAGGGCCCTGAATCTCAGCCTCATGGCTGGGTGTCAGGTCTCTCACCTGTAAAGCAGGGTTAGTCTCACCCTTATGTGAGCTCGCTGTGAAGACATGCAGAGCGTGAAGCAAATTAACATCATTGGTAAATGGGGGTGGCTTCTGTCATTGCTCTTATTACTGTCACTCACAGGGACATTTGATATTTTAAGCTCCGTTGGAAGAATATCATATTTTTTTCTGCGGGCAGAATTGGCTCACCGATCAGATGAAGCAGATTTATGGTGAAACATGTTTATGAAAAACATGCAGTCATGTCCTTTTTAATGCAGCAGGAAAGCAACTCATTAGGCCTAATTTATTAGGCTGGGGAAATGCTGGAACGAAAGCATCCATAAACACAGCAGAGGCCAAGCAATGACCACAACGCTGTATCTTGAAAGGTTCAGATGCTGCGGCGAGGGAAGAGGGATGCGGGTGGGGGCGGGAGCTGGGGTGCCAATCATGGCTTCTCACGATCTGTGCTGAGCAGGGACGTCTCTACCCTAGAGTCACACGGAAATGGCAAAGGACAGACTCCACAGCATCCCATTGCCATTTTCCTTCTTTAGGGAATGGTTAGTTTTGCTTCTACTCATTCTTCTGTCTCTTGGAAATAAAGGGAGACGATGAGCGTGCATGTGGTTGTTTTTCTCCCACTTAAACCCTCTGGTGTCTGGGCTTCGTAAGGATGGGAGAGCCCCTTCCTTTACCTGGCCTTTTTCCAACTCGGGCTTCAGAGCCGCCAGCAGTCCAGGTTTATTGGTAAAAGCTGAGCCTCTCCCTCCTACCATCTCAGGGTAAAGCCCAGACTTGCTGGCTTATTCTTGGGCACAACTTGTGGTCCACAACTCACAGCCTAGCTGCTGGCCTCAGCTCAGCCTGGTCCCTGCAGCTCTTTCTCTCCTACTGCTGGGGTGGTGCACTGACTAGACTCCTTTGCCTTAGAAGACCCTCTTCAAGTTCCAGGTGTCCTTAGAAATCTCCTGTTGTCCTTTGAGTCCTACCTCCACTCTACAGTCCCTTAGGGAACTTCTCTCTCTGCTTTCTACTCTCCAGGCCTCAAAGAAGAACAGGCAGCTGCCCCAGCAGGTGCCATTCCCCTCAGGGTCTTCAAACAGCTCTTTAAGGATAGATGTGCTCCGGCCATGTGCCTATGAGGGCATCTTAGCTCCACAGCACACATCCGGAGGGGAAAAAAGATGCATGGTTCCTGGGGCCACCACACTAGAAATCTTTATTTTCCCCAAAGTTAATTGAGCTACATTTTCCTCCCAGAGCCGAGCTAAATTCCACGTTATTCTTTTAATTTACCTACCCCCCTTGAGGTGGTCCCTCCCCTCTATGCTATGAAAGCTACTATCTGTGACCTTGGTGTTCTGCTTCATCAAGGCTGTGCATTCTGAGTGTTGGTTGAGGCTGTGAATGAGCTTCCTTGTTGAGTTTTTTTTTTTTCTTGTTTACAGCTTATGGTGTTGTTGTTGTTGTCTTGTTTTGTTTTCATAGGCACCGTTTAAATTGCTTTGTTTGGCTTTTTGCTTCATTTTCTAAAAGGTAGATCCGAGTGATAGACTTTGTCTCCTCTAGGCCTGGAGCAGTAAGCTGTACCTTTTGTGAACGTGGACATATGTGTTCAGTGACTCCATGAGCTTCCGGGAAGAGGAGGTGTGTCCATTTTCCTTCTGACTGCTATGATAAAATGCAGGGCAGAAGTAACTCACGCGATGCACATTGATTTTTGGCTCGTGGTTTACAAACGGATACAGGTCATCCTGGTGTGGGAGGCAGAGGTAGGAGTTTGGGGCAGTTGGCATAGTCCAGCCACAGTCAGGAAGCAGAGAGACGTGAATATTGTCTCTCACCTCACTTTCTCTTTATTCTTTTTCCATTCAGCCCAGCACCCCAGGCCAGGGAACAGTGCTGTGCATATAAGGGACAGGTCATCCCCTCTGCTTTTAAACCTCTCTAGAAACACCCTCACGGGTACATCCAGAGCTACATACCCCCAGGTGACTATATGTCCAGTCAAGTTGACCATGAAGTCATCTCTGGAGACATCCAGGTCAGTCTCCACCAGGGAGCCTTCTCTCTGCACCAACAGAACAGACTTTGGGTATCTGCTTTTGGTTTGGTGTGTCCTTCCTAGTAGATACAATCAATGGCTGTGACTCTTACCCTTTAAGAGCTTATAGCTCCAAAAGCAGTCGCTGACTTGTTCTGGCTTTGTTATAACGATGAGATGGAGAATATTTTCCAGAGAGCCTGACTGTGAGAATTAAATAAGGTAACTTGGCCCAGGGTATCCAGCAGTTCTCAGTGAGTGTTCTCTCCTTCCCCTCTCCCTTTCCCTTCTTCCTTGTTTCTCCCTCCTTTGCCTTCTCCCTCTTCCTCCTCCTCCTCTGGTCCTCCCCTTTACTCCCTTCCTCCTCCTTTGTCTCTTAGTTTAAAATACGAAAAGCTTGAATGAAAATCTTCCAGTTAAAGAATCCAAACCAGCCAGTGCCTTTTAAATAAAGAGAAGCAAAAGATTTATATATATAAATTTAAAAAGCAGGATATTGTTTGGAAACCTAAAGAAATATGCATATTCACAACCAGGAGGGGCAAGATTCTTCTCTGGCCCAGGAGCAGCAGAGTTAAAAGCAGGACACAGGCCATGCGAACTGCGTCTTTCTTTCTATTTTAACCTCCGCCATACAGCTTAGTGCATGGTGAGGTGCTTTTTCCAGAGCAGAAACTTTCCTTGGCCGAGGAAAGGCGAGAATAAATACTTTTCCTGGGACGACTCCATTGCCGGTGCCCTCTTTCCAACATTCCCCCACGCTGGAACTTATGCTTAAAAATCCCAGGGAGTTGAGAGACACGGGCTTTCTCCGGCAGACCTTTTGCAGTGAAAAGCTGGAGATGGTCTCTTTGAAGGCTGAATTAGCTCTATGTGTGTGCTGACCAGATCAAGATAACAGGAGACTGAAAGATTGACCCCTTCCATGCTTTTCCGACTCAGCAGGACTCTGAGCCCTAAAGCCAAACTCCCTATGCTCAGTTGGTAGAGAGGAGAACACGGCGGGGTCCCACTGGTAGCTTTTCAGACATTTCCCAGTCTCTTTCTGCTTTCATCTCCTGCGGTCTACAGCTTTGCCAGTCTCATGATCTCAGCTCCTCTTTCCTCCTGTCTGAGCTATGGCTGCTCCAGACAGGGCCAGTCCTCCCATGAGCCATCTTTTCTGGCCTAAGTAAGCTGCATCTCCTCCACTTGGAAGCCTTCTCTCATTGCTCTAGATCTCACAACTTTTCTGTTTTGAGAGCTTTCAAATCTCGCTCCGAAATAAGCGCATTCTTGTTTATCCGGCACACCCTAACCATCTTCTCCAGCTGGATTTGAGCTCTCTTCTTGCAAGGGTGTGTGTTGGGGGTAGGGAGGAGCCTCAGGACAGGCCATGATGGGAAATGATGGGAGTAGGTGGGGGCACTTCACTTCCGTGTATCTGCAACCCAGAACTCAACAGTGTATACAAACCGGGTAACCAGTTGATCTCTGTGACTAGAAACTGGCTGTTCGCCTTCCTCCGAGACAAAGTCAAGGAGATAGTTTCCTCTCGATAATCTCGTTGCTGACATATTTATTTGGTGATGAAAGAGCGGAGACATCTATTATGTTTTTATGTGTGTCGCATCTACTCTGCTGCTTCTGGAAAATAATGAAATTGGCTGACAGCAAAAGCATTTGCAATTAGGCTATTTATGTAGAAACAGAAGTGGAAAGTCATTGTGTTAGAAGGAGTTAAAATTATAATGCTGCCTAAAATAATAATTATTATTATATATAGCTTGGAAGGGTCTAGGGAAGTCTATTGGGTAGGCTGTCCCGGAATGTTGTAGTATCTTGTCATCTGAGAGAAAAGAACTGGGGAGGATGGTTTCAATAATTGTACACTGCTTACAGAACAGAAGAAAGTGCTTCCATAAATAAGGTGAGTAGAAGCAGAGAGGATGATGGGAGCGTTCAGGGGTAGGACGTGGCCGGATCTGGGGATTTGGGTGACTGTTGCAAAGAAGGGTGTGAATCCTTAATTTAGGAGGCTACGGTGGTAAATTATGGCTTTATTTTTAAATGGTTGTATTTGGTTATCATAGATATGATTTTGGTGTTGAGTCAGCCTTTTTTTTTTAAACTTTCTTTTCCTTTATTCTTTGTCTTTCATGCCACGCATCTTGATCCCATTTATTTCCTCATTCCCTTCGTATCCTCCTTCTGCCCTTGCAAACCCCCCAATAGAAGAAAATTTAAGAGAAAAAAAAGGGGAAAAAAGGAAACATGTCATCATGGAGACTCTAGTGTGACACAGTGAGTCATGCAATAAGCACTTGGTCCATGTATCTTTTCTTGCAAGTGTTCATTGCAAAGTCATTGGTCTGGTCGAGGTCTCTGGTTTCTTCCACACTATCAATGCTGGGCCTTCACTGGGACCCCTCTTGGATATCCTGTTTTTGCCGTATGCCAAGAAAGTCCTGCAGCTTTGGGTCTGGAGGACTGGCCCCTTCACATATCCTGCGGATCATGGATGGGGTAAATGTTGGGGTTAACCAAGTCTTAACTCTGGTTCTGGTAGGGTTGGTCAGCCCGCCAGCTCTGTCCCCATCCTCAGCACTAGGGTGAGCTCTCCAGCGTTGCCCCTTCTAGTTCACCCTTTGCAGCGATGAGCGAGGGTCAGGGCCAGCTCTCCTGCTTTCAGATTCTCAGGGTCAGCGCTCCAACACCTACACCGTCAGGGCCAGCTCTACTGTGCTGCCCAGGTGTGGCACAGGGGCCATTCACCCAAGTATGACTTCTGCAGCTGGTGAGGGGCGGGGCCAATTCTCCTGCTCTTATGACCTTAGAGCACACCGTCAGGGCCAGCTCTACTGTGCTGCCCAGGTGTGGCACAGGGGCCATTCACCCAAGTATGACTTCTGCAGCTGGTGAGGGGCGGGGCCAATTCTCCTGCTCTTATGACCTTAGAGCCATCTCTCCCACATGGTGGCAAGGGGCGGGGGGGGGGTGTCATCTCTCCCATGTCCATACCACCATATGGCAGGTGAGGAGTGGAGCCAGATCTCCAGGGTCGTTATTCTCAAGGCTGGTTTACCAGTGCCCTTGTCAAGAAGGTCAACTCTGCTGTGCTGCCCAGAGGAGGTACAGGGCCTACTCTCTCGATTGCTGCATCTGCTAAGGGAGAGGGTCAGATCCCTCACCCACCACAGGTGGTAGGGGCAAAGGGGTGGGTCGAATCAGCTTTTAATCTTCAATGAGGTCTTGTTGCTATGTCCCATCTCTTGCGAAAAAAATCACATGACCAGAGCATAGAAATCTTTAAGATTAGTTGACCAGCTAAATTGTCTTACGTCTCTCGACATTATTTGTATATATTTTCTAGGCATTATTTATACATGAATGTCATGTGCACAGTGTGAACAGTGATATGTTTCCCATTTCAGAAGGCCATTGATAGAATGGAAAGAATGGCTGGTGGTAGACATTGTGTAGGCATCGGGTTAAGTGAAGCAATGCCAGAGGACAAACAGTCCCCAGCTTTCAGTAACCCAATGTTAAAAAAAAGAGAGTTTTATTTCTCATTTGTGATTGTGTTCAACATGGGTCATTAACGAGGAAATGTCCAGGACCCTCCCGACTAGAAGTGGCATCTAGGCATGTACTCCCATGATCACCAAGGTGGGAGTCCATGATGACCTTCTGCATATGATACACGCCACTCCTGCTCTCTTATCATTGGCCAGATTAGAACACAGGACCGCGTTCCAGCTCCCAAGAGGCTGAGAAAGGCAAACATACCATGGGGCTCTGAGAAGATCAGCTTGTCTGTGGGCATGTTTAATGCAGGCGTTCTTGTGTGCTCTAGATTCTTAAGTACTTGTGATTTCCCCCCCCCAAACAAATATGAACAGTGTACTCTTCAGGTAAACAGAATCCCTGCATAATAAGGTCCAAAGATCCCGTGGCTGTGTAGGAATATTTAGATCCCAGCAGGTTAACCTCGCAATGCAAACAGAAGTTCATGTGCTGCACACTGGTGATTGAGAGAGAGTGAAGATGTGGCATTGCAAACCATTTGCCATCGGCCATTGACAGTGGTTTCAGGCAGTCTTGTAGAAAGAATACAATGTGGGACTCACAGATAATGAGATCTGTGGTTGATTAGTAATGTCTAACATGGAAAAAGGAAGTGGCAGAGTGGAAGCCAGGCCTTCTTCATCCTTGATCAGTTTAGTCTCTTGGATGGAAACACTGTAGCTTATGAAAGGATTTGTCTGTGAAAAGCCAGCTGGGGGAATGGTTTACAAACACCTGGTCTCCTGGCATGTATTTGGGAGCCTGGTCAGGAAGGCTCCAACTCTGTCCACATTGGTGCTTTCCTTGGTTGGTCCAACAAGCCTGGACATCTTCATCTCTCTTTGGGTGGTGTTAGGTAACCTCGCTTCCTGAAGACCCAGTGAGGAAGCTGCTTGGCAACCTTCCCACAGCCTATCCAGAAAGACTGCTAAACAGTTCATCCAGTCAGTTCTTTCCCAAAATACCCACTCCTGTTTAAAAAAAATGGAGGCTTATATAATTCTTCCTGCAGCCTCACCCATTTCCCTGCTGGCCTGGATGCCACGAATGTCCCTGTGTGGTGCGGCTCTCAGGAAGCCATGTAGAGGCACATGGGAAGAGTTCAAGTCTGGAGCCACAGAGCCAGGGAGTCTGTTTGACTCATGACAAGACTGGGTCCTGCTAGAAGGCTGGCCCCTTCAGGATGCTCCAATCTGGCTGGCTGGTTTGGCTTGCATATGTTTGCTTTAAGCAGAGGGTCAGGGGCTGCAGTTCAGAAGTTGCTTTTCATGTGCGATCTTGTCACACCCATTTATGTCCGGGTCAAAGCAGGATGGGACCTGGAGTGAGAACCCTGGTATGTCTCTTCAAGTTAGTATCCACTGAGACAGGTGGCCGCAGGGCCCGTGCATCCCCGCTGGAGCATCTGTGCATAGAGGATGAGGATGCACATCATTTAAGACAAGGCTAGGTTTCTCTCAGCGCATTTCATTATCATAAAGGATGGGAAAGATCGGTCTTAGGAAGAGGGAAAATGATGGAGAGACCAGCCCCGAGGCATGCAAATTTATAATAAATATCTCATTGAGCTTATGAAAGTCTTTGAGAGACAGGCCTTATGTTATGCCAGGTGAAACTGAGGCTCAGTTAATTTGGAATATTTGGCCCCTTTTCTTCATCTGGGCAGTCAGGATTCATGGGTGAGCCTGCCTACCCGACCTGGGTTTCCTCAGATATCCTGAGAAGCAAACTGAAAACATCCCACACCGCCCAGCAGCCTGAGTGGGGAGAGCGAAGCTCCGCCTGGGCTTTTTTCTCACCCATTGTTAATCCGCCATTCTTGGCCTCTGTGCAAAGCTTTCCTGGAATTGTGCAGAACTGTGCAAACGCGCTACATCTTGCTTCTGTGTGTGTCTATGTAAATGCGCTACGTCTTGCTTCTGTGTGTGCAAAAGTGCTACATCTTGCTTCTCTCTGTGTGTCTGTGCCAAAGCGCTACATCTTGCTTCTGTGTGTGTCTGTTCCCGAGCTGGTTTTACTCTGTTTCATCTGGAATTCTCCTGGGCAATGGTATTCCGTGGTGCTATAGCTACTCAGACTGGCCAGAGGAAAGTGGGTTCTTTATAAGTCTGTTCCTTATAAACACCATGAGTCACATGTCTTTCCGACTGCCAAAAGTATGCAGGCAGAGCCCAGTATTTCTCTGGCCTGCATAAATTTCCAGAGGGCTGGTGGCACAGTGTGTCTTTTATGTTTTGATGAATTTGCTTTCCTGGGGTCTTCTGGTCTTAGGACCTTGCTTCCCCGTTGGTCAAGCTCCCCAGCCCCGGATACCCTGAACCATAGTCAGGACCACCTGATAAAAGGGGGTGGTGGTTGGTCACTGGATAGAGAGGGCAGGCATAGCTACTTACTAGCTCCTTGACTCTGAGAAGCACTCCAAACTTTCTAAGCCTCAGTTTCTCCATCTGTAGAAAGGGGGCGGGGAGAGCAATAATCAGTAAGAGCGTTCTGGATTCAGACTTGGTTCCCGAGGATCTGGAGGCAAGAGAACTTTAGTCTAATTCCCCAGCCTTTTCTAGCCTCAGTTTTCTCTCCTGTAGAATTGGAGAGATGACAGTCCTTAGCCAGCTGGGCTGTTGTATATGATAAAGGAACATAAACAAGGGACCATCCAGGACAACTTACCGTGTAATGAATGCTCAAAGAAATGGATATTACCGTTTTATTGTAATTAGAGTCTGTTTCTCAAAGTAGTGCTAAAGTTCAAACTCACTGAAAACCCAAAAGTATCTGCTGTGGGATGTGGAGCCCAATACATAGACTCGAAGGACAGGAGATTTAGACATCACAAAAGGGCATGTGGGGCCTTTGGGAAGGCTGTGGAAAGAAAGTAATTGTTCAGACATCAGGTTCCGTGCTGGTTGCTGAGGATTAATTAACCAATTAATAATTTTTACCATATAACAATATTTATTTTTGTCGGCATGTGGTCACTGTACATTGTACATTGCATTTTATTGAAGACATTCCATGCAAGGATGCCACGTATTCTCCCGTTTCTCTCTCCACAGACACTTCTGCTGGTCTCCCTCATTCCCTGAGGTAGTTTCACGTCTATTCTCATGGCCTACAAACATAACAGATTTGATGGGTCTCTGTAAAAGTCTAGGGGTCCACAAATGAGTTTCAGCATGTGGAGTTTCTCCTTTAGAACCTGACTATTTCACTTAGCCTTAGGATCTCCATGTGCGTCCATTTCCCAGCAAACAAACCAGTTACCCAATTTCATTCTCTCTCTCTCTCTCTCTCTCTCTCTCTCTTTCTCCATATCCTGGAGTGGATTAGCTGGGTCATTTGGTAGTTCTATTTTTAGATTTTTGAGGATGTTCTATACCGATTTCCATAGTGACTCCCCAAGTCTACATGCCTACCAGCAATGAATAAGGGTTTTTCTTTCTCTACATCCTCATGGGCACTTCTTGCCATTTTGACCGGCGTGAGATCGGCTTTAGACATAGGATTAACTTTCTTTTCTCTGATACAGTGATGTTGGTTGGACACAATTTACGTTTATTGGCCATTTGTACTTCAAGCCTTTGAGATTCAGCTGTGTGTATTATTAATCCATTTATTGTTTTAATGTTCTGATGCTGTGAAGAGACACCTCAACCAAGGCAGCTCTTCAAGGAAAGCGTTTAACGGGGGGCTTGCTTACAGTTTCAGAGGGTTAGACCATGATTGCCAGGGCAGGAAATAGACAGGCATGGTGCTGGAACAGTAACGGGTTCCCAGGCAGCAGGCAAAGAGGTGGGGTTGGTGTCGGCTTTTGGAGCCTCAGAGCCCACCCAGCAAGGGTGACACACCTCCTCCAGCAAGGCTACACCTCCTAATCCTTCCCAAACAATCCACTGACTGGTGACTAAGTTTTCAAATATATGAGCCATTCTCAATCAAACCACCATATTGGTTGTATTATTTTATTTAGTGATAGTTAGCTTTTATGAGTTGTTTTATATACTAGGCATTAATCGGATATATATCTATCTGATATATGTAGCAGAGATTTCTCCTGCTCTTTAGCTTGTCTGCTCACTCCACCAATGCCTTCTCTGCACAGAAACTTTATGCCTTATGTCTCTGCGTTGTCAGGTTCTTGGTTCTATTTTCTGTGCTATCGATAACCATTCGGAAAACCCTCGTGGATGCCCAGATCTTGAAATATTCTGCTATTAATTGTGAAGTTTTGGGTCTTACATTGATTTCTGATCCCTTTTGAATTTATTTTCGTACCAGGCGAGAGACAAGGATCTAGTTTCATTCTTTGATATGTGGGAATCTGCCCTCCCAGCACCGTTTGTTGGAGAGGCTTGCTTTCTTCCAGTGTATGTTTCTGGCGGATGTATAAAAATTCAGGCGGCTGTAGATGTGTGTCTTTATAGTTGGCTCTTCTATTCTATCCAGTTATCTGGTCGACCCATTGTCTGTTTTTGTGCCAGAATCGTATTGTCTTGTTACCGTTTTTCTGTAGTGTAACATGAACTTAGCCACGGCCTCCTCAGCATATTTCTCTGGGCATTGCTTTGACCATTTGGAATAGTTTGATTCTATATAAATTTCAGAGGGTTTTTTTTTCTATATCTGTGAAGAATTTCATTAGAATTTTTATGTGGAGTGCTTTGAATCCGTGGATTTCTTTACGTATGTAGCCATTTTCATAATTATTCTGCCAATGTGTGAACACAAGTGTCTCCATGCTCTAGAAACCTCTTCAGTGTTTTAAAGCTTTCATTGTGGAGGACTTTCCCTTCCCGGCTTTATTCCAGGTACTCACGGAGGCTGTTATGAATGGGATTTTTTTTTCCAAGGATCTCTTGCTTTGAAGACTTTGTTATTTGTATATAGAAAAGCTGCTGGTTTTGTCTATGCTGAACTTGCATTCTAGTACTTTGTCAAAAACATTGAATGTTTGTAGTTTGCAAATGTTTTCTGAAGGTACCTTTAGGGTCTTTCTTGTATAGGATCATTGTCGTCTCCAAATAAGGACAAACTGACTTCTTCCTTTCCTATTCACATCACTTTTATTTCCCTTTCTTCTCTGATTGCATGGGCTAAGACTTCAAGCACTGCTCTGAGTAAAACGGGGGAGTGGCCATGCTTTGTCTCACTCCTTGTTTACTTGGAAATGCTTTGATGTTTCAATACCGCCCGTAGATTTGTTGTATGCCGCTTTTATTAGGTTGAGATATTGTCTTATATTGCCTGCTTTTTCAGAGCTCTTATCATGAAGGGATGTTTTACTGTGTCAAAGGTCTTCTCTGCATCGGTTGAGGTCATGTGATTTCTCTTCTTGAGTTTCTATAATTTATTGATTTGCATACATTGAGCAATCCTTCCCTATAGTGAAGCTAAACTTAATCGTGGCACATAATCGTTGAGACGTTTTTCTCAGTTATATTGGGAATTTTTTTTTTTATCTATGTTCATCAACAAGATTGGCCTCAAATTTCTTCTTCTTTCTTTTTGCTGAATCTTTATCTGGTTCTAATATCAGCGTAACCATGGATTGTTTTTTTTTCCCCACACAGTCTGTTTGGATTATGTTCATTCTCCTCACCTAGTTCCTCTAAGATCCCCACCATCTCCCTACCCTTCCAATTTCATTCCCCCCTCCTCTCTCTCTCTCTCTCTCTCTCTCTCTCTCTCTCTCTCTCTCTCTCTCTCTCTCTCTTTACAAAAAGTAGCAAAACAAAACAGAGTGGAACAAAAAGCTTCACTAAAGAACATGGAATCCACTTTATATTGGCCAACAGCTCCCAAGCATGGTGCCTGGCTCAGTGTAGCTGATACCCCTATGACACGCCACTGAAGAAAACCAATTTCCCCAGCATTTATCAGTCGCGCATAGCTTCTTGGTTAGGGGTGGGATTTATGTCCATTTCCCCTCCTCCATGCTGGGACTTTGTCTGGTTTGGACCTGTGCGGGTCTTGTTTGTACGTCACAGTCTCTATGTGTCCATATGCACATTAGTCCCGTTGGGTCTGGATGATGCTGTTTCCTTGTAGCCATCCGCCACTTCTGGCTCTTAGAATGTGTCTGCCTCCTCTTCCACATAGATCCCCGAACCTTGAGGGGGAGGGGTTTGATAAAGATGTTCCATTTAGGACTGAGTGCTCTAAAGTCACTCACTCTGTGCACCTTGTCAGTTGTGGTGACCCTGGATAGATATGTATGTATGTACGTATGTACGTATGTATGTATGTATATTCACCTTCTAGATTATGGAACAATTTAAGAAGCGAGACTTGTTAGAATTCAGATGCTAAGGATTTGGAGATGGAATTACAACCTCCTTTCCCCACTGGAGCTGATAGGTTCTTAAGGAGACAGCCCTTGGCAGTGCAGGGTGAGGATTGCGGTGGTTCACACTCAGGAGGGCCCACGGGAAAAAAATCCATTCTCCACTGGCTTATTGTAGTCATAAACCTTAATTTCTGTTTCATTTTTTATTCCTGGTAGTTTCATATGCCAGTGCTATCAGTGACCAGAAATGAAGGCAGGGTTCAAGTTGAAGGATCGTGATGAACAATTATGACCTTTCTATAATTGAGAGCCATGAGGTTAGAAGACCCCAGCAGCGAGGCTTGGGTTAAAGAGGTAGGTGGTGAGGGCAGGGACGCTGACTTGGGAGCTTTGCCCCTAACCAGGTAATAGGGGGTCAGACTCAAGAAATCTTCAGGAGAAAAGTTGAAAGGTTTTATTTGGGAGGATGGGTTGCCAGGCTCCTGCTTAGGGTGTTAGGTGAGGAAGTGTGTGACGTGCAGACGGGGACTTGGAGGAGCCCAGGGTACTTCCGCAAACCCTTTGGGTTTCTCCCTTTCTTGCATCACTTAGATGTGCCCCCCACGAGGCAATGGTACGAAGCTAGGGTTGACAAGAGATGGAGCATTACTCAAGGGTAAATAACTCTGGCTGGCAAATCCCTAACCCCGTCCCCGGCTGCACCTTTCTGCCTTCTCTTGGGATTACAAAGAGGTGTGTGTAAGTCAGAAGTTGTTGGAAGCTCTTGAACTTCCTAGAGACCACCATATCAGGGGCTTCCAGCTGCTGCCAAGTACTTGAAGCGCAACAGAACTGGTTTTCTTTCCCTCCTGGTTCTGGATGCTTGAGATGCCAGTTCAGCGATCGAATCAGTTCATCTCCAGGCAGGGAGGAAATGGAAGTATGTTATTCCAGTCTTCCTGGAGGGGATCTGATAGTCCCTGAAGCCATGATATATCCATTGGTTTTGATGGATATATGTTCCCAGTCAGGGCAGCAACCTGACAGATGTCACTATACCCAGACTCCCAACCACAAAGGGGTCTCCGGTAGATGGGTTTTCCATTAACCTCAATTTTTTTTTTGCCCCGAGTCAGATCTTTCCAGCTCTTGGAGGTGTCTTTTGGTTGCATGCATGTGCCTCTCTGCTGCTGCCCCTTAGGGCAACCACCTCAGAGACCTTGCAGGAAGCGAGGGTGATGGATGGTGGTAATGAGCTCATGCTGTTTTGATGGTCCTCTCATGTGTACAATCATAGCTCTCTCCCTTCCAAGCCAAACCCACCCTGTGCCAGGCAGTAGGTCCCTGAAACAGGGGGGCCATGTTCCCTTTGGCCTGGTATCCCAAGCCCCCACCTTCGGCCCCCACCATCTGTTTCTCAAGCAGACTCTGTTTCCACGAGCCTCTGCCTTCCTTCATTTCCCACATCAGGACAGAAGAAATCATGGACAGGAGTTTGGAGCCGACTTTAGCAGCGTCAGAACTGCCTTAAACACAGTCACTGGCTGGGTGAGGGTGGGCGGGATGGGGAGGTCAGTGTTTGGAGAAGGCCGTACAGATGCTTGGCCAATGCCTTGGCTTTCTTTTCCTCCCCATGTCACTCGTAGCATAAATGGAGGCTATTTTCAGGCTGAGAACATCTCTGCCCCCAGCATGGTGCCGTTTGGTTCGTACTCTATGACTGACTTCCATCTGCTGCCACAGAGAACACCTCACTTTTCAGGCCCCGGAGCAGATGGCCGGGAGGGAGAGCCAAGTCTGGGAAAACGGGCAAAGCAAGGGAGAGCATAGGCTGGGAGTTGAGCCTTGCAGGAGCTCCTGCTGACTGTGTGGTCATGACAAAATTGTATAATGTCTCTGAGGCGAGGCGGTCTTACACACTAAAGCAACAGCAATCCCCAGATCCGCTTTACACCAAGAGATTGAATGGGAAAGAATAGGATTCCAGGATGGAACTGGTCAGAAAGGGGCTGCCAGAGTTCCTTGTTGAAATAAGAGTATTAAGAGTATGTGGGGATTTCCTCTCCTGCGTGTGTTAGTCTGTGGGTTCTTGTTGATGTTTGAGCTAAGTAAGCACAAGCCATGTCATGGATGAGAGCCAGTTTCAGGCACATTGAGATTCCTCAGAGAGTTGACCAGGAGCAGAGTGTCCTCTCCAGTAAGGCCTTTGCTGTGGACTCCATCAGGGAAATTTCCTGTGGCAGCCTCAGGCCAGAACTCAGGGCAGGGAAGAGGGCTGGAGACCCTTTCCATTGCTCTAGAATTCTTCTAGCATGGCCCCATGGAGCCACAGGCCAACTCTCTGAGCCCTTCTCCTTTCCACAGACCCCAGAGATCCACTCCTTTTTCTTCTGTAATCTTCACACTGCCCATGCTATCCCCAAAGCTCCCCTGTCTTGAGACCAGACGTGTGAGGGGGCCTTGTCTTCCATCTCAATCCCACCATTGATTGGTTCCTGACAAGCCAGGTGTGGCCAGGTCTTCACAGGTTTACTGACTGTCACGATGGTGAGGGAGGCTCTAGGCATGCCCAGTGAGATTGGACCGAGACTCATGGAAAGGAGCGTCAGAGAATGAAAAGGATTCAAAAACGGCAATGGCCTCTTCCTGAACATCTCCCAGGGGCATATCTGAAGGCCAGGACTGGGAGCTCTTTACATACTCCACGGGGAGATGTCCCCTTGTCTCAGATGGGGGACTGTGAAGCAGTGAGGAAGCAGAATGAAGATTCAGTCTTTCAGAGGTGCGGACTTAAGACTCAGCCCAGCCCAGGACACACGGGGGTTGGCTGATGTGCCCATGTACTTGGACTGTTGAAAGCCCTACATGGGTCCTGCTATTGGGCCATAGGCTTTTCCTCTCAGCTGGGACTGTGATTATCTCTGTCTCACCAGTTCAGGCGAGAAGGCTTGTCAAGGTTCTTTCGGGGTTCCCAGGAAAGGCGGTTGTGTTTGATTCATGGTGGCTGCCCGGAGCTTGTGGACAAGAAGGGAGAGGTGTTGGCCTGACCTTTCTGCAAACTCTGCTATGAGTTCCTGCGGCCCTGGTCACAGCCACAGCCCGCTACGTGGCTCCCCAGGCTGCTGTCTCCATCTGTTCCCATTCCCCTACCATGAGTGCATCATCACTGCTTCCTAGAATCTCACGTTCGCATTCTTTAGGATTTCAGTTAAAACTGCACCAGGGAGGTCTCCCCTGTTGGCATCTCAGTTGGCACACTGGCTGCAGGTGGCCTCGGGAGTTCTGATTGTATCCGGTCCCATCTTCCTTTAACACAAGAGGACAGTCCTGCTGTTATCTGCTCCAAACCAGTGACCTCCCACCCCAGAGTGCACAGAGCTGACTCTTTCCCCAAGACTGTGCTTGGGTACATCAGCAAATTCCAGTCTCCTGTGGTGGGCTTATAGACAGGGCACTCTGAGCCTTATCCTGACGCCAGTAGCCTGGGTCAGCTCTCCTTAACAAACCCTTATGTCTAGTTTTACTGACGCATATTTCATTCATAGTTTGAAAAACTCTCACTAAATAAGAAGGACTCAGCCAGGCAGTTGGTGCACGCCTTTAATCCCAGCACTTGGGAGGCAGAGGCACGAGGATCTCTGTGAGTTCGAGGCCAGCCTGGTCTACAAGAGCAAGTTCCAGGGCAGGCAACAAAGCGACACAGAGAAACCCTGTCTCGAAAAACAAAACAAAACAAACAAACAAACAAAAAACACAAAAAAAGAAGAAGGGATAGCTAAAGTAGATACTTCATTTTCAGGATCCTATGTGGTTCCCATTGTGGTAGAGCGCAACTTTCAGCTCAGAAAGTAACCTTATGAACCTGTGAAGAAGCAGGTTTCTCTGAAAACCCCAAATGCAACTTTGGTCAATTTGGGTTGAGACAAAGAATATTCTGGAACGTTCTCCAGCCAGCCATTTACCTGTGAGCCTTAACAATTTAACAATGGCTTCCACCTCCATTTCCTTTTACATGTTTTCAGTTAAGGAGGAGTAATGAGCTCCCCAGACTGCTTTGTATGTCTTCTCTCCTGGGTTTCCAGAACAAATCTGCACTGTAGGTTGGCATAGTCTTGGCACCTCCCCTAGTAGACAAAGAGAATCACTGAATGTGGTATACCGTGTGCCAGGTGGCCACCCGGGTCACTATAGAGTGACCGTGAATTACGTGTGAAAACCTCATCCAGTAACTCCTCAAACCTGTATTGGCATTACCTTCCATTTGCAAGTGGGGAAACTGAGGCTCAGAGAAATGAAGTGATCTGGCGAAGGACACTCACCTGTACCAGGATCAAATTCAAATTCTTAACTCCAAGGCCCCTGCCCCCTCAGCTCCACCCTCAGCAAAGCAGGCATTATTTTCTCTTCTTTTTCTTGGAAATGTTTGTAAGAATTTCCAGGACAAGGCTGGGCTGGGAAGGCCCCTGCCTGACCTGCTATTTAAGCCACTCCAAACGCTGAGCGCCCGCCAAGCCACAGCACACATGGCCATGGTTCAAACAAGTAAGCAAGGGTCATTGCGCTTTTCGTTAGCATCTGGGATGAGAACAAAAGTCTCCACCAGTCACTCGGCTCTGGAGCTAAGCCACCGACTTCTGGCTGGCCAGACGCTCAGGTATCCTTCAGGCCCGAGGAACCATAGGACACACGGGGACTCAGCAAGCTTTGAGAGCGCTCTTGTCCTCACTGTGAGCTGCGGGCAGTCCTCCCATGGAGCTGTTCGGTTGCTCCATGTCTTGGTCATTGCAGGTTATCTGAAGGTGCGTTTGGTATGTCTTGAGCTGTCCAAACACCCGAGACACTGTAGGAGGGGATGGTGTGGGCAAAACGAAAGAAGCACAGGAGCCAGGCTTCCTTCCCTGCTTAGGGCAGACTCACTTTTCACACTTTCTCTTGCATATGCACAAGTCTGTACCTGCAAATTCAGCGTCTACTCTTATAGCCCTTCTTCCCAGCAGCCTCTCTGGTTACTTTCATGTGTTTAGTGTTAACTAAGCAACTTTTGTGGGAGCAGACATACCAGTAATTGGTAGGAGAATAAGCATACAAGCACACACACACATACCTAGGTCTGTGTGTATACATGATCCTGTCTTCAAAGACTTCATATAACAACGCAGTTTTCTTCAGATGTTAGGCATTTTGTACTTCTAACAAAATTCATTTGCTGCCATGTTTCCCAGGGTTAGTTTTGGTATCTGCTCCCATGGATGCTACAGACTTTCTGGCTGCATATTGGTCCCTGTGGCCCTGACTTCCGAGCCTTGCTTTAGGATAGCCAGGAAGCCATTTTCCATGTAGCTTGGTGTCCATCATGAATGTCACCACCATCACAGTGTGTGGTTCTGCCTTGTGTCGTGGTAGTTGGTGTTCTCCTGGGTTAGCGATGTGCACACTGAGCTGTGACTTCGTGCAGAAGCTGACCTAGAACCGAGATCTGAATGTGAGTTTCAGATCACAGAAGCCTCTAGGCTTTCAAAATCTCCAGGCCTCAGATCATGGAGTTTCCACCTGCAGCTTCTGTACTTAGGACATACTGTGTGCCAAAGCAGGGATCAAGGTCACAGGTATAGGCTCAGTTTGACTCACAAAAGCACTGCCTTTGACATTTGTTAGTATAATTTGAACGCCTTCCGATGCGGCGTTTGTTCTTCAGGGCAATGTCCCGTCTCTCCTGCTCTGTTTCTCCTTTCCTTTGTCACCTGCCCATTCCTTCCTTAAGAGAGATTCTCACACATAAGTCCCTTATTAGTTCTTAAGTGGAGGTTGTGTCACATGCGCAGACTCCCGCAGCAGGAGTCAGAACTGAGGATGGTGTTTGTCTTGCTAAGGTCTGATTCTCCCCTTTAACTCCGCTGTGCCACAGCCGACTCAATTCTCACCGTTTCATTCGCAAACTGCTACCGACATGGCCCCAGCGACAAGTTCATTCCATGACTCAAAATACTTAACTCGGAACTCTGTACCTAAGACTGGAGGATGGGTTGGAGGCAGAGTGGAGGGGTGGAAAGAGGAAGGGAGAAAGGGAGGGAAGAAGAGAAGTACCCCTTTCTCCCTGTCTCTCTCTCTCTCTGCCTCTCTCTCTGCCTCTCTCTCTGCCTCTCTCTCTGCCTGTCTCTCTCTGCCTGTCTCTCTCTGCCTGTCTCTCTCTGTCTGTCTCTCTCTGTCTGTCTCTCTCTGTCTGTCTCTCTCTGTCTGTCTCTCTGTGTCTGTCTCTCTGTGTCTGTCTCTGTGTCTGTCTCTGTGTCTGTCTCTGTGTCTGTCTCTGTGTCTGTCTCTGTGCCTGTCTCTGTGCCTGTCTCTGTGCCTGTCTCTGTGCCTGTCTCTGTGCCTGTCTCTGTGCCTGTCTCTGTGCCTGTCTCTGTGCCTGTCTCTCTGCCTGTCTCTCTGCCTGTCTCTCTGCCTGTCTCTCTGCCTGTCTCTCTGCCTGTCTCTCTGCCTGTCTCTCTGCCTGTCTCTCTGTCTCTCTTTCTTTTTCTGAGATGGGGTTTCTCAGTGCTATGGAACCAGTCCTGGAACTCACTCTATAGACCAGGCTGGCCTCAAACTCAGAGAGCCATCTGCCTCTGCCTCACAAGTGCTGGGATTAAAGGCATGCACCACCACCGCCCGGCAGAGAAGTACCTTTCTTGAATAGCCACCAAGCAGTGACTAGCAGATGAAGGGAAACTAGCTTGTTGGCAGAGATGACAGTGTAGCCTGGTGGACGATTTTTAGTCCTAAG
Source organism: Arvicola amphibius (assembly GCF_903992535.2). Classification (NCBI taxonomy): domain Eukaryota; kingdom Metazoa; phylum Chordata; class Mammalia; order Rodentia; family Cricetidae; genus Arvicola; species Arvicola amphibius. The sequence goes on along the minus strand of NC_052058.2, from coordinate 154,793,480 downwards.
TCGAGGACAGTGAACAATCTGGACCGCACTTTAGAAACCCTAGCCCTCACCCTTTGGGAACTCTCATAAAAAAAGACCAGTAAGTCACAACAGGAAGCATGGTACTTTTGTGCTGACAGGGAAGGGTATATTGACACATCTGTGGTGTGGAGACATTTTGAAAAGCTTTAGTGGACAGGAAGTTAGAACGAAAACCTTCCATTCCCTCAAGACTGCCAGGCTTCAAAGTTGGCAAAGTTAACTTAGCAAATTACCAGGCTGGCCAGTCTACAATCCATCTAAATTGCCCCCAGCTCCCTTCCTCCTTTGGGAAAGATGTGGACAGAAATTTACATCATCTGTCAGAACCTAAAACAGGTAGCACGGAGGGAAAAGGGATATAATGCAAGGGTTAAGGGAAAGAAAAGGAAAAAGGATTGCTCACCAAGTAAAGCACACAGATTCGCCATAAGACTCCTTCAGAACATGGACTCCAGGAACTGGATCCAAAGCTGTATACGAGGGTTCAGTCTGAATATCACACTGTTGAAGATAAGAAGGGGGCTGTAAACCATTCGGGCCATTGTAGCATCAGGCTTCTTGATTTGAAAGATGTAGCTTGACTGCTAAACCTCACATTTTAAAAAATTTTGCATCTCATCATTTGCAGAGTGAATCTCTCTCCCTCTCTCCTTCCCTCTATCCCTCTCTGCAGTCAGTATCTTCCTGGTGATATAAATAGACCCTCCCAGAGTGTTCGTGAAACTCATTCACAAAAAGCAGAGTGTAGCAGAGCTGGATCTGCTAAGAAAATGACAGTGACTTGTGGGGAGATGGGTGACTTCTTGTTTGTCCCAGCCTATGTTTCAGGTTCCAATATGAAAAAAAAGTCTTCATAATAGATCACATTGAGTCTCCACAGAAGCTGTTTTCAGTAGACTTAAGGTTGGCTTCATGCTCCCAAGATAGTTGAATCCAGCTGGGCCTGAAACTGAGCAGGTGCCAATTGGAATTACAGTCTGGGTTCTGGATCACTCATCTCTTTTTGATTGAGACATAATAATTATACTTCTTGACAGAGTATGTTTCTCTATGTGTATATGCTGAGATTAGCCAATGTTACAGAGAGACAGGAGGAATAAACCCTGCCATCACACAGCAGGGAGAATGTAGCTGACAATCAAGTATTTAGAATTCTAAAGTATCTAGAAGGAGGTGTCTTGAACATTCTCTTCACAAAGAAATGGGTTTTGATCCCCACCCCCCAGCCTGGGAGACTCAGCCTCTCCCACTTCATCCCACACAGAGAGTAGTTGATGATGAAAGAAACTACAGAAGCAAACAGTCCCTTGGCAGCTATGCTGAGGATCTGTGGTAGGGTACATGTGCACATCCCACCACTGCCCCAGGCCGTCTCTGCTCCCTGAGTGCCCACGCTCCTAAAGTGTGGACTATGGTCTGGTTGGCTTTCTATCCTGCCTCTGTATACCTGCCATGGCCCATGCCCCTGGCATTTGTTCTGCTTTCAGTGGTGAACTGGACCCTCCCTCTATTGCCTTCCACCACTTGAGCGTTCTATGGGGTGGGTTGGTTGCTGAGCCACCTCAACGACTGCTATTTCTCGAGGGATGCCTCTGCCCCTCCATTCCCCATCGCCCAGTCTCTTGCTTTCACTGCTGTGTCGTTCATTCAAGTGCCATGGATGGGCTCCATCTCTCTGGGCCACCATAGTACATTTGACCCACTTTAGGTCCGTAGCCCTCAAACTGTTCTGTAGGACCCCGCCATAAACGCTGAAGTTTCTTGGGTGTTTTGGAGGAAAAAAGGACCAGCTGGCCTCCTCCCCTAGTTCAAGCAGAGCAGGTCTCCTCTTGGCCTGTTTAGTCTTGAGATGTTGTGAGGTCTTACTGGAATGAGGTCTTGCATCTCAGGATCTGCTCTGCACGGGGATGTGTCTAGAAGGCCAGCACTATGGTGAGGAGAGAATCTTCAAGGGCCAGCTTAACACCCCAAAAGAGTACTGGGATTTTACAGGGAAAATAAAGAGGCTGGTAGACTATTTCCTTCCAGCAGGTTCTCCAAAGACCACTGTGCATAAATGTCCCCTCAGAAACTGCCAGGCTCTTGCTTTTCTCTAAGAGCCTCTTGTGAACTGATGTGTGTGTGTGTGTGCACGCGTGTGTGTGTGTATCTGTGTGTTTGTGTGTCTGTGTGTGTATCTGTGTGTAGCCAATGGGGAACCAGACCTGAGCCAGAGATCCTGGCCATACCTAGCCCAGCGTTCACATTCTTGGGGGGGATCTGGGACAACCCTACCTAGAGTACTCTCTACCTCCCTCACCCCTCTGTGGTCCAAGTTTTCTGGTTTGGGCTGACAGCCCGTCCCCTTCACATCCACCAGTAAGCTTTCTTTGTCCAGCATCCCGTGGTCAATTGCTCAACGTTCTGTAATTCGATTTCTGTCATCTCTGACTGTTGAACCAAGTTCAGCTTGCTGCAGTAATTACCACCGTCAGTATAAAGCCCCAGCTGAAAACGCAATCACTGCTCCTGCCATGGCCCGCCGGCAGGTCATCCTTATCCGTTAGGTGTCAGCTTAAGAACAGCGGGGAAGAGGTGTGGGGCATCTCTTAGCCTGGGGTGTCCTGCTGGTTGGGGAACTCCAGTTCCTCTCACCTGACTGTTCTGTCACAGCTGAGACTGGGACTGCAGATGCTGGGGCCCCTCCCTCCTCCAGGGGAGCCTGGGTGAGAAGCAGGCCCCAGGAACTGCCTTTACTGCGTGGCTTATACAATTGTACATGTTCAAGCCACCTTCCATGTGGCTTGGAAAGTCACTCAGAAGCAGTTACAATGCAGGGGACTTACATACTGCTAGGTTTGAGAAGCAGAGTCTGGGCGATAATGGTCCAATCTCCAACATGGACGATCTGGCGGGTGTGGCAAAAAAAGATTGGTGGCCTTGGGGACCTGATGGGGTCGGGGAGACAACAGCAATGGCCTGCTAGTGCCATCCAAGATAACTGTGAACTCAGACATAGCAGTCGGTCACCACAGCATTTCTGGGTTACTGATCTCTCCGGGAGGGTAGAGGAGTCAGCAGGATGCAAGGACGTGATGAGCTTTGGGAGGGGCAGCTGGGCTTGAGCTAAAGCAGGCCACTTTCAGAATCAGGCAGCAGCAGGAAAGATGGCCTGTGTCTAGGAGTCCCATGCGGAGACAGTGAATGACGGACACCTTCTAACAACCCCATACCTTCAGGTTCGAGAACCAGGGCTGGAGCTGTGGGCTCCCAGCTCTCTGCTTCTTTAACCTGGCCTCTTTTCTTACAGATGCCCACATGGTGGGCATCAGAAAGTTGTAGGCTGCGAATGCCAGTGTCCTTAAGCTGACCACAAGTCACAGCTTGCCACTGCTCTTCTCAGAGGGGCCTGGATGGAACCGCTGTCCCTATGGCTCCCTCAAGGTCAACAGTGGCACCTTCCTTTCCTCTGACCTTCCCGAGGCTGGTGTCTGTCTATGTACTAAAGCCCCGAGAAAGGTAGCTTTAGAAGCGCGTGACTGAGCAACTGAGAGAAAGGGGACCAGGCATTTCCTGGCTGTCATTCTGTTGTAAGCCTCACCTGCTCAGTCCTACAGGTCAAGAATGTGTTTTTCGGAGAGATCGCATGCCTCACATACACCGCCACAGAGCCCTTCCTAGGCGGCCTGCTTTGATTTAAAAAATCTGGCTGGAAGCGTCTGCCCTTTCCACATTTAGCATGCTTCCACGGGTGCGAGCTGGTATTATTAGAGCCACGGTTGCAAGTTGTGCATTCTTTGATCTGTGTTGTTTTCAGGTTACTGTGTTGGACGCTGCTCTAAACTGATGTAGCTTTGAGTTCAAGTCAAGTGTGTGTGGGTGTGCGCTTGCATACGTGTGTGCAAGAGATAGATCAGAGGCAGAAAGACCGAGACAGAAGAGAGACAGAGAATTCCAAGTTGGAGGGGGGAGCTTATGCAAGGCATTTCCAGTTCTGCTTAGTGGATTGCTTTGGTCCAAAAGTTGGTAGAGACGGCCTTCATGTGAGGTCTCAAGCAATCACATGTTGTTAGATTAAAGTCAGAATGAGCTGGGGGAGGGCATGGTGCAGGTTCATGGAGAACTTGGTGTCTGTGAGAGTTTTAAAATTCTGCAAAGTTCCCGCGAAACCCTAGGTACTCCACGTGTCGATGGCTGCCCAGCTTGTCCTCAAGCTCTGAGTTGCAAAAGCAGCATTATTTTTCTTGTCTCGCAAACCTAGGATGTGGGCAGCTAGCAGGGTCAGCTGCTCCTGTCATGTTCTACTTCAGTTGAAAAGCTGGAGCTAGAACCATCTGAGGCTGGCTCACGTGGCTGGCAGCAGAAGCTGTCTCCCCACGGAGACCTCCCCTAGGATACAACGGCTTCTCCATGTGGCTGTCTGGCTTTTGCACAGTATGAGGTGGGGGCCGGTGAGGAGAAAGATTAAGAAAAGAGAAAGGAGAAGAGGAAGGAGAAAAGAAAAGAGCCCCCCACACCCAGAGCTCTCACCCTTTCTCAGAAACAGCAAAGCATCGCTTCCCTTCACTGGGTTGCTGGAAGTGAGTCTCTAGCAAGGGTAATGTCACACACCTGCCATCTCAGCACCTGGGAGGCCAAGGCAGGAGAATCGCCACGAGTTCCAGGACAGCTTGGGCTAGAGAGTAGTGAGATCATGTGGAAAAACAGTCGCTCCCAAATGGAGTCGCAGACCTGGCCCGAGGGCAAAACATGGGAGCCTCTGGGTGGTGTCAGAGCCAACAGGCCTGCTCCTGACTTCCCTTGGAAAGTCAGGTGACCGGATGTGATGGGGTCTGAGCAAGAGCTGCCTGATCGCAGGGCCTGTGAACTCTGGTTTGTCCGAGTTCAGTTTTATCCAACTGAGTTTTTTTTTTGTTTGTTTGTTTATTCCTCTGGAAACAATGGCCCTTATTACCCATCCATCTCCAGGGTGTCAGATACATGGATGGGAGGGAAGAGAAGGGCAGAAGGCTGTGCTACATGACCCTAGCTTGTGTCAAGTTAACAAAAAAAAGTAGTTAGCATGTCTGACCCAAGATAGCAATAGTAGGAAGACTGAGAAACCCTAGTTTAAAATAATATAAAAAAAATAAAAATAAGCAATGTGTAGTAGAAAGTGGGCAAAGACTTGAGTAGAATTTCACGGACGAGAGAATCCTAAGTCTTGTGGAGAGCTCCCTGGTTTACAGGGAGATGCACATTCTGACCACACTGAGCCCACACAGTACAGTCAAAAGACTAATACTGAATGTCAGTAAAGACTCAGGAACAACTAGGGCTCTCCTCTCCACCAGTAGGAAGTGCAAAAAAAAAGGTTTCGGTACTTGGGCCATAGCATCCGTGACAGCTTCAAGTGGGACCAACCTAATGCTCCCCATCTATTGATGGGGTATGTAAATGGTACTCGGATAAGCAATGGCAAATAATTCATCTTCACGTTTTCTTTCTTCGGGATTGTTTCCATGGTTCTGAGAAGAGAACCGGGGTCAAGTTCTCTCCACTGAGCTACGTTTCAAAATTCATACAGACACATGCAGGTTGCCATGACAGGTGTCGCATGTGATTGTCTAGGCGGACAAGAAGAGGGACCAGAGTCAGGGGCTGGGCAGGAGATATCAGCAGACTCTGTTAGCAGAGCCAAGGCATGAAGAACAATCGTGAACCCCTAAGCGGAGAAGTGGGAGGGGTTCTCCTCCGTCACTTCCCAGGCCTGCACAAGTGCATAGAAGCTCCACCAGCATTCACTCATGGGTCGCGTCTGTTATGTCCCGGGTCACACTGGCTCTGAGTGGTATAGAGCCAGCCCCCTGGGGACAGTCCCTCTGTGCTCTCGAGTCCACAGAGGAGACTGACTTGATAGAAGTGTGTGGAATCTAGCCGGCCGTCTTTCACAGTCTGACGTGGCTCATGTCCTTTTTACACTTTTATGGATTGGCGTTGTCGTGGAAGACCTCTGGAAACACCTCTGCGTTTTCCAGACTTTGTGAGAACCTGACAGTTAGTTCTACAGGTTTCCTCTTCCTGAGGGACTGTGGGGAGGATGCTTCTGTGACACCTACCGTCTCACTTCCCCACCACCTGTCCCTCTACCACACTGGTGTCCACGGGTGGGACAGATTGGGGCCCATGCCTCAGCTGGAACCACGTCTTCTCTTTTTCAGTAATACCAGTAACATTTAGGTGCAAATGGAAAGATCCACGCTTTTATTTTTGAGTGGCCTTTTTCAAATGCTAAGTGCTTTGTTGGGAAACATCAAAATAGGTTGTGTGTAACTTGGTCTGCTCATAAAAAGAGCCTCATGCTTGGTATATTTAGACAGGGGAAGTAGCTTATTATTTATTTATTTTTTTTTGGGTAACGTTTGGCTTTTTTTTTTTTTCCTTTTAAACCCAAAAGTGCCTGGAAAATTCCTCCACCCTCTCCACTTGCTGGTGGTTTTCCTGGCCTCAGAATCCTGGTACAGGCTCCTGTTTCTCTGACTGAGGAGGGAGATACAATGAGTTTTGTGGGACCTGGGCTCTGCTTCCCAGAAGGTGTCCTGATGGGGCTGGGACTGGTAACGGCCAGAGTGGCAGAGTTCTAAGGCTGAAGGGGCCCCTTTTGTAAGTAGATGAGGTGGTAATTTAAAGATTATTTGGACCACTCTCTGGCTGTCCTTGTACCTTATGTTGAGGTTTTGTCCATTTGCACTAAAATACAAGGCACATCAAATAAACTTTATAGAGGGCCTCAAAATAAAGAGGGTTTTATGACACATGCTCCATTAAAAAATGGCTTGAGCATCTGGGGAGCTAGCTCAGTCAGTCATCCCAGAAAGACAGGAGGATCTGAGTTCAAGCCCTACCACCCACTACAAAAGCTGGATATGGTGATGCAGGCTTAGAACCCCAGTGCTGGGGGATGGACAGGTCCAGGGAGCTCAGTACCCAGCCAGTTTAGTCAAATCAGTGGTCCTAGGTCACAGGGAGAGAAGCTGTCTCAAAAGACAAGGTGGATGGCAGCTGAAGTTGACCTCTGACCTCCATGCATTATAAACACACTTGCGCATGCATGCACGCTCACACATGAAAACCCAACTAAAACCCAGCTTGAAACCCCTCTTAAAACACATGTATCTTCTCCTTCTTCCAGAATCTAATCTCTCCAGCTCCTTCCTTTTCCTTTTTCCTCAAGCTAGTCCTCAACCCTTGCTCAAACCAAAGACGTTCCACCCATGCCCTGCAAAATCTGATCTAGCTTTGGCTTCCATGCCCAGACCTCAAGAGTCCAACCAACAAGGGTGTTCAGCAAACGATGTTCCCTAAAGACCTCAGCTGCAGATGGCATAGCAATGTTTTATAGCAAGCCTGAACAGTAGGCAGTAATGTGAGGACCAAACCTGAAAACTCCTAAAGGCTTTCTGAGTACTCAGATGCATAGGGCCCTGGTCTAAAAAAATTATCCCTCACCTCTCTCCAGCCTTTGTTTGCCCCTCCCATCCAGGGCAAGACCCTTCCTTGAGGATACCTTCATCAGTTCCTGCCTTTCTAGTTATCATAAGAGCATGGTCCAGGAGGTGTGTTTTCCTGCAGCCAGACCCCCAAGGCTGAGGAGCAGCTGAAGTAGCTGGAGCAGCTGGAGCTCCTCACAGTAGTCCTGAGCCTTCCTCACCAATCTGTGGCGGCCTGAAACCGTGCAGAAAACAGAATGTCAGGCAGGCACCCCGGGATGCACAGATCAGGCAGCTTGTTGCCGTGCAGATCCTGTGATTGGCAGATAGACAAATGAGTGTGTAAATGGCAGGGACTAATATGTTGAAGGGGTGCAAAGGATGAGGGGGACAGCTTAGAATCACATTAAGCAGAGAGAGCTCCCAAGGATTTCCTGGAAGAGCTGTTTAATGTGGCAAGACCAAAGAGAACGAATGCCATGATTTCTCCATGCCAGGCTGGTATGGAACACTTTGTAGGCCATCAACTAGTGTCTGTCCTCAAAACATTCCTGAGAGGTTGCTGGAAGGGAGAAAGACAGACCAGAGTTGTCTCGATTGAAAGCCGCCGAGTCCAGTGAACCTCCAAGCCTTGCTGTGCCAAGGAGCTGTGCTGGCTTGCTAGGACTCCTACGCTAAATGCTCTCGTATGTTTTCTTCAGCCTCATCTGCCTTCCATCAAGAGAAAGTGCCCGGATATTGCGGAGCATCTGAATCAAACATTCTTTGATTTGTTTAGGGACACTACTAGTGCATATTTCTTGTTATTCAAGATGGTCACTTGTGGGAGCGGTTGTCCCAGATGAACGGAGCTCGTGGTATAGCCAGGATGGTGGCTGATGTAATCTGCCCTACAAGGAGGTTTTGCCTATGCCCACAAACCCTCCCCACAGGTTGTGGTTTTTCTCATGGAACTTCTCTGCTTTCTGTCTAAGCAAGACGCTTTTGTCCATTCTGTCCCCTCTAGCTACCCCAGGTCTCTGCAGATTTTTCCTGGTACTTGCTTCTGACTCTGCTTGTCCAAATCCTAGCCGTTGTGCAAGCTCAGGAGCAATATTCCGTCTCTGTGTTGCTTGGCAGCAGCTGATTGAACTACACTCCTTGGTAATGGCATGGGAAGCCCCAGAGTTTTCTCTCTTCTGTGTTTGTCTGGGGTTCGCATCCACCATGCTTATGGAGAGAGGCCCTGAGCACATCTTTGATGTCCAGGTGATCCCGAGAGCCGGTTTCACAGTGCTCACATGGCACCTCAGATCCACAGGGAACTTCAGCTTGGTCTCTATGGCCACCTGAGAAAGAAAGTCACATGTAGTCATGGGCTCTGCAAGCTTCACGATAGCCTCCCACCGTCCTCTGCTCCTGCAAGAGTACCAGCGCCTTCAGCTGCTACCTTGTGGGCCAGACTTCCCAGTGTCCCCTGCCCTACCTGTAGGGTGAGCATTCAGCAACCCTGTGCAGAAAATGCTGTGGTTCAACTCACCATTACCTGCGGTATCTCTGCGGGCTTTAGAAATCAGCTGGGCTCAGGACTGGGCCAGGTGACTGAACTAGCACTGCCTAAACCTGAAGGGGAAAGGGCCCTGGGTGGCTCTGTCCTGGAAACTGTCATCTGCCTACTTCCTTGGGTACCAGGCAGCATCAGGCACCAAGGGGGCTGTGTGGTGGCTCTCCCATTCAAGTGCTGATTCCTTCTGGCTTTCTGTGTCAAGTATTTCTGAAGCTTGACCTGTGTTTACCACACTCCCCTCTCCCGTTAGCATCATCTCATGTCTTCTCCGTGGCTGTTGTGAACCCCGTACAGCTGTGGAAAGAGAACTGTAGGGGTGGGGAACTGACTCATGTTTGGGGTCCCCCAAACATGAAAGGGAGAGAAAACCTCCAAGCTCCCAATTCTAGTGGCAGGTGGGCAGCAGAAGAGGGACCATGCACAGAGGGAATTGTGGGAAGACCGAAGAGGGTCAGTGTTTGCAAGGGTCCGTAAGGGTTCCTCGGAGCTAAAAATATGGTAGAGGAATGGGAACTCCAGGCTGGTACAAGCAGAGGTTCCTGTCTGCTGTGTCCTGCTCTGGGAGAGGAGGGCTGGGCTCTCCACAGCTGCCTAGCCCAGTCCTGCAGGCCACGGTAGCCTGTGGGCACCCTCCCACCTCTCCGGGCCCTTGCTGGCTTGTCAGCGCAACCCTTCTTCTTGGCTCAGCCGCTAGAGCCATGGCAAGGTTGCTGTTATGAAATATGTGCTTGGATTCTCTGGAAACTTCTTGAAGTCGGAAAGAAAAGTTTGCCTGCTGGTTCTGAAATGGCTTCCTTGCCATCATGCCTCCCTGAGGAAGTAAACAGACCTGAGCTCCAGGGAGCGGCTTGGGACACACTGCTCAAATTGTAGGGTGCCACCAGCCTGAAGTGTGGGCAGCCAGCCTGGCCTGCAGTGCCAAAGTGTTTGCCCAGGTGGCCTGGGCAGACCAGCCAGGGGAACATGGGGGTGGGGGACACTGTGGCCTGAGGAAGAGCCCTAGGGGGTCTAGGTCAGGAAGCCAGATGTATTTGGTGTTGCATTGAAAAATCCCAGAAGTCCTCCTGGAGGTCCTGAGACCAATGGTCAAGACATAGAAAGCTTAGAAGCTGCCTGGCTCCCCACTGTGGGGCCACCATGCCTTAGCTTCATTAGGGGACAAAGCCACTCTCTGTCCTCATTAGCTACAGGCCAAGGAAGGCACAGCCTCTCTCCCAGCACCTGGGGCCTTGGCCAAGGATGGCCTGAGGGTGCCTTCCCTCTGCACCTCCTAGTGGAGGAGCTGTGCCTGACTGAAGCAGCCTCCGTGGCCCATTCCAGCTGTCGGCTGCTGGAGCCGCAGGTTTTCCAGCTCAGCTAGAAACCCAGCAATGTGTGTGAAATTTCTCAGTTGTCACAAATTCTCCCAAACACCGTGTAGGCTGAACCAACCACATCTGCCAGCCAGACTCGGTCCCTGGGCCGCGAGTGAGCAAATACTGCTTTCGGCTTGCAGATGCCAGGGGTCCCACCTCAACACAGTCTCCGTGCCAATTCCGGGAAAGGGAGGGCAGCAGAAGAATGATTGAGGGAGGACCCCCAAAGTCCCAAGACACAGCAGAGTGTCCTCCCACTGTCTACAAAGGGAGAAGATCACTTCATGTGTCTTGGTTCTGGATGTCACCTTGGCGTAAGAACAGAGGGAGGCACTGGTGGTATGTTCTCTGTCTCTCTCTCCCTCTCCCTGCCTCCTCTCCTGCATTTCTAGTCTCAGTCTATATCACTGTTGGGTTGACTCACAAGCACTGCCTACAGGAGGTCCTCCTCCCTCTGTTATCCCCTCCTCTGCTCGCAGTTTCCTCTCTCACAGGTCCTTGAGAGACACCAGTGCCCAACCCCCTAAAAGGTGTTGGCTGACGCTGGCCAGTCAGTGCAGTTGGCCCTATCAGTAGGGATCAATGGCAGCATCTGATGGGGAGTGGGGAAGGCATAAGGTTTGTGATCAGGCGGAGTCAGATTCGGTCAACAGCTCTCCCTAACCGGCCACATATACCTTGAGACCATTTCCAAACTTCTTGGCCCCCTCATCTGTAAAACAGGGCATCAATTCCTTGCTGGTGATAATCAGGTACAGAGATAAATGGCAAGTGCCTAGCACAGTGCCTGGACCAGATTCTGAGCTATATCGGCTGTCTTAGTTAAGGTTACTATTGCTGTGATGACACACTATGACCAAAGTAACTTGGGATGGAAAGGGTCCATTTGGCTGATACTTCCATAGCACTGTTCATCATCAAAGGAAGTCAGGACAGGACCTCAAGCAGGGCAGGAACCTAAAGGCAGGAACTGTTGCAGAGGTTGCAGAGCAATGTTATTTACTGACTCACTCTCCAAGGCTTGCTCAGTCTGAGTTCCTATAGAACCCAGGACCACCTGACCAGGGACAGCACCGACCACAATAGACTGGGTCCTCCCCTATCAATCACCAGTTCGGAAAATGCTCTACAGGCTTACCTACAAACCTGATCTGTGGAGGCATTTTCTTAATTGAGATTAATTGAGATTCCCCCTCTTGGATAACTTTAGCTTGTGTCAAGCGGACATAAAACTATCCAGTACACTGGTGTTGCAAATGGTCTTGGGATCTTTTTGTTTGTTTTGAAACAGGGTTTCTCTGTAGCTTTGGAGCCTGTCCTGGAACTAGCCCTTGTAGACCAGGCTGGCCCCGAACTCACAGAGATCTGCCTGCCTCTGCCTCCCGAGTGCTAGGATTAAAGGCGTGCACCACCACGACCCAGTGTTCTGGGAATCTTAAGCTGAACCTCTTCCTGAAGACACAATACTAGGTGTTCAACAGTCCATGTGGACACTCATTTTACTAAGTGTCCTTTACGTAGTCGTGTGTGTGTGTTTGTATCCGTGTGTGTCCGTGTTTATGGATGTATGTGAGTACGTAGGTCAAACGACAACCTTAGCTGTCATTCCTTAGGTGTCATCCGCCTTGTTTTTTGAGGCAATGTCTTTAATTGACCTTGACTCACCAAGTAGGTTAGACTGGCTGGCTAGTGAGTCCCAGGCATCCACCTGACCGTCTCCTCTGTGCTGAGCTCTCAACTGTATCCACACCTGGATTTTTTTTTTTTTTTTTTATGTAGAGTGTTAGGGATTGAACTTGGATTCCCACACTTGTAAGGTGAGCGTGCTACCATCCTGGTCTTACGAAGCCTCTTAAACAGGCCTGCTTAGTTAACAGGCATCAGCTGGGCTACAAGCAGTTTCTCTTCCCTGCCACTTTTCCTCCCATGGTTGACCTTCCCCGTCCCGTCCACTTGATATGCCAGTCAGTAACTCTCCACAAAGCCTTGCACTGCTGGATGGTGAGAGGCAAATAGGCAGGTGATGGTTGGGGAGGTTGAGGACAAAGGAAAGGCATGGTTGTGGCTGGGTGTGGACAGGGTTGCCATCCTGGAGATACTGGTGTGAGACTTGAGAGAAGATCCGATCAGGAAAACAGGAAACAGGGGGGGATGAATTTCAGAGACCTGTGGAGGATGCTGCCATCCAGGAGGTAGCAGGGATGTGGGTGAGGGGAAAGAGCCGGGAAGGATCACAGGTTAGTGATTGGACCACCCTCTAAAAGGGAAAACTGTGGAGAGAGAGAGAGAGAGTTTGGCTAGCGGGAGGGGATGCCCTGGACTGGACAAGATGGCCTTAGGGCTGTGAGACACGCAGGAGGAACTACCCGGTAACTGGGACAAGTCTAGCCAGAATAGCGCTGCATGCCGTGTCTCAGGCAACGCTGTGACCTGCCAGGGAAACTACTGTGCTTCTCCCCTCTGTGTTAGGGACTACACTGACGGTCAGAACGTGGAGAATGAGGGAGCTGATTGGTCTCAGGGCCTGAAAGCAGTAGGCAGAGCTAGGCTGACTTTCTCGTCCCTCTAGCCTTGCCTGTATCCAGACCATACGCACTGCGCTCCCGTGTGAGGCTAGATCTGCTTGTATGCTTTTCCGTTCACAAGTCAAAGGTGTCTGCCCACAAGAAGTCTCTCTCACTCCTATTCCCAATGCCTCTGCCTGTGGCAGCTGAGGACATGGAATGTGGGTGGTAGCCACCAGCAGGTATGTGTTTTGAGATCTGGAAAGTGTTTTCTCCCGGGGTCCTTGTCAGTGCCTAGCTAGCAGTCCAGCCTGGCCTCAGGAGGAAGGCCTATTCCACACTGACAAGAGCTAGGGCTCAGTTATTTGAAGGGATCCTTAGCATTCTCATTGCATTGGCTTGGTGCTTGGCACAGAGGGGGGGGGAAGAGGAGAGAGAGAGAGAGAGAGAGAGAGAGAGAGAGAGAGAGAGAGAGAGAGAGAGAGAGAGAGAGCACCTTACAGATGGCAAGGCAGAACAGAACAGGAATTGCCTCAGGCCTCCATCGAATATGAAATATGGCCAAGTGAGGATGGAAGGCAACTTTTGGGAAGTTAGCCAGGCATGTATCTCCAGAAGGCATGCCACCAAGACCTTTGCCCTACACCCACGCTAATGGGTCCTCATTTCACCCACTCCAGCCTTGAGAGCAGCTGGTCAGTGGGCATGGACTGCTGTTCCTGTGACCCCCGCTTTCCCCTTTGCAAGATAAATTGAAGTTGCCCTGGGCTTCTATGCCCGACTCCTCCGCCCACCAGCCGGTGTCCTCTGGCAGCGCATGCCCTAGGATCCTTAGTGCATCTGGGAGGAAGAAGCCCAGGCCAGAAAAAAAAAAAGGCCATTAAAATACGCAGGATGCCAGGATGGAGGGGGTGGGAACAGCTGCAGTCTCCCTTCCTATGTTTAGGCAGGTTACAACTCTGCCTGTTCCTTCCTCTCTGGGCTTTTTGGATGACCACGGCCTCCATGGTATGAGAATGCTACTGAAAGCCACCCCCAGGGTGACTCACAGGCTGTGGCAGCCTAGAGAGGAATTTCTACTCAGTTCAGCTGAAGCTTTCTAAAGCCGGTTGAACCCGACCAGCTGCTGTACAGGACTACCCTTCTTTCCTGTGTCCCTACCCTACTTCAAGGCCTGCCACCACAGAGCGACAGAGGTCGCAGTGGAATGATGAGGCGGCTCTCAGGCATCAGAGATGTTCAGAGAGGCTAGGACTTCTCTCCCATCCTAGAATCCAGCGAGGCAGGCACACGGAGCACAGACGAGGGCAGCCTCTGGTTAGATGAGCAGGACCCTGCACTAGACACGTTCAGTTATCAGAATTAGAGACGTCTTCTCAATCAGCTGGTCTAGAAGCATGAGTGTGAAGCTCAGGAAGCGACTTTAAACTGGTATAAAGGTGGCATGAGATCATGGCACAGAGTCTCGTCAGTAGTCCCTGAGTACCCAAGGTGCTGACAGTCGCCTCCCTCCAGGTTCTGGTTCTGATGATCAATACCCTCCCGCCGTGGGTTTTGTCTAGGGAGGACAAGGATCCTTCTGAAAACCTTTTCCTGGACTGATGTTAGCTTAGCGGAGTCTGGGACGCCGTACGTTCCAGACTTGAACATTCTATGTTGACTTTGGCCGCGACTGTGAGGCAGACGGCCCAGGGCTGAGGTGGAAAGGCAGCATTCCCAGGCGGGGCCGTGTGAAGCCAGAGGAAATAGGAGAAAACTGAGCCTCGGAGTCTTGTGCAGAGATACACCTGATAATTTATGACGTAAGCAGACCTGCTCTCCGGCATCCTCTCTCCAGAGCTGGGAGAATTCCGTGGTCCACCCTTCTACCCACCCCCGCTGCACCTCGGTCTGACCCTGTCCTGGGCGGGCACACCCTGTTACGCCCACCTGATTCAGGGGGCAGGGCTTCCTTTACCGACCCACATGGATCCAAGTTCCCATATAAATTGCTTAATTTTCTTTAGGCCAGGCCAGGTGGGAGAGGGAAGGAAAAGCCAGGGAAAGCTGACCAGAACATGGGCCTTTTCCTAATCCCTTTGCAGCATCAGGCCCAGAGGCGTTCTGCTGTGGAGCTGGATGCTTCTCCTCACCAGCATGAACTCCCCAGGGGTTCAGAGTGTGACATACACCTTCATGTCAGTCACACAGCTGACCTGGACGCTTTGCCCCTCCTTCACAGTCTTCTGTACCCGGTTCCTCACCAGTAGAAATCTGCTTCTGTCTTACGCTCCTCTCTGTGGCATTCTCCTTGTGACAATAACTCGCAGTGTCACTTGTAATTATCCAAGTGATAATTGGCGATCGATGGATGATTGATGTTATTATCCACCCCCAGTAGATTGTAAAGCCCAAGAAAACCAAAAAAAAAATATGGCTGCTTTGTTAGCTACTGACTCCCTACAGCCAAATCTACGGCAGGCATTTAGTAGGTATCCCATCAATGCTTCCCAAATGAGGGGTGGGGGAAAGGGCAGGGAGAGAGAGAGTGGGGCATATGGGAATCACTTTGGATTGAGACCAAGTGAAACTTAATCCTGACTCAGCTACTTTCTTCCTGGCCGTTGGACATCCAGCATCCTCAGCGTCTCTCATGTGGGCCAAGCAAGTCACTCACCCTAGCTGCCTAGAGGGTATGTCACCGCATAGGGACTACGTCGACAGAGCCTGGGTTCTGTGATGGCGGTAGCTAGGATGCTCTCCAGTGGTCCTCACATGCTACACCACCACACCAGTCCAGTCCTCATGGTGTCCTCATCCTCATGTAACAGACAAGAACACAGGCTAACAGAGGCCCAGCTCCTTGTCGGAGGGAGACTGAGAAGGGGCCTAGATTTTTTTTTTTTCCTGACAGCTTTACTGAAGCGTAATTTTGCACCTGTAATGCCTTCTTTTAAAGCGTGTGATTAAGTAGTTCTTGTAGAGGGTCTTTCAACTGGCACCATTATAATCCACTTTAGGTCCTTTTTATGGGCACCCCCCCCAACACTTAGCAGCCATTGGCTGTTGTCATTTTCCACTTGCCCTGCTCCCAGTCCTTGACAACCACTCAGCTGACTTCCATGCCTGGAAATGTGTCAACTGTGGACATTTCTGGTGAATGTATCAGAATCGGACAAGATGGGGGTCTTTCTGCTATCTTTGGTTGAGAATATTTTCAGGGCTCATCCATCCATGTTGCAGGGTGTGTCAGACTTCATCCTTTGGTCTGGCTGGCCAGCATTCTATTGTGTGGAGAGACCATACCTATTTATCCACGCGTCAGTTGATGGGTGTTTGTGTTGCTTCCATTCCTGGCTGTTAGGGACAGTGATATTGTGTGCATAAAACTTTACACGTAGATGTTTACGCCCAAGGGCAGAGAGTTTGATTTCTTTTGGATTTATATGTAAGAATGGACATTCGAGTCCTGCGGGTAACTGAGTGAGCGAAAGCCTGACCAGCTTCTGAGGTCGCCACACTGTTTTCCGTGTCTGCCGGCAGCAGATGGAACAAGGCTGGATTTGAACCCTGCCTGAATGTCCGTGGTGGGTGGACGTGGCCCGCCTCACAGGAGCTGGAGGTACAGGTCAGGTCTTGGGGGCAGACTATTCATGTGCTTCAGACCTGGGCCTATGTTTGGGACCCTCTCTCCTGCTCTAGACCCTTCACAGGGTTGATTTTTCCCTGGGAGGTGGAGATTGACCCAGATCTCTGGTTTAGGATGTATCATCTAGGGGTTTTTTTTTTTTTTTTTATTTTCAGTGAGGATCAGTCTAGGGAGGGTGAACCCAGTGCACCCTAGCCCGTTAGGGCAGAGCCTGTCGCCTGTCAGGGCAGAGCTGTCGGCAGCTTGTGGATGGCAGGAAAGGTGGCCCTCACTGAGCAGGTGGTGCGGCTGGCTGGCAGCCAGATGTGGCAGGTGGACAGCCAGCCCCACAAGTGCCAGACAGCAACTTCAAACACTCTGATAGCATTGCTGGCCTAAAGGTGTGGGCTTGCCCTTAGATAGGAAGGGACTCTTGGGGAGAAGGAGGGGTGTGGGAATCTGTACCCCTAAACAGTTGACTTTGGTGCTGTAACCCCAAAAGTAAGACCATGGTGCAGCCCCCAAGACAAACCCAAGGCTGATTGTTTCTGTGACCTCAGACTTCAGTCTTGAAAGTCGGTTTTTCCCTTGATCTGTGACACCTACAGATGGCTTCGGGGACTTCTCTTGTTGTTTGTTTCTGTGTTTGTTTGAGATGTGGTCTCACTGTATAGCTCTGGCTAGTCAGGAACTTGTTATTTAGATCAGGCTGGCCTTGAACTAGGACTCCTTAAGTTACCTCTAAAACTCACACCTCCCTCCTGACCCCCACACCCTGCTGGCTAAAAAACATCTGTGCACAACTGGCTGTCCCGTGGTTCTCACGTAAGGAGGTACTTCTAGAAGCTCATTGCTGTTTGTCCTTCTCTCAGCAAGGGCCCCGTCCTCTGTTCCAGCCACAAACCCTCACTTGACCTGCTCCCTCTCTTTTCCTCAACCCTGCCCGTGACAAGGGCAGTCACCTGCCCTGCTAGTGATCACAGAGCTCTTAGGCCAATAATTCCCCAGCTCTAGCTGGGTAACAGGAGCTGATGTGAGGGACAGGGAAATCAGGGACACATGGGCTTCTCTTGGTGTGAAAGTTGTGTGTGGCTAAGAGCAGCACGCAGAAGGGACCGCTTGGAGAAAGAATGGGCGCCAGGAAGTGAGTTGTCTCTTGGTGTTATCAGTGAACTCACAAAAATGCAGCTCAGTTAAAATAAGGCAAAGGAGTCAGGGTTGGGGTGGCATACACCCTTTAATCCCAGCACTCCAGAGGCAGAAGTTGAGGCAGTCATGTCTCTGAGTCCAGCCTGCTCTACAAAGCAAGTTCCAGGACAACAGGGTTGTACAGAGAAACCCTGTCTCAAATAGATAGATAGATAGATAGATAGATAGATAGATAGATAGATAGATAGATAGATAGACTGATAGATATTCAAGGAAGAAAGATAATAAATGCATGACTTGGTGTCAAGAGCTACCAGGCAAGGGAAGCTGAGTGAGTCAGGTAAGATGTAGAAATCCTCAAGGGAGGCCGATTCTGTTTACCTCATGCTGAGAAATGATTGCTCAGATGTGGCAGCCAGATGAAGGCCACCCTTTTCTGAGCCATAGTATCTGGGAAGGGTCAGCACCAGGGCTTTTGAGCAAGAGTTGGATTGTGTACTGGAGAGATTCAGTTGGCAAGATTGGCGGCTGGGATGCTGGGATTGCCCAACAAGGGCCAGGCCTATGTGAACCAGTCCAGTCAGAGGGAGGGCTAGGCAATGCTGGGTATTTATGGCAGGAGCTTGGCGGGGATGGTGATTCCTAATCAGGATCCATGGTATGTTTGGAGAGTGTAAGGCAGCATCCTCAAGCAGTGATCTCCTGGGGCCAGCCAATCAGCTAGATCTACCCAGGGGTGAAATCCCAGCAAGGTGTGGGGCCTAGAAAGGGGAAGTGACAGGCAGCCTTGAGTCTACCACCAGTCCCTCCACAGCAGGACTAGAAGCAAGAGAGGGAAAAGAAGCAGGGAGGTGGGTCAGTGGCTCCTGGCTATCTTCATCACTCCCCAGGTGAGATCTCCTGTCTTTGTTCTGGTGTGGATTGCAGCACACTCTTCCAGATGACTGAGTACCTGTGGGCATCACCCTGTGGTCCATACCCTCTGCCTCCTCATCGTGAATCCTCCCGGGTCACACAGGTGACCCTGGGGTTCTGCCCTGGGATAGAGAGTGAATCAGGAGAATCACTTCCTGTTTTGACAACATGTTGGACATGAAAGGCAATGAGGACAATACACAGAAACCAGGATGTCCTTAATGGCTGAGGAAGTTGGGCTCTTCTGGTTGCTAGCACCAGAATCAATGTCAGCTGTCTTCAGCCAGCACAGAGGTTAGAGTTATGAGAAGACAGGTCTTATCCTGGAATCAAAAGCAGGTCGTAGGAAGGATTGGGGTCAGGATAGAAATGACCACTCGTGTTCAGTCAGTAAAAGTTCTGTTCCAGTCATCTTAGTGTAGGGAGTGAAAGAGTCCTCAGGGTAAAGCTGACTGCAGGAGGCCCATCCTACAAACACCTGTCACTGCAGCTCCGAACAGAGTGTAGATTTTGCTCAGGGCGTAGCTTGTGGTGCCCCAGAAGCCCTAAGAAAGAGCCTGGGTCTGTTTCAAAGACAGAGATCTCAGAGCAAAAGGTGGTGCAGCCCGGGAAAGAGATACAAGCAGGGAGATTAGATAGTGAAGACCAACAACCACTCTGAAGGCAGCTCTGTTCCTCGAACCCTGTGTCCCCACATCACCTCCCAGGCTTAGACACAATAGTGTCTATGTGTAATCAGGGGCTGCGTGATGAACAGGTTGAATTTTATGGGCCCCACATTCATTTCTTGTTGCTCAATCTGATATGCAAATACGTGATAGCTGGAATTGAGATCTCATCTCATTTCACTTTGAAGTTTTCTTTGTGGGAGACCCCTGAACAAACAAAAGGGTCTGTGGGGCCCCCACTTTTAAGTTTTGTGTTTGATTAATATTGGCAAATGGCAGTATATTTACATGGTACAAAGCAATGTTTCTTTTTTGTCTTATTTTGAGGCAGAATCTTGCAGAGTCCAAGCTGGTCTCCAACTTGTTAAGTAGCCAAGGAAGGCCTTGAACTTCTGAACCTCCTGGCTCCACCTCCCACACGCTGGGATCACAGGCACGTGTCACCACTCTGGTTTATCTGGTGCTAGAGATTGTGTGCAGGGCTTCACGTGTGTTAGGCAAGCAGTCTGCCAACTGAGTTATACCTCCAGACCACAGAGGTGTATTTTGATGCACTCCCACCTGTCGGAGTGATGGTAGCACAGGAATCAGCAGGTCTAGCTTCCCAGTTGCGACAAGGGGAACCTGAGGAGCAGTCACGATGCCTCAGGCAGGCAGGAGGAGTACTTTAGGCATGGCAAGGTGACTGCTGATTAAACACATATGTCAAAATAATTGGAGGGGATTTGAAATGTTCTTGGTGATTTTTAGGGTCTGACTTGGATTGAAATTCTGGCAACAACAGTTCAGAGGTTGAATTGCCTGTGGCAAACAGAATTAGGAAAAGGCTAGAGCCAGGTGAGTCTGAGTTTACCCATTCTCTGGGCCTCTGCAGGCTATAGGTAAACCAGTGGGAATAGCCCTAAATCATCCCCCCCCCTCTCTTTCTGTGAGGAATAACTTTTTTTCCAGAAGCCTCTGGAAGATTTTAGGCAGTGCACTCATGTACGGGTACTTTCCTAAGATGACCCTTCTCCACCTCTTTTTTTTTTTTTTTTTTTTTTTTTTGAACCAGATCTCACTATGCAGTCTGGGCTGATTTGGAACTTGCAATCCTCCTACCTCAGCCTCCTAAATGCTGAGAGTTTAGGTGTGAACCACCATACCCTAAGTGTTATCTGAAGTTCTCTCCAGCGCTCCCTTAGGCAGAAGATACAAGCCTATTTATTGCAGCCTTACCTGTTAGAGTGGAGCCTCATCCTGAAATCATGAAGGGAGGTAGTGGGGAGAGTAGGGAACGGGAGAGGAAAAATAAACCCACAAGATAATATCATAAAACAGCATGAATGCTCCTGTTTAAAAGGAGCCCATGGAAATTTCCCAGGCACACAGAGCTGCTGTGTGGCACACGCTGGGTGCAAGCCCCTGTTAGCAGGCAAAGTTCCTCCTCCCCAGTCTATTGAACCTTTGCCACGTGCTAGCCTGGATGCTTCCCAGTCCTTTGAGGGTGGTTCTGCAGCTACCGGCACCTCTCGGCTTGAAGAAGCTGGAGAACAGAGAGGCACAGAAGCCAGCCTGACCCGCCTCCAAGCTTCTAACGCACGTGGTTTTGTTTTCCGTGGGCTTCAGGCTCCCGCAGTCAACTCAACCGTGGTCCCAAAATATCAGGTAGAAAATTTAGGAAATACGTAATTCGTATGTTTACAATTGAACAACACCGCCAGGGGTCATGTGATGATATCTTAGGACATCCCATTCTTTGTTGCCAAGAATGGCTTTTAATTCAATGTAGCCACATTGTGTTTGCTACACACCTCTTAGCCTCTTGGCAGCCATATGGGTCTCTTGTCACGGAATTCGAGTGCGTATGCCCAAATGACCCTTCATGTATTTCTAATGGCCCCCAAACTCCCTTTAGTGTAATGTGTGGAGTGACGAGGGCTGCTTGTTGGTTCCCGGCTGCTCAGCCCAGAAATAATCACACAGAAACTATATTATTTAAATCGCTGCTTGGCCCATTAGCGCTAGCTTCTTATTGGCTAACTCTTACATCTTCATTTAACCCATCTCCATTAATCTGTGCATCACCATGAGGTCGTGGCCTACCAGCAAAGTTTCAGCACGTCTGTCTCCAGGGGCAGTTCTGTGGTTTCTTCTTGACTCTACCTCCTTTCTCCCAACATTCAGTTCAGTTCCCCCCCCACCCCCACTTAGCTAAGTTCTGCCCTGCTATAGGTCCAAAGCAGTTTCTTTATTCATTAATGGTAATCACAGCACACAGAGGGAAACCCACATCAAATGTGTACGCAGACTTTGGAGCTGTCTGTGGTCTCTGGCATCCACCGGGAGACTTGATCTGTATCTCCCACAGATATGGGGAGCTCCAGCTCCGGGGCCTGCCCAGTCTTGCTCAGTGAGTAAGTTGTACAGTGGATCTGAACCAAGGATGCCTGCTTTTCACAGCATCTGGATCGTCTGTTGGGGTTTTCAGAGCAAAGCTACCCTCTTTTTTAGTCCCCAGTATTGCTTTATGGGGACTGCCTAGACTAGCATAGCCAAAGCTACGATGTGGCATGGCATATGTGTTCACAACTGGCTAAGACTTACCGCGAGCTCCTCATGACATGTGCAGCAACAAAGATGCAGCTCTAAGGGGCTCTGAACGCAAGAAGCCTTACACAAAGGGTCACGCCCTGCACCATTCTTTGCTGCGAAGTTCTAGAAGAGACAAAATGGGTGCTCTTCTTTGATACTTTCAACTGGAGAAGCGGCTGCCTTCCGTGGGTAAACCACGGACTTGAACCAGGACTTGAAGGAGCTCGGCGGAGCAACAGCCTTGTTCTGTACCTGCCTAGGCCTTCAGTTACATGGGCACGATGTATTTGTCCAGACTCAACACACACATCCGTCAGTTCTGTGTGTGTCTCATTCATGTGGGTGAGTTTTGAAGTCTAGTGTACAACGGTGTGTGTCAAACACGTTAGAAACGCAAGTTTCTTCACTCTGTCTGGAAGGGCCTCCAAAAATTAAGGTTGGTTTTCGACTAGGTAGAAACATGGACAGTTAGCTACATGGAAGGCCAAATACAGCATGGTGTTGCGGGTAGTGGCAAGTTGTGGTCAGTAAGGGTTCACTGTGAAGTGCTTGGCTGTATATTTGAGCGTTTTCACAGTGGAGTGTTGTATTGATGAAGGAAGCGGTTGTTCGGAGGCCTGGGGTCCCTCCTGGTAGCCAGGAGCAGGCGATCCCGGAGCAGGGGACAGAGAGGGAGCTTCTGCAGGCAGGCAACTATGTCTTGTGTTTTCCAGTCACAACCTCGTGGTCTTAAGCAAGTGTTAAAATACTAAAGTACACACTTCCCCCAGGAAGATAAGACGGAGGCCCAGAGCCTTGCCATTTCTAGCCATGCCTTGCCAAAAGTCATTTTCTTCCCGAGAACGTGGGTGTCTGTTGCATAGCCCAGAGCTGCAGGTCACGCCTGCGAGATGGGATGCAGGTAACACAATTAATGCCAGGCTCTGAGGGAAGCCATGGCTTCTGTTCTAGAGCTC
The DNA here is from genome assembly GCF_903992535.2 of Arvicola amphibius. Classification (NCBI taxonomy): domain Eukaryota; kingdom Metazoa; phylum Chordata; class Mammalia; order Rodentia; family Cricetidae; genus Arvicola; species Arvicola amphibius. Next base: position 154,770,737 of record NC_052058.2, on the reverse strand, counting down.
TGCTGGCCAGCTTCCTCTCCATGTATTTGGCGTGGTAGAAAACCGCGGCAGTTACTACAAATAAATAGTGCAGGGAAGACAAACCTCTCAGATCAAAGGAGTACTCTGGGTTGAGCTTGTGCCCAAAGCAGGCGTGTCCTTTGGCACCCACCGCGGCCGGCAGAGGGAGGCGCAGAGAGGCCTATCTGCTGTGCAAACATTCCCCGTCTAGGCCCTTCCTGGGTTTGTGAGAGCCTGAGAACAGTAGCCTGGAGGGAGGCTGGCTCTCTGAACTGCTGCCAGGCCTGTTAGGGCTGCCTCATGACCTTCCAGCCTGCCTGCCCAACCCAACAGGAGCCAGCAGGGGCCTCTGGTTCTGTCCCAACTGGAAGGGCTCCCCTCATGGGTGCATGCCTGCCTCGGAACTCTCAGAGGACCCCTCTCTCGTCACCACCTTGGGAGGCTGCTCTGACTAACCTCCTTTGCCACATGTGCGGTATGATGATAGAAATGATGCTATCAGGAGAAGGGCGGGGGACCGCAGAGTTGGCCTGACAGCAGCTCAGACTCCTCCAGCGGGACAAGAGGAGCAAGAAAGGTGTCTCTGGGGCCAGCAAGTTGAAGTTCAAACACTTCAGTGCACACAGCCACGCCTAGGGATTGCCACTCAGTGACCTGGGGGCCTCTCGTTACTGGGAAGCTTGCCGGTGATGTGAAGGCCACTGATGGCAGAACCACGTTCTGAGTAGCTTTGCAGTTGGCCCAGTTCCTCCCCATCATCAGCTTCACACAACCCTCATCTGATCCATGAATGTAAAGAAAGCAACCGAGGTACTCGAGGGGTCCTGAGGGCAAGGTGGGAAGAGGGTGTCCGCGAATGCTCTGTAAGAACAGGGAGTGTGCTCTGAGCACCCAGGCTGGGGTGGGGGTGGGGGAGTGGGAAGGATATTAGGTAATGGGAAAAACACTGAAAAGATCCCAGGGAAGCACAAGGAAAAGTCCAATAGGTCAGAATAGCAGGAGCAGACGCTGGTGTGTGAGGAAGACCAGACGATCTTAAGTAAAACTCTTTTAAGATCCACCCTGGAGGTCTGTGGAAGTTGTAATGAGGTGCGGGATGGGGGTAGGATGTAAATGATTCTTGCAGAAAAATTATTTTCTTGCTTTTCTTTTCACGTCTTTTCTTCCATGGTGTTGAGAGTTAAAGTCAGCCTTCTCCGCTGAGCTATGGCCCCTGCCCCCAACCTTTTAAATTTCAATTTTATCTGAGGGCAAGGCCTCTAAGTTCTCTGGCTGGCCTCAGACTTACAGGCCTGCGGGTCAGTCCCACCGAGCCCGGCAATAGCGCTGGTTTATTGCTTTCTGAGGTGGCCCACATTTCTTGGGGGACAGGCATGCTGCATTTTGGGAGAGGAAGCCTTTTGTGCCCTTTTTTATGAGATCAAAGAGACCTGAGAGAACTTTCATCTTGTTTTCCCTCTGGCTCCCTGCTAGTCAGGACCGTTCCCATAGCGAATGTCAGAAACGCAATTCGCGTTGGCTTACATGAAGTAGTAGGAACATGATTAGCTCATGTAACCGAAAACTCCAGGGATAATATTAGCTTCAGGAATAGTTGGATCTGGGTGTCCCAGGGTTGTCCCTTTTCGTCTCTATGCTCCCCTCATAACGGACTGTGTGGTGACCCTGATAGAACTTTGCTTTCATGGCGTTGAAGCAGGCACTTGCCAGCTACATTGGGATGAGAACCAGTATTTTCAATAACTCCAGCCCACGGCCTCTTCCTCTACCGGGGCATGCAGCTATCTCTCAATGAGCCCAGCCAATAGATCCACTCACGGATTACCTGTGGAGCCCGAGCAGGTGGCCTCGCCCCATGCACACACATCAGAAGATCAAGGAACAGAGGGCAGAAAGGAGAGCAGACAGGCACGCCAAGGCCCCAGCATGCTCTGGGACTTAGCCTGTGGCCTGGTGCTGTCCTTTCCGAACTCTCTTAGTCCCGCCCCTTCCTGCCCAGCTCCTTTACTTCCTTCACACAGTATGCCCTTCCACCAACCTCTGAGGCTTCAAATTAAACACCTTCATTCCAAATTGCATCTGGACCTTCGTCTGTTGACATCCCTGTGCCGTACGCGCATGCTCACCCATCTCCTGAGTGTGTGTATGTGGCTGCTGTCCAATCTGCTCCCAGCAGCATTCTGCTTAATTTGCTTGTTGACTGTTTGGTTTGTTTATATTTTTGGAGACGGGTTCTGGATAGGGATCCCTGGTTGGCCCCAAACTTGTAGCAATCCTGCTTCAGGCTCCTGGATGCTGAAATTGCAGGTGTTGAGCCTGTCCTGACTAGCAGCTCCTTAGTGTGAAGGAAGCCCGGTTCTCAGTATGGTTGTCTAAATGCCATCGTGAGCCCTTTCTGTGTTTAAAGAGGTTTCAGCCCCGTGGGTGCTAAATACACGTGACCTGGAGGCCTGTTTGCTGTGAAGCCCCTGGTGTATCAGTAGTCAGTAGTATTGGTGGTTAAGGGAAAACTCTTTTCCTTTGTTTGGGTAGAGAAAAAAAAAAAAAAAACCCTCTTCCTTTTTTCACTGTGCCTGAGAGGGAGTCTGCCTGCATCAGTATTCAAGGGTAGGAGACTGGGCCTGTCCAGGAACTAGATCTCTGGGGAATGAAGGAGGAAATGCATACTGTCAGCTCTTCATAGAGACAGCTCTCTCTCAGGCATGCTCTCTCTCTCTCTCTCTCTCTCTCTCTCTCTCTCTCTCTCTCTCTCTCTCTCTCTCTCTCACACACACACACACACACACACACACACACGAGATGAAGAACATGTCTCTCCAGCCTGATGGGAGTTGACGGGGAGGGGTGCTTGGCAGAAATCTTCCTTGAGCCTCAGAAACAAGCGGGCACGCACAGGGCACTCTCAAGCCAGGAGGAACCCTGGCTCAATGGCCGATGCTAGGATTTTCACTTAGAACTACAGCTGATGAAGTGTTTACCGCCGCCGTCTCTTTCGGAGCCAGCGAAGACACGAGGCCAGCGTCTCTCTCCGGCCCACAGGAACTCTCTGCGTTCCGTGATCCAGCCAGCTGCTCATGGCCTTATGTGTCCTGGCCGCAGTCAGTTTCCCCAGCGTGCCAGAAACATAAGCCTGCAGATGAAAGCTCAGGAAGCTGCAGCTTGAGGTCTAGGGCAACTGGCCTTTGAGGCCAGTGACAGTGCCTGTCTCCAAATTTCTGCTGGATTCGACAGACTTGTAAGGAGGCGGAGGAACCTGGGCTGGGTAGTTTGACTTCAACCCTTTCCAGATTGAGTCACTTTTCATTTGATGGGATGAGAAGACTAGAAAGATGCTCCCATGCAGCGAAGGACAAAAGGTCCTTGAGAGAGGCATGTCACAGTGGAAAAAGATGTCGCATGCAGTACAGACAAAAGGTCAGATTGGAGGGACTGTGGAGAGGGCCTTAGGGTAGAGGGAGCTCAGGTACCCTTGCAGTTTCTATTACACAGACCTCTGTGGACTGAGCGCAGTATTCTAGGGGCTTTCCAATGCCTTGGTGGGACGAAAACCCAGCTCAGGCTCCACCTCCATCCCAGTGAGATGCAGCAACTTTCACTATGAGATAGGAGGAAGCCGCTACCCCTTCTCCCCGCCCCCTCGGGGATGAATGTCCCAGCACCCTGAATGGAGCTAGTGGTAATGGAACCAGAAACTGAAAAGGCAGAGCTCTGGGAAGCCCTGGGTTGCCAGCACGCTGTGAAGTCCCCCGGGGCATTTGCAGCTGGAGCTGGAAACTGGGTGCGTGCAGGCAACCAGCAAGGTAGCTCAGCCATACCCCAAAGGGAAAAGACAACACTACCTACATGAGCAAGTGAGTCTCAGGGGTGTGTCAGGCATCAAATATTGGGGGAATAAGAGGGAGGCATTGAGATACTCCATTAACTTTTATAGCATGAAGTGGTCTCTGTAGAGAATATTGGAACTGCTGGCTGAGAGAGGCCAAGAGCCTTCCCTGCAGCAACCTCAAGTTACCCCTAGCTGTTCTACAAGCTGACCTTGGACTTGGCAACTGTATCAACCAAGAACTTCCTCTCTTGCTTCATGATGTGTGTGTGTGGGGGGGGGGGTGTCAAATCCAACTTGAATAGGGAAGACATTATTTTCCACAGGTAGAAAGGAAGGCTTAAATGACAGAAGGAGAGCTGAAGGAGAAGAAATAATATTTTTATTTAAATAGATCCAGTCTCAACCTCAAAAATTACACCCACCTGTTTTATTGAGAGCCCTGAACAGAGTCCAAAGTTACAGAGGGACTAGGTGATTCAGTGAAGGGTTGGCAAATGCATTGCTCGTTCGGTGTTGGCTGGGCTGCCATTGTCTGCCCAGCCTGGAGCTGCTGCCTTCCATGAAAGAACTGAGTTTTTGGAGTCCCGACACTCAGGCAACCGTGCCCCAAAGTGGAAGGCACAACAACCTCACAGATGAATGAAATCCTCAAAAAGGAAGCTATAATCAGGGGCCAGGGTGCTAGGGCAGTCAATAAAGTGCTTGCCACACGAACTGGAGGACCTGAATTCAATCCCAGCGTCCACATCGAAAGCCAGGGTAGCCGTGAGTGCTTATAATCTCAGCAGTGGAGAAGCAGACCAGGGTTCCCTGGACCTTGCTGTCTAGCCAGCTTCCCCTAATTAGTGAGACCACTCAGGTCTCTGGCCTCTTCACACAAGCAAACATGTACACCCACATATGGGTGTACACACACACACACACACACACACACACACACAGTCCATTCAGTCACCTGTAGATGCAAAGTAAGAAGCAGAGATGGGGACTCTAGACTCAAGGAGAACTCAGAGGTAGACACGGAATATTCAACTCCAAATTACAAAATGTGCGGAGTGGCAGCTGGGGTGACAGGTGAACTGGAGGAACATTTAGATTAAAGACGCCAATCACAGACTCCGAGGCTCGCGGGAGGTAGGCTGGGGCCTAACGGATCTGCTCTCTGGGTGCCCTGTGTGTCTTCTCACTGATCCTGTGGTACTGAGTCGGGTGGGCAGGGTCGTCTTCTTCCTTGATTCTCATCTCTCTCCCTTTCTTTTGGGAGTTGGGGTTTTCCTGACTGCAGGGGGCAGCAAACCAAGCCCCCAGGATTCGATATAGTCTGAGAAAGCTAAAAATGTAATTTTTAGAATGTAAATGACCAGAGAAGTGGCCCTCTCTGACACCCTACCCCAGTCTCTGAGGTGGAAGGCCAGCTCCTACCTTTTCCTGTACTCTCTCCTATAAATAGGCTGGGTACATCAGGAGTTAAGACCCCGAGTGGTATGTTTGCCACACTACATTAATCAGGCAGAACCTTTGCCTGGAGCCCAGTGTGGGGATCCCATTAGGTCCTTTTATATTTCCTCCTCATTCCATAAGCATACTGCCCCAAGTTGCCCGTTCCTGCTTGTGGTCCTGGGGACAAGCTTGGAGGAAGCATTTCTTACTTAGAAGTACCTCACAGATCCTCAGTTGGTACCACCAGCCCACTACTGAGAGAGGGACCAGCCTACCAGCCCTGTTTAGCAATCCAGGTTGGCGGGTGAAACAAGCCAGACCTGGGTGATGGTGACATACCAACGTCGGAGGGGGTCACCACGGTGCCATACACCGTAGGGGGGGATTATCTCACCACACCCGACAGCTCTGTAGCTCCCCATATTGAAGCTGACAGAACTGAAGCTCAGGTTGCTACAGGACTAAGTTCCCACTCAAGTGGCCCATCAGAGGCCTCTCTTTGAACTTATCTTGTAAAGCACAGGGGAATGTCAGCACTTAGCCAACACCATGCCAAACATTCACCAAGCTGACACCTAACGAATGGTTGACAAGTGTCTCTTTTTAACTAAATCAATACCCTGCACACATCATAGTCACCTAGAGGACTTGTCAGAGAAGGTTAGGGGACCCTACCAGCACAGTTTCTGATTGGATAGGTCTATAGACTTGGAAGTAAGTGCTAGCACCCACACTGACCCACATCGTACTGCGAGTCCATTGCTCTAAAGAGACTTGTTGCTTCAGTATACATTGTCTGAATCACTAAGCCCCAAGGCTGTAAACCCGAGCTGAGCATCAGTAAATTGTTCAGGTCTGATGCTCACTGTGGCTGCCCCACCACACACAGCTGTAGGGTGTTTCACTTGCTTCCTGTTGCTAAGAAACTAAAGTCGGAGCTTGGGAAATAGCTCAGTCAGTAAAGCAGTTTTCACGTAAGCATGAAGACTGAAGTTCAGTTCCCAGAACTGGTGTAAAATGTTGGAAATAGTAGCACGTAGCTGTAAGTCTAACACTGGGAAGGCAAAGGCAGAGAGATCCCTGTGACTCAATGGCCAGACAGTGTAGCCCAGTCTCGGCCAGTGAGAGACCTCGCCTCAGAAGGTAAAGTGGGTAGTGCTTGAGGAATGGTACGGGAGGTTGTGCTCTTGCCTTAACATTCTTGCATGCATTTACACACACACACACACACACACAGAGAGAGAGAGAGAGAGAGAGAGAGAGAGAGACTAAATTTTTTATTTCCCTTTTATTAAGTTGACAGGGCCATGCATGATGAGTAGATACTGAATTGGATGGAAAGCTCTAAACAGAAAAGAAAAGAGAGCTGTCTCTTGCAGAGTAAAGGGTTAGCCTCAGGAGCAACTAAGTTGCATTAAGAAGCTGCTCTTACTGCAAAGTATCTGCTTTGCCGGAGGGTTGTGTCCATCCTTTCAATGTCAGGGCTTTCTGCTTAGTCTGCTGGGATTGGAGGGATCCCTGAAGACAAGAGGTCTGGCTTACTTCTCCTCCGCACCTGCACAGCACTCATGAGCACCAAGGCCAGGAGCGCTTGCCGAAGGTCAGGTAGAGGGGAGCAGGGTCCTAGAGCTGCCTTTCCCAGCCGTGCCAGTAAAGGCTGGGAAGCCTCAACCATGGCTGGTGATGGGGTGGTGGGATGTGAGGAGCTGATGCTGCAGAGGACCACGCAGGGGTCCTGATGCTGTGCTTAGGTGTGGGAGAGTCCATGGTGAGGATTCCAGCCATTGTACATGTACCACAGCACCCAGGCATGGCTTCTGCAGGTGGCTCCAGTGGGAATTTCCCAGATCAAAGGAGGTTCCTCCGGGGGAGGGAGCAAAGATGACATACGACTATCTGAGCTACTGCAAGGCACCCCGGACTTGTGTTTACAATCCAAACTGTGGCTTGAGGGAAAACATAAGGGAAAGGCACACACCCAGTTTTCTTGGCGCCTCCTCCCTCCCAAGCAAAGAAGAAGGTGGCTTGTGTCTCGTCACGTCCATCCAAACATTCTCCACTAGATACTGGGTCAGGCTTTCCTTTATCTGATTCTGCTCAATGCAAGTAACCGCCTCCTACTCTGTGGGGTCTCAGTTCGTCCTGTAGAACGGAGAGCATGTGATTAAGCTAGATCCTTGCTACTTAGAACACATTCCACTGCCCAGCCCTGCTGTCCTCACTTGGAAGCTTATTAGCAAGGCTCAGTGAGAACCAGATATAGGCACGTGTGCCATCCCAGCACATGAAAGGACACATCATGACTTTGAGACTGGCTTGAGCTATATAGACCCCCGTCCCCCTCCCCCCGCAAATAAATGCTGAGTGATAGCACACATTTGTTCTAGCATTTGGGAGGTAGAGGCAAACAGACATTATGGTCAAGATCATCCTCTGATACACAGTGAATTTGAGGCCAGCCTGCTATACACCAGACCCTAGTTTAAAAAAAAGAGAAAAAAGAAAGAAAAGAAATGCAAACCCAACCTCCTTCGATCTGCCAGGTGAGCATCTGCTCATGGAGGAGTTGCCCTGGTAACAGGTATGCCGAGGGAAGTGCAGCTGGGAGAGGTGTCCCAGTCCCTTAGTCTTCTGTGGACGGGAGATGAAGGCGCAGAGTGTTTCATCTTAGGAAGCCAGTTTCAGGGGGGGAGCGGGGGAGCTTGGCTTGGCAGAGCCACAGGGGTTCTGGTCTTTGTGACAATGAAGCAGGTCTTAGAAGGAACATGCCCGAGAGGCCAGCATCATGGAGCAGCCTGCGGGATGCCCAGCGTCGGAGGCAAAGGGACAGGCACCTCTCTGAGGGGCAGGCTGGACTGCTGGACCCCAGGCTCCTTTGCATTGATGTCTCCCACATTTCATCAAAGTAGATTATAGCAATGAAGCACTCTGAGAAGGGCGCAGGGGAGCTCCAGACTAAGGGACTTCCCGGGGTCTCAACTTCCTGTTTCCCTGTGATTCAGATCAGGACTCTTATCTGTTAACTCTCCCGTCTCCTTCTTTCTTAGGGTGCTGCTTCCAGACCAGGTGGCCAGGGAGATACATGGTTCTGTCAGGAGAAACCTAGGCCTGGGTATAGATCGGGTACAACCAAGGAGCGGGGGCTTATTCCCCGACTCAGGTCTCAGGGTGACTCCCTTGGGACGAGTTGGAGAAGGGATCTGCTTTGTCATCTGTCTGAAGGGCTGTCTGCCCAATGCATGAGATCTCTTGGGTTCTGCTTTTCAGTTTCGCCATGATTTTTGGTGGCTACTGCGACAGCCCGTGGATGTCCGTGCTGACCTCGGGTCAAACCCAGCGCTCTGTGGTCTTCAAGGGGTGCATCTATTCTGATGCTTGTAATGGCCCCGCAGTTTGATGCTATACCGTTTCATTTCTCTCAACTCAAAGAATAAGAAGAGCCCTCTGGCTGGGTCCTAAGGAAGGCTCTGACGACCCCATTCTAAACCACCATGCCGTCTTGCCCATCTGGTAACTCAGTCTTGTCTAGGGTTTGGCTGAGTAACAAGGTGCTATAGTCCTCGCTGCCCCCCCCCCCACATCGAGATGTGCCCTGCTCACTCTGGGTGCCTCAGCTTCAGCGGCCCCTTATCCCTGCTTATCCTTATTTCCTCATGGAATCTATGTAGAAAGTCCTGTCTCCTGCATCAGGAACTCCCATCCCTAGGAGCTGGGAAACCACAGGACACAAGTGTGTTCGTGAATACTGTCACTCTGGGCACCACAGGTTCTCTTTTTTTTTTTAATTATTTTTATTTATTTATTTTTATTTCATGGATATTGGTGTTTTTGCCTGAATATATATCTGTATGAGGGTGTTGGAGCCCCTGGAACTGGAGTTTCAGACGGTGTTGAGTTGCCATGTTGGTGCTAGGAATTGAATCTGGGTCCTCTGGAAGAGCAGCCTGTGCTCTTACCTGCTAAGACATCTCCCCACTCCAGCACTGGATCTTTTTAACGTACTGCTTTCTCTACAGATGACAAGCTGGGACTCCAGGACAGCCGTGGAAGGACGAGCGAAGCCTCTGTACCTGGGAGTCATGGATGCTCTTGCTCCTCTGTCGATCCCTAAATCTCCAGGGCTGGCATGGTATCTGGACTTGGGAACACCGCACATCTGGAAGCTTGTCCTGTTACTGTGAAGACATACAACGGCCCAGGGTGCAGGTCTCCTAAGGAAGGATGTGATTCTTCTTACAAGTCGATGGGGTTCCCACACCCTTGAGAGGACAAGCCAGCTGAGCCCATTATGACCAATGTCCCAGCAACCCTTTAGCCTGACCAGTGCAGTGTTGTCTGGTCTGCAGCTGCTGGCTATCCCCAGAAGTCCCAAGCATCGTTCCCCGTGAGCCGTTCTAATGCCTTCCACAGCCAAAACCTGCTTCAAGCGTGTCTTATCAACCAAGAAGCCGAATTCCCACCCTGCTGCCAAAAGTTTCAGATGAACACACTGTTCTTCTAGGTGAACAGTTCCCAAGAATGACTTAGGCGTCTGTAGGATCTACTGCAGCTGGACTGTATCCAGGTCCCGAGACCCTCCCTGTACAGAAAAGCTTGAAGGCTGTGCACTCTGCCGTGGGGGGGGGGGGGGCAGCTCTGGCACAGGGACCTCTCTCTACTTCCTGTGGCTCAAACACTGGCGAGGACACATCTGAAGGTCTAATGTCAGGGCGCTGGGCATCCCTCCCTTCTGTTGGAAGTGTCCTCACATTCATCCACGAAACAAAACAACCTCTGCCACTTGACCTCAGAGGGACTTGGGTTCTGTGCAGAAGTCTGAGATCCTCACAAGTTCAGCTGGGGGAGTAGTTCTCCCCCCGCTGCCCCCGCCTGGTGCCGTTGCCCCAGATTCCATCACAGTGTAAGGGTACCAGTGTCCAGGTTCAACTTCCCTGGAAGAGGTGTCACAGTGAGCATATGAGGCTCTCCGGCAGCCGATGGCAAGCTACCTTTGACCTTTGCTTTTTTTCTAAGTTAGCTGAGACCTGAGAAGAGGGCTGTGTCTCCCTGCCCCCACCCCACCCCAGCCCAAGGCCTGGATGTACCACCTACTGCCATCCCTCTTCATCTTCTGCAGCAGTCCTCCCTGGGAGCCATGGGAACCGTGGCCTCCCAGATACCAGAGACAGGTGCCTCTGTTGTTTTGGCAGAGCCAGCCTGGGTCAGGCCGGGTGCTGGAAGAGAGACACACGGGCTTTGATTCTGAGTGACTCCTTCCTCCCCAACCCTCCTCCCAGCCCACCTGTGCTGAAGATCCGCCCCCCTCCCTCCACCTGCCTCGGTTCGCTGAGCTGGCACAAAGAGCCTCCCTGGGCCTCAGGTCAGGAGCATCAGATTAGCTAGGGAGTGAGCCTGAGAGGCAGGGCTCTGGGAGCCCCTTTCTCAGGATAAAGTCGGCTTGTTCAAGGCACAGTCACGGGTCTATTGGGAAGGACAAGGGGAGATGGTTCAGAAACTAGGGTTACCCCCTCCCAAAGCCCAGGTGTGGGAGCACAAAGACAAAAACCAATCTCTATAGTGTTGCTAAAATCCCCTTCCTGATGTTTATCCAGAGTCCTACAGTCACCTGCTGTGTGAGCAAACAGTAAAATCACAGCGGATCTCTTAAAAACACAAGCTTAATAAAACAGAAATTAAATTGTCTCCTTAGCAGAAGACATAATAATAAGTCTGTTATCTGGAGTTACTTCTGGGCCTTAGAGTTCTTTGCTATTCACATCACCATTCTCAGTGCTTGGTTCCTACTACATGGGTGCAAGAGAATTACTGGGGGGTCCAGCCATCTTATCTGCATGCCGGCCAGCAGAAAGGCGGAAGGGAGGGAGGGAGGGAGGAAGGACGGACGGACGGACGGAAGGCAGGAAGGAAGGAAGGAAGGAAGGAAGCAAGCAAGCAAGCAAGCCCTTTTTCCTTTCCCTTAAGGGCATTGGCTGAAAGTCTGCTTTATTGGTTGAACTTAATCCCAAGACCTCAAGGAAACTGAAGAGTGTGCTGCTATTCTAGGTGACCAGGCACCCAGATAAAAACTGGGGTTCTCTTACTGTATAAAGAGAAGACAGATGAGTAGTGTACACTGACAATATCAAGTTCAAAATCAGCTCATCTACTACATCCCTGATGAGGCAACCAGGTCCAGAGAAGGCCACACACCAGCCGAGATCACACAGCCAGCCTTTGGCATTGGATTGCCAATTTAGGTTTAGTCTCTCATGCTTCTCAGCTACATAGAAAGGCTCCAATTCCAAAGGGAGGGAGCTCGAGAAACACTTAGCTCAGAGCTGCAGGACAGGGGCAGAATGGTGACTGAGTTGGCGTGTCCAGATATGCCTGGCCCTGAGTCATGGTAGGTGAGGAACTACTCACAAGGTCTCCGCTCTGGGCCGGTGGTGTGTGCCTCTCCTGCCGTCCTGCCATGTGCCTGTCTCCAGCTTCTGTGTGGGTGACTCTCTGTCTCTTGTTGGTGCTTACTGCGGGGATGCAATTCTGACCCTGTGCTTACATTTTCAGGGAGCATGCTGTCGGACGGAAGGCTGCTGGGAGGCACCATGTCTCCCTTAAGGTCGTGCTGGCCATGAACTGGCTCCTCCTAGTCGACTTCTCTGGGGCCACAATGGCAGGTGAGATTCCACAAAACCCAGACCTCAGTTACAGTCAGGCTGCTGGGGGTGGGGGAGAAATCATGGGGAATCTCTGGGATAGGGTCCTCGTCGAACACCTTGGTTGCTGGCAAGCCTCATCCTGCCCCAGGTTTTTTTTAGGAAATGCCAGACTAGCCTAGAATCATCCCAGGTTGCAAGCTCAGCGTCTGCCCGAGCTCCACTGCAAGTGAACCTGGTTGGGAGGGTCTCCACTGGAGCTGAGACTCACCTGACGGAGTACCTATCTCTCCAGTGCTGGGCAATTGGGAAAGGGAGACATTGTTGTAATATATTTTGAATTTTTAAAAGAGAACAGAAATTTGGAGTTTTATAGAAAAAAAATCTTCCTTTTAAATGTGACCTGATAACATAAAATTTAAAAACTGTTCAGGAGAGTAAGGGGAGGGGCAAGGGAGCATTCAACTGATATTCAGCTTTCTATCTCTGTCTGGGCTACTCGGTTGTAGGGCTCAGAATCCCTGCTCACTTCTTGTCATCAGCTCAGGATCATTATCCTTTCCTTGGTGATGCTGGTGAGTTTGACTGGTGGCATGTCATTGTCTTGGGCAGGGGCAGCTGAATGTCCTGACCAGAACCCTGACCTGCAGCCTTGGAGCCCTGGCCATGACCGAGACCATCACGTACTCATCAGTCAGGGCAGGAGTCTACTGCTCACCTCCTCTGCTACCGTCCACTCCATCACCATCTCACAGGGAGGTAAGCTGTCCTGTCCGCCCCGCTACCCGGAGCCCCGCACATGGCTCTACCTGGCCAGGAGCTGAGACAGACAGGACAAATGTTCCACGTGTCAGGTTCAGGTCAGAGCACCTGGAGATCTGAGACAGCCATCGACTCAGAACACTGAGAAATGGCCTTATCAAAGGTTTAATCTTGGGGGGGAGCAGGAAAGAGTGTTTAAAATGACAGCTCTCGTAGGTGCTCTGAAGGCACCTGTTATTCTCACCCTGACGTGCCTGATAATTGAACTCAGCTTGCGGAACAATGGCAATGAACCAGATGACCACTGGGTATATCTTGCAAAGCAGATGATGGAGAAAAGTAACTTCCGCAAGACAAGTGGGCATAGGCGTGCAGAGAAAATGGACCCCTTGGCCTGCCTAGAGAAATCGGGTGCAGGGAACCTTCTCTGGGTTCTGCTCTAACAGTACCCAAGGTTCTTGTCTTCACAGACCTCCCCGTTCTCTCTCTTCAGGCAAGCTTGTCATTAAAGACCACCATGAGCACATCGAGCTGCGTGCCCGGCACATTCTGATCGAGGATGGCGGAGAGCTGCATGCTGGGAGTGCCCTCTGCCCTTTCGAGGGCAATTTCAGTATTGTGCTGTATGGAAGGTGGGATGACCTCACTCGGGGTTCAAGCGCTGCTCTTGGGGCTGATGGGAAAGAGGTTTTCCCGTGGAGAGGGAGGCGAGAAGGCTAGGATTCTCTAGCAGACAGGAACCACCCTTGTGTCCCACTAGACTGTAACCGTGAACAAGATAGACGTGAAGTGGGTGTGCATCGTGGTGTGGATGAAGCAGCTGCACCACAGAAGCTGCTGCCAGCAGCTTTCCAGTCATTCCATGACCCTGAAAGAGGTTGCTTAGTGCTGGAAAGGACAGTGTGCCAATGCTTTGTAGTGAGGTGTGAGCAAATACCGTTCACCAAGGACAGACCAGAGAAATTATTCTACCCAAGCCTAGCTTGGGGAACCTCTAGGTTTATTGGGGTTACCTATAAGAGCACAGGTGACTCAGAGTAACTGCATCTCCTAAAAGCCACAACAGCATGGGTGCTGACTCATGAAAACTGCAGCCATGGAACTTCCAACCCAACAGACAGACAATTCCACGAGAGAGTGCCATTCACCTCAGCAATTGTTTACGGCTTGTGTCTAACCATTGTGAGGACCCTTCTGGCTTCCCGTAGGTTTCTGGGTCTTAGGAGCACTGCTCACTCTCCTGGAGGGGATGCTTCCATTTGGAAAAACCAAGCACAACAAGACATAGGAATTTTCCCCGTGGCTTTCCCTTCTGGCTGTGACCCCTTTTTAAGCTATTCTAAGTTCTAAGACATGGTAGCCAAGCATGTTTGAGTGTAGGCAGGCACACGGTGAAAGTACCTGTGATTCTACAACCAATAAGGGCCAAGACAGAAACAGCACGGAAGAATGTGGCCGTGACCAGTGTCTGCTAAGCACTGCTACCCTGGGTGCTCACTGTAACTCTGTTTTGGGAAGATCAGCTTGCTAATGCTTTTCTGCATACCTAATGTCATCACCAAAAATGCAGCTGGCTCTCTGAGGTCATAGTGGGGATCAGGGAACAGTGACAGTCCCTTCAGGGCTCAGCCTCTTGCAGAGATGTGCTGGCTAACCGCTTTTCTCTTGCAGAGCTGATGAAGGCATCGAACCAGACCCTTACTATGGGCTGAAGTACATTGGAGTGGGCAGAGGAGGCACCCTTGAGTTGCACGGACAGAAAAAACTCTCCTGGACGTTTCTCAACAAGACCCTTCGTCCTGGAGGCATGCAAGAGGGAGGATATTTTTTTGAAAGGAGCTGGGGTCACCGTGGAGTCATTGTTCATGTCATTGACCCCAAATCAGGCACGGTCGTCCATTCTGACCGGTAAGGTTGACTTTTCCCTATGTATGCACTCACTTGGTCAGGATCTCTCCCAGCTGGGGGGCTTCCCTGGGGACTGGCATGCAGCAGTGAGTGCCAAGGACGGGGGTCCTGCTCTGGAGAGGTGCCTTCCTTCCCAGGTATTTGCACAGAAAAGCTGAATTTAACACGAATGCATGCAAGTACACAAACACACACACAACCTGTAGTTAGAGATGATCAATTTTATAACATCATTCTTTTAATAAACCAACCATGTTGTTTAAGTGGATGTTAAAACTCTTGTTTAAAAGGATGAGCTTCTTGATTAAAATTCTTACTATAGTAAAGCAAAAAATGTTTTTAAAAGGAGAAAGGATGAGGAAAAGGCAGAAAAAGGCAGCATGCAGTGTTCACATGGCTAAGAGTCTATCACCAGTACAGTATGAATCAGAGGTCACAGTTTAGTGAAGCTGACATACACACAAGCTGCTCCAGGGAGGGAGACACTGCATGAGGCAGTCACGCTGTCATTCCTGAGGACTTTGGAAGAGTTGCTTTGGTCTGGATTGGAGATAGAAATCCCTGCTACTCTAAGTGTCTGGGTCTTCTCCTGGTGCCAGTCCTTTCCAAGAGACACAAGCTACCACCCCCAGGAGGAAAGGGAACATTAAAAGCCTGAGCCCCAACATGTGACTTATTCTACACCCCAGAGCCCAAGCTCTCCAACACGGTGGTTATTTCTGAGGCATTTTACCCGGTGAATGAACACTTTGGCCAAATCAGATCCCTCCTTCTTGGGTATCTATACAGCAAGCCAAACACCCATACTGGCTTGCTCTGTGAAGACGGCTTCTTTGTTACAGACTTGGGTCCTCAAGGTCTTTGGAAGGCATCACAGTTGCTAAGACAGATGTGTACTTAGGTCTCTATCCATTAGACTGCCACCAGGACTAGCCACATCCTTACTGTATCTACCCTTTGCAGGTTCGACACCTACAGATCCAAGAAGGAGAGTGAACGTCTGGTCCAGTATTTGAATGCGGTGCCCGATGGCAGGATCCTTTCTGTCGCAGTGAATGATGAAGGCTCAAGGAACCTGGATGACACAGCCAGAAAGGCAATGACCAAACTGGGTAGCAAGCACTTCCTACATCTTGGATTTAGGTACAGTCCATCACTTGTGGTCTCTACCGAACTGACCAGGGTGTTTGTCTCCAGCTCCACATGACTCTGAATGCCAGCACAGAGGCACGCAGGCACACCGCTCCTCCACCCTGGGTGAAGTTCAACGAGCTTGTGTCCAAAGGAAGCTTTTGTTATTGTACCCTATTGTAATGCATGGGTTCCTATATGGACTGACGTCTGTCAGTCACTGACAAGCACTCAGTGCCCTAAGTGAGAAAGGGCAGTAAGAGCCCTGATGGGCAGGCAGTTAAGAGCTGCCTACCCTTTCAGGGTTCCTATTGTTCCTCAGGAACTGGCAGATGGTGGTTTAGAGATTATGCAAAGTATCTCTACCCAGCTAAATACCTGAGGGAAGGGAGCCCTTCTGACAAGTTCCGGTGTGTGTCCTACTTGTTTTGGATTGTAAGATCACGCCTAATATTGGCATGAGCACACATGGACAACTGCAAGAAGCCACTTGGCACACAAAGACCACATCTTCTGATCCCGTAAGCTGGTTCTAAGTTGAGATGCTCTGCCCCAAAGCTGTTAGAGAGTGTGACTCCCAGTCTCCAGATACAGACAAGCTCAGAGACGATCCGAGCCTTCTCTAGCTTGCAAAGTAATATTACTGGCTGGACAGAGATCTCCTGGGCTGGAAGGGACACCCCAGGTCCTAGGCCATGTTCTCTGGATGCAGCTTCTGGAAGGGGAACTGGGGCAGGAAACACAAGCAGCCAAATATGACAGTGATATCTTGGGATGGCAGGGCTCCTTTGTCAGCCAATGCCAAACACGCTTTCATTTCACCAACACCATAAACCCAAAAGTCAAGTTATTCATTTACGTGGAGAGAGAGGGTACTCTGAAAGGAGTGGCTACTGAAGGGCCTCATCAGAAGAAGGTTGTGGTGGCTCTTAGCCCAAGGCCTGGCTCCTGATGACTGGCTTTGAGTCTGTCCTGCATTGCCACTGAGGTGTGACCACAGGCAACTGACTCATCCTCTTTGCTTAATTCTTGCATCTGTAGAATCGGGTATCTCCGGATCTATCTTCAAAGGACGCTGGGAGAGGTTTCATGGGATAATATGAATAATATAGTTGTCACCCGGCCTGGCACAGTTTGTGACTGTTCTGTCCTTACAAAGGAGAGCCGCTGGAACAGTGGGAAACTTCACGTTTCCTCCCGGCCACAGCAAGCAGGAATTACATAGACCGTCCCTCCCCCTTCCTTTATATGTTTGAGTGATAGTGCTGGGCATCTAAACATTGGCAGATGTGCTGGGAATGGTCCCCTTCATTTGTTTGTTCGGGAAATAGTGAGGAGGTATTGGTGGGACTCACTTGGCTGGGCCTGCTGAGCTTGCATGAGCAGATGGAGATGAGTGGTACCCATGACAGAGAACAAGGTAGCAGGCAAGGGGTGGCTGAGCGCAGGATCACAGCTGGGAGGAGGCCAGTGGCTCTAGCGAGTGAGCATGCGGCTCCCATGAGGAGCGAGGGAAGACAGAGCAGGGATATGCATGAGAAGGGGGCAGGAGAGACAAGGCTGCAGGGTTGGCATGGGGGAGGAATCAATGGCTCTGTGCTGATGCCAAGGGCAACGGGGAGCCAGTTAAAGACGTCAGTAAGAGCGCGACATGCCTGAATCCTCCACCTGAGCATGGGTCAGGAATGACTCCCCAAGACAGGAGGTCCACGCAAAATCAGAAGCTTCTCACACCAAGATCTTTTTTTTGCTTTGTCCTGCAAAGGTAGCTGCTGCCTTCTCAGGGGATGGGGGTCTTCAGCAAGAGCCTGGTTCTCAGAAGAAAGGCTGACTGATGTCACTGCCGCAGGGTCTCCCTAGGGAAACGGAAGCCGTAAGAATCCAAATAGTTCAACCTGAGTTGTTTTATGCTAGGTTTCATGAAGTGGAGAGAATAAATGAGAAAATCTGATGAGCCTTTCTTGAATAAGCTAACTGGGGTGAACCGAGTTGGAATTCTTCCCAGAATAACTCCTCATTCAGCCCTAGAGAGGGTACCTCTCTCATTGGGGTAAAGGCTTCAGATCCGCTTCAGGGAGAAAACTTGGAGGGTCATTTTGCCGTTTCTTAGTTCCCTTCAGTATAGACGTTCAACATGCTAGGGTGATGTATTTAAGGTGGAGCCCTTACCCCAGCCACTGCATGTGGCATGCTGGAAAGGCAAAAACCACTAAGAAACGTGCCTGTGAACGGTTCACACTTCCAAAGAGAAAGGGCCACGTGACCTCCCAAATCATAAACCTTTTTTCTCCTTCCCTCCCCAGCACTAGGCCAATGTATTTCATTCCTTTCTAAGGTCTAAGGCAGGTGGCTAAGTGGCCGGTCACCGTATCCAGTGCCATTTTTCTTGAGCTCATCTCTTGGAGGCAGTGGGCACTAATGGAATCGCCTCTGTCGAACACAGATCCTATATTTGCTGCAGGATCTAACTGGGCTTGGTGGGTGATACCGCTAGGTTGTTGGCATGTTTGTTTGATTGTGATTCATACCCATTCATGCCAGCATTGAGTCAAGCTGTCTCCAGGGTGCAGAGGCCCAGGTGAGCTGGCTGGTGAGGAAGCAGGCACACTTGTGTTCGCCAAAAAAAAGGTTCTTGGGGCTGGAGAGATGGCTCAGAGGTTAAGAGCATTGCCTGAGTTCAATTCCCAGCAACCACATGGTGGCTCACAACCATCTGTAATGAGGTCTGGTGCCCTCTTCTAGCCTGTAGGCATACACACAGACAGAATGTTGTATACATAAAAAATAAATAAAATATTTTAATAAAAAAAGCTCTTGTTCTATGGGGAAAGGAAGCCCATGGAGTGGATGATAAATTCTTCTAGCAGCTAGGGAGACTCAGCTATGGAACCCTGTCTTCAAGTGTAGGCTCCAGTGTGTGAAAAATCTGACTTTCTGTTGTTTTTTTGTTTTTTTTTTCCCCAGACACCCTTGGAGCTTCATCACTGTGAAGGGCAAACCCTCCTCTTCAGTGGAAGACCACATTGAATACCAAGGTAATGAACGGATGGTGGGAGGCCTGGGCCCCTCCGCTGTCTCCCTGACCAGGGGCTGTGTGGGTTGTGAGTGACCACTCTTAGAACACAGCTGCCCATCTGCCAGGGCCCAGTCAAGACTCTGGGCACTTTAGTTCCTACATTCTGAGGCAGGGACAAAGTAGATTTCTCCCTAGAATTTGAACATCTCCAAAGAATTGTTAATAACTTCTCAAAAAATTATTCCCTGACAAAGAAAAGCTAAGCGCAGGGAGGAGGCCCCCAGAGGAACAGTAAGGATTAGAAGCCATAGAAAGATTTGGTTGGTTGGTTGGTTGTTTAAGACAGGGTCTCGTGTGGCCTAAGATGGTCTCAATTTCTTTTTTTTCCCTTTTTTTAAAATTAAAACGATCTTTTTTATTTTGCATACCTATTCTAGTTCCCAATCCCTCCCCTCCTCCCGCTTCCCCCACCTCTCCCACCCGACTCCCCATCCATTCCTCAGAGAGGGTGAGGTCTCCCATGGGGAGTCCACAAAATCTGTCACATCACTTGAGACAGGACCAAGGCCCTCTTCCCTGGTAGCAGAGGATGACCTTGAACTTCTGGTCCTCCTGCCTCCACCTCCTGAGTACTGAGATTACAGGCCTACATCCCCATCACTAGCTTACGTGGCTCAGGGCGTCTGCATGCTAGGCAAGCTCTCTATCATCTAGGCTACATCCGCAGCCCTGTAGAGGTCTTTATCATATAGCGTGGCCTCCGCCACATGCAGTTATGGGGTGAGAGCTGCCGGTTCTAATCCCAAGGCAGAACTCGGATCATGAGAAATACCTGGTTCTCTCAACTCTCTATTTGACAGAAAGTTGCAACTGAGCTTTCAAAACTGACACGCAGAAGAAGAAAAATATGAATGTAACCATTTTCCAAATGACAAGAATAATTTGGTTAGGGGGCTAAAATTCCTTAAGGAAATGGTTCAAGAGAACCATGAGTAAAATACAAAAATCCACTGTGAACTGGACTTGGTGATGCACACTGGATGAAGTCCCTACAATTGGGAGGTGGAGGCAAGAAGATAAACTCAAGATTATCCTTGACTACGTAATTCAAGGCTAGCCTTGGCTACCTGAGATCCAATCTCAAAACAGAACAAAACAAAATTAAAGCCAATCCAAATCAAATCAAAGATCTACAGATGTGAGGGCTTCCTCATGGAATCTCTGCTTCCTCAAGTGTCTGGTGTCTCTGACAGGTCACAAAGGCTCGGCTGCTGCCCGGGTTTTCAAACTCTTCCAGACAGAGCATGGCGAACATTTCAATGTTTCTTCAACCAGCGAATGGGTTCAAGGTGAGGTGTTTGTTAGAGGCGGGCTGGTAAAACCGGCTAGCAGCAGCCCAGGCTGGGAATAGCAAGGATGTCTCTTACACCAGCAGGGACACATTACTAGGCATCAACGAAGAAATTGCAACGGAGTTTGTCTTTGATTAACCAAGCCACATGGGAGAACTGTCAACAAGCTTTCCCCAGTGGTTAAGATTTGCGTGGCTCCTCCACGGGGGCGGGGGGGGGGGGCTTGTGGCATTTAGTTTTTTATGTGCTAGATTGTGGTATTGTTCATAGAAGCTTGCCGGAAGCAGCCATGGTAGTGATGGGCTTTGGGAGCGGGTTTTTGGGTGGGTTTTTATTTCTCTACATCTTGCTCATTGCTTTTTTAGTAACGGGAAACTGACGCTGCCTTTGCAAAGGGGAAGTGTCAATAGGAGAGGCTTCCTGTCTGACCTTGTCTCTGCTTTCCGCCTAGACGTGGAATGGACGGAGTGGTTCAACCATGATAAGGTACCTCAGAGCAAAGGTGGGGAGAAAATTTCAGACCTCCGAGCGGCTTACCCAGGAAAAATCTGCAATCGACCCATTGACATACAGGTACCGACCTCCCAACAACAACCAGGGAATCCCCAAGACTCTGCTTTGAAGAAAGCTCTGTGGGCCACAGCTTTCTCTTGTCACTCGGGTGGTAATTATTCTACTCCCAACCCAGAGACAGAAGCAAAGGTTCCTAGCTGTTGAAAGCTAAGACTCCAGCACCTGCCTCTGAGTTCCTGATCCTCGTTATCACTCTGTTTCCTCAGCTGTGTCGGAGAGCGCGCCAGCTTGGCTTGGCCCACACATCTCTCATCTGCACCGATGCCCTTTGGGCTCTTGAGTACACGGTGGGCAGATAGGATTTGAAGGGTAGCCCATGCCCAGCAACCCAGAGGAAGAGCATGCCCTCAGCCCTGCTGCCCACTAAGGTGTCTAGAAGTCACCATTCAGAGTCCTCCACTCGGACTCTATTCTACCTGAAGGCAGGGATGACTCCCACATGGCGCACACACTGAAACAAAAGATACTCCCATATGCCTCTTTTCTTTGCCCGCCGCCTGCCACTTCCTTGGGCTTCCACTAAGCCCTCGTCATGGCTGTGTCTTTCCCACTGCCTGGGACTGTGTCTGACACAAGCTCTGGGACACCTGTTCCACATGGACATAATCAGGTCCTCTGGGAACAAGGTGGCCTCCACAGGACTGGAGGAAGCAGTGGGGGAAGCGAGAAGCAGCAATGGGATTGTCATTGTAACCCCCCCCCCCCGCCACCCCCACATCCCCCCACAGTAGCTGGCCTAGAGGTTGTGGCCAGGAAACTGCTTCTGGAAGCCAGAGAGGTCTGAGTTAGCTGAGAAGGCATCCCTGTGCAGCAGTGCAAGGTTTTGAGTGGCACGTCTCCTCAGGGGGGTCTCTGTATTTGTACCACCCTCAGAGTGAGGGTCGGTTTAAACCCCATGCCCTAGTTCTGTGTTCACGGTCTGTTCACAGCCTACAGATGGCTGTAGAGGTCCATCAGATTATTTGACTTCACAGCTCAGTGCAAAATTAGGGGTCATAAACGTTCCCTCACAACTTGGTTCCACGAGCTTACTGACTCCATACATGGGCATCTGAATGCTCTCTACAAATTTCATTCAAAACCTTGGAGGAAGGGTTTGAGATACAGTCCACCAGCCTGGCTGGCCTTGAACTCACTATGTAGACCAAGCCAGCACAGGGACCCGCCTGCCGCTGTTTCCTGAGTGCAGAGATTAAAAGCATGTGACACCCTGCCCTGTTCAAAATTATTTTAATTTACAGCTAACCATGATAATATTAAGTATTTTATTATCTGCAAGCAAGGCTAATAATAATGTTTCTTTAGAGATTCTTGTCATTTAGCAGTGATAGATCTTTTTTTTTCTCTCTTTCTCTTCTTATCCAAGACTGAGGTCATTAAAAGAGAAAGCACTGTAATTAAGCAGTTCCTTGAAATCATTTCTGGAGTTTGTCCCATGACGAATATCCAGTCCTAATGGGTAATGAATGAGCCAGGGCCCATTACTGTTGTCAGTACGACAGGATGGAGCTGGCTCTGTGGGGTTCTGAGGTCAGAGGACCAGGGCTTCTTTAACAGTTGATGACCTTGAACTTGGTGATGAATTCTTTGGGCCTTAGTGGGGTCCCCTTAGGGACAAGGTTACAACCTGGTTTCAGCTGCTGCAGAGACCATGGAAATCGTGGCCATGTGACTTGGGGAGAGCTGGAATTTAATTGACTTTTAGCATGCATATCTGGGAGACCTCCTTTCAAGCCAAAGCCAAAGTTGTGGCTCCATTAAGTACAAATAATCTTTCCTAAAATTTCTCTCTCTCTCTCTCTCTCTCTCTCTCTCTCTCTCATTGGTGATACTTTCCTTCCTTATCCAAGTCTGTCTCCCCGTCTCCATGGTTTCTGTGCCAAAGATGGCCACAGTGCTTTTCTAAATTGCACGTCTTTGAATGACAGTCACAGTCTGCGGATGGACACACCCTGGCTTTGGGATGAGCCCCAGCTGGCAGGAACCACCCTCCTTTGAGCCTGTTCCTAAACTGTGTCCTGCCCTTGTCGCTTCTTGCTTGGCATCCCCGGTCAACTTCAAGGATACAATGGGGGGCGAGCGGAGGGTGGTGGAATGAGGAACAGGATGTTTGAACAAAGGCCTTTAGGCTGGGCACAGTTAGAAATGGGAGCAGCATTGACGCTAATTTATAAACTCGAGCTTCACTTTTGTCTCTGCCACCCACTGACTTGTGGTGCTCATCTTCTTTGCTCATTGTTTTCCTTATTGCCAGAACCAAACACCTCTCTTCCTAGTTTGTCTGTGAGGATGCCATGGATACCCGCGAGCATTTAGCTCTTTAGCTGAGGTAGTGGATCCCAAACTTTCCGACCTGTTAGCATCACCTGGGCAGCTTTTACAGTCCTGCTGCCCAGGCTGCAGCCTCAACCCACCAAATCTCAGCCCTTGAGGGGAGAACCTGGGCACAGAGCCTCGAGGTTCCCGGTAGCATGTAAAAACCCTTCTGAGCACCTGTGGGTCGAACGGGGTGAGTCCTCGATAAATATCCAGTTCCTTCCATGGACTCACGGTGGTAGGGTGTTCATCAGGTAGTAGGGGCACATGAGGAACCTAAGAGAGCCCGTGTGTGCTGGATGTTCTTTACATGTGCACACAGTGATAGCAGGAAGTCCTGTAGGACACAGGCAAGGTGTTCCTCCTGCCAGATCCCAAACCTAGCTGACTCTCTCCCCGAAATCAGGCCACTCTGCCTCCATTCCGAGACCTAATACTGTCTTTCTTATAACAAAACTCTAGTAGACAGTCGGGATAATAGTCCTGGGCTGCTGTAAATAGTTTTGCAGTGAGGACGATTTTAGCCTTGTAAATAGAAAATGTGGACATTAATCAATGCTTCCCCTCGTCATAAAAAAGTACCCTTACTCTGTAATTTCCATTCCATCCTCAGGCCACAACAATGGATGGAGTTGCCCTCAACACTGAAGTTGTCTACAAAAATGGCCAAGATTACAGGTTTGCTTGCTACACCCGGGGCCGAGCCTGCCGCAACTACCGAGTACGATTCCTATGTGGAAAACCTGGTAAGCAGGCAGATTCTGGCTCCTTGTAGGGTTAGAAATGCAACTGTGCTCTGGTCTCTGACCTGGCTGCTAGCCACTGTGAAATGGGATGGCTGGGTCAGCGTGTGGAGTATCAAAGAGTCATAGTTACCCCCACTGAGTGGTCTAGGCACAAAGGCAGGAGCAGCCAGACGTCGTCCCTGGAGTTGAAAGCAGACAGCAACGCTCCGCCCTGTCATACACGGTTCTAGAAGGGGTGGGTATGGTTCAAGAAGGCAGTGTGCTGGTGGACAGGGCTGACACAGACTTTCTGCCTCTTCTGTTATTCATTTCAAAGCCAGTTCCCCAGGCAGTACTCCTTAGAAAGGACTGGAAATGGCTGGTTTGTTCTGGAATCAGCATCTCCAGAAAGCAGTCATTAGGGATGGACTGGGGGTGGGGCTTACGGCTACTGTAAATAACAGTGGAGAAGGTCTATATTTGTTTTACATCTTGGGCAAAGTGGGTGTGGTGAGGCAGAGCATTGAAAACCAGCTTAGAAGTCAGTGGAAAATTCCTCTGCCCGGAGCTAATGAATGGGTCTTTTTTGGTTGGGTTTTTGTTGACTTCAAAAACCTGTAAGTACTGAGACTGTGATGGGAGAGAGCCTGATGATTTGGGTTTTGGAAGGGCACACCTGGCATTTACCGATTTCCAGAGGGGGAGGGGAAGAGGTGGGCAGCCACATGTTTGCTGAGGGCAAAGGGCTGCATCTCACTCCTTCCTGTTTTGGGTTACAGTGAGGCCCAAGCTCACGGTCAGCATTGACACCAACGTAAACAGCACCATCCTGAACCTGGTGGACAATGTGCAGTCCTGGAGGCCTGGAGACACCCTGGTCGTTGCCAGCACTGACTACTCCATGTACCAGGCTGAAGAGTTCCAGGTTCTCACCTGCAAAGCCTGTGCCTCTACACAGGTCAGAGTGGCAGGTAGGCATCCCACTTCTGCCCAGGCTGCATGATGAATCTGGACACGGGTAGACCTCAAGTGAAAGGAGATGTGTATCTGTGAGCTATTCTCAGAACGCTGTGTAACAAAGAAAACGATGAGAGTCTCGCTGCAAGCGTTTGCTCCGTTCTGATGCATCTATACATTGTCCAGGCAGGAAGCCTAAACTGATATCTGAAATAAATTCACTTAAGAAGAAATGGCTATTTTGGCTCATGGTTTTGGAAAGTTTCAGCTCATGGTTTGTTGGCCCTGCTGGTCAGCACAAGAAATAGGGGTAGGAGTTACTTGTCTCATGGCATCCAGGAAACAAAGAAAGAGGAAGATGATCTAGCTTCTTCCCACTAGGCTAGCCCTAATAGCATCACAGGCTCATGGCAAAGCTTTATTTAACTCATGGGCCTCCGGGGGACACTATCATTGCACTGCTTTAAGCTGTTCTATGCTGATTCTTGCTCCAGCATAGAAACTGGGTTCAGATCAGTTCCACACTATTCTTAGTCTTCCCCAGACACATTCTTCTTATGACAGAGGTTGAATGTTCCTATATAAATGAGAGGAAAATGAAGAAATTCTAAAGTCTGGGTTTAGAACTGGCTCACACTGGGCATACTAGCTTATGTCTAGAATTCTGGAACCTGGGAGACCAGGGAAGGAGAATTGCATGGTGAATTTGAGGCCAGGCTGGGATGTATAGTGAATTTCAAGCAAACCTGAGCTTTAAGGTAATATCTTATTTCAAAACAAAAATTTAAAAAATGAATTCAGAAAAACTAAACAAAACTGGAATACTCTGATAACACAGTCTGCTGGCCAAGACACAGGTCAATAGAGAGCACAGCCTGTGGTCAAGTTCAGCATGAATGGCCAGAAGAGCCTCTTTTTCTCACTGAGACTGAAATGATAGAATGAATATTTGTTTGAAAATAGTTTAGTCTACCTCAATATTCTAATTCCCCTCTTTCCATAGCTTTCGAGTTTCCTTTTTTCTTCTCCTGAATCTTAACTTTCACACCCTATATTTGATGTTTTGTGACATTACCAGAAACACAGATTGTTAGCTAGCCAAAGAAACTGTCTTAGTGTTCTATTTCTGTGAAGAGACACCATGACCACAACAACTCTTATAAAGGAAAGTATTAGGGGCTTGCTTACAATTCGGAGATTTAGTCCATTATCATCATGGTTGGAGCCTGGCAGCATGCAGGCAGACATGGTACTGGAAAGGTAGCTGAGAATTCTACAACCAGGTTGGCAGGCAGCGGGAAGAGAGAAAGACACCAGGTCTAGCTCAAGCATTTGAAACATCAAAGCCCACTCCCAGTGCCGCACACCTCCTATTCGTTCTCAAGTAGTGCCACTCCCTAAGGACCAAACGTCCAAATATATACGCCTCTGGGGGCCATTCCTATTACCATCACAGAAACCTTAAATATAATGTTGGTCAATTGCTCCTGGGAAATACGTATGTATATCTTTGAGTTGTAAGCAACAGAATCTAACTTGACTATCTGAAACAAGAAAGAAATTGATTAACAGGCTGTTCATGTCAGAGAAACAAATTAGATACTAAAGAATTAAGCTGCAAAGGACTCAGAGCAAGGCATCTTTGAGGGCCTGGGCAGCAGGAGGCAGTGGGCAGCATCTCTAGGTGTCTCTGTCCCTGGGGCAACATACTGCACAGCCACGGTCCAGGGAGAGGGCATCTGACTGGACTGGCGACCTCTCTGAGAGGTCAGAACCTTCACCAGCAATCCTTAGACTGCCCCAGTCAATAAAGGATTGTTTCTTAAAGGAAAACCTGAGTGACCAACCAGAAGGGAGGGGACTGTACACCGTGTGTTCAGGCTATCACATGCTGCTACCTGGGGAAGTATCTCAATCTTGATAAGAAAATTCAGCCCTGAGAAGAAATATCTAGTATATTTCAAATGTCTAGTATTTTTAAAATTATTTATTTATTTATTTATTATGTGTACAATATTCTGTCTACATGTATGCCTGCAAGCCAGAAGAGGGCACCAGACCTCATTACAGATGGTTGTGAGCCACTATGTGGTTGCTGGGAATTGAACTCAGGATGTTTGGAAGAGCAGACAATGCTCTTAACTGCTGAGCCATTTCTCCAGCCCCAATGTCTAGTATTTTAGAAATCAATCTTCAGAAACTAAAACTCTAAACAATCTTTTTTTCTTGGCTGTTTGGGAGGAGCCTGATTTTCGTGAAGAGAGAAGTCATGATGGAGTTCTGCCTCCTAACCTGTTCTTGGGGAAAGGGTACAAAGCTGGAATCCCAAGGCACCCATTACAGAGTCTGCAAAAACATTTTTAGTGAGATGCTAATTTGGGGGTACGACTGCAAAAAGAGAAGGCAGTAGCAGGGGGCGGCTCAAGTCTAGGTGAGGAGAGTTGCAAGGTAAGAGATCCCCTGTTTAAATGATAAGGCTTGAACCCCGCATTCTTCAGGAAAGGCTTTGAGGCACCTTATAATCAAGTCTACATCAATTTGATCCCCAAAAGAAAGAAACGAAGTGTACAAAATAATCTAGGTGATAAAAAGTCTAAGTACAAAGTAGAAGAAACAGGTAGGCAGAAATGGCTGACAGAAGCCATAAAAGTGACCTCGGAGCTTCCTGGCAGCTAGAGCAGAGAAATTATCTGTCTTCAAGAAAAGGAAGGCAACAGACCTATGGGGTCACCTTTCTCTTAGCCCTCAGCTTGAGGAGTTTTCTTCACAGTCATCATGCACAGGCCACGGCATGGCAACATGAACTTGACCCTATGCAAAGGTACTCTGGGTGGGGCCGTTGGCAGTTTGACTCCTAATGTTAGAAGCAGGGGAGGTGTTGACCATATTCTGTGAATATGCAAAAGGCATTTTGGGGCTTTGTCTTTTTTGGCAGAGGCAAAACAGTACAGACTCTGGAATCAGGCAACTGGTTATTAGCTGTGTCCCCATTTGTAGTGATGAGGTCTCACTAATATGGCCAGGCATGGCCCTCGACTACAATCCTGCCTCCATGTCCCAAGTGCTAGGATCAAAGGCCTGCGCCACCACACCTAACTTGCTACAATTGCTATTGACATCAGCTACAATAATTCTTTTTATTCTTCTTATGTGTATGTGTATGTGGGTTTTGTGTGCATACGTGTATGCATGTTCAAATGTGTTTGGGCACATGTGGGGGGATGTGCAGGTATATGGGTGGTGGCCCAAGGTTCATCTTGGGAGTCATCCTCTATCTTTCTCGTGCTTATTCACTGAGGTGGTCTCTCAGCTGAACCCAGAGCTTGCTGACACAGTCAGTCTGCCTAGGTAGCTTGTTCCAGGGTTCTCCAGTCTCCACCTTTGGAGCCCTGGAATTATAGGTGAGCTGTTACACCCAATCAGTATTTACATAGGTGCGGGAACTGAGCTGAGTCTCCACGCTCGTGTGGCAAGTGCTTTGACCACTGAGCCGCCTCCACAGCCCAAGTACAATAATTTAGTAGCTGATCCTCAGCGTGGGAAGGATGGAAGGAGCTTGACTGATTACAAATGGTTGGACCTGCTTCAGTTTGCCGTTTCCACCATTTGGGACCTGTAGGCACATGGCATTGTGGAGAAAACAACCTCTATCATGATTATTAAGGAAGATTCACGTCTGGGGCAGCCTGCAGTTTTCTTCTGGAGACCTCTGTGTCTCCAGGTGTGGGAGTCACATCTGTGTACCTTCCTTCCCCATGATGGGCAGGCACCTTTGTGGGGACATAAGAAGAATCTACTTACTTGCCCAGCAGCTCCTGAGCACATAACATGTGCCGGGCAGTTGTATCAGCCTTTTGGGTGCCAAGGTGAGCAAGATGAATACCATTCCCTGCCCCAAAAGGATGAAAGTAGGAATGGAGACAATGCTAGACTTGCTTCATGATGCCCCCAAGTCCCTTGCTTTAACATCGAAGGATTCTGCTTCAGCCTCACACCACCTAGTAGGAGTGGATCAGCCACTCTGCTCAGCAGCTTTGCGTCCCCATGGAAACAGCTCCTTCTGGCAAGCGGTGTCGCAGAGGCCTCAGGTGGGGATGAGTGTGTGTGCATATCTGTCTGTCCATCTGTCTCTCCTGAGCAGGCACCCACTGCTCCTCTTCCCAAAGTCCGTTCTCGGCTCTCCCTTCCCAACACAGAGGACTCCGCCTGCCCATCCCTTTCTGTACCTGCCTTCTCCCACCTGTGCCATTCTGTAGACTCGCCTCCTCAGTCTGGCTGCAGATAGGGACCCAATCTTCTTGGATCCTCCTTCCTTCAAATTCCAGAAAATAGCCTTCTTTGCATTTTAAGCGTTTGCTGATGAGAAACAGATGAGGTGACAAAGTGCTAGAAACACACGAGTCATCTAAAAAGTAAGTTTTTCGCCGGGCGGTGGTGGCGCACGCCTTTAATCCCAGCACTCGGGAGGCAGAGGCAGGCGGATCTCTGTGAGTTCGAGACCAGCCTGGTCTACAAGAGCTAGTTCCAGGACAGGCTCCAAAGCCACAGAGAAACCCTGTCTCGAAAAACCAAAAAAAAAAAAAAAAGTAAGTTTTTTTTTCAAAATTTCGCCAACTGCAGTGTGATTCCCAGCACCTCCTGATGTGGCCGCGACAGCTGAAGTCTCCCCCTTTTCTTTTGCTCCCCTTTTCCATCGTCAGCTTCCCACTCTGCCTCATAACCTCCACACTTTGAGCCACTGCCACGGCTACTTTGAATGAGTGTCATTTCCCCCGGGTAGCCCCAACACTTTCCAGGGTCATCTGTTCCTCCTTTGTGAGACCCTCAGCTTCTGGAGGTTCTTGCTTTATATGTGAAGCACAAGAGGAGACTGAGGTTGTAGAAATCAAACATCTAAGTCCACAGTTTCCAATGTGGCAGCCACCAGCCCTAGGTGGCTGCTTCAATTAAATTGAAGTCAAATTAAATTCAGAGTAGACAGGTTTTAAATGTGAAGGCCGCATGGGCTTAGTGGCTACCGTGTTAAACAACATGGAATCGGTTGCCACAGGATGTCCTTGTGGATGGTTGGGTAGTGCTACTGTAGACTAAGCAAGCCAGTATCTTTCAAGCTCCCGGCTGGCATATGAGAAGGACAGTCCACTTCCTCTGACTCCCTGGGTTCGATTGGGTCTAACCTACCAGTACCTGTGTGTCTGTCTCCCAGAGAAGGTGTTGATGGTTTATTCTTCTCTTGTTCTTGCGGTGTCTGATTCTGTGCTTGTCTGGTGGAGGTTTGCAGAGTATGGTATTGGGGTGCGTGTGGATAAACTCAGAAAAATACCAAGTTTAGAGTCCCTCTATGTTCCAGGTCCTCTCCGCTCCTTTCCTTGGCCCAAGGCTCTCTTAAATTATTTAGGACGATGCTGACCTGGCCAGACTGTGAGTGTTGTGAGAAGGAGGGGGGTGGAGAGGGGTGGGAGATCCCCTCATCAGGAAGGGATGGAAAGAGGTAGAGAGGGGTGGGAGAGCCCCTCATCAGGAAGGGACGAAAAGAACATCGCTTCCACAGGGTTGGTTGTGGCTGGGAGTGGCCTGCTAAAGGAACAAGGAGAGAGATAAGTAGCCTTGCTGTGGACAGCAGCAATGTTGTTAAAGGTTCTGATAAGGAGCCTTGCCCTAGGGGAGTTGGCTGTGACTGTGAAATCCGGCAGTTCTCAGCAGGACCTGCACTTCCTTAGCCCGTGAGAGTCTGATAAATATAAGCCTTCTATCCACCTGAAGTTCTTCAAGCCCCCTTACCCCCACTGAACAAAGAAAACCCTGAAACCAGCTGTTCATCAGTTCCTGTCACTGGTGGAGCTCTGGAGACAGCCCTGGACAGCTGCAAGTGTCATTTCTGTCACCCTGGCCTCCAACCATGTGCCCAGGGCTGTTTAAACACGTTCTGTGGATTAACTAACTTAATGATCTAGCTACCTTTTGGGATGCGAGCTATTTTTTTTTTTAAATCTGCTTCATAGATGAAGGGCCCAAGGTTCAGGGAACTTAAACCATAGGCTCCAGGTGCCTCTGTAAACGGGAGTCACACAGCCTGGCTCAGGGTCATGTGGAGAATGACAGTCATGGATAAAGGCAACCAGGCGGGTGAAAACTCTGAGGCTCAGACGGCAAAGGGCCTCAGGAGGCAAGACCAGCCAGCATCGTGGCAACAAAAGAAGATGTGTGGGGCCGGGCGGTGGTGGCGCACGCCTTTAATCCCAGCACTCGGGAGGCAGAGGCAGGCGGATCTCTGTGAGTTCGAGACCAGCCTGGTCTACAAGAGCTAGCTCCAGGACAGGCTCCAAAGCCACAGAGAAACCCTGTCTCGAAAAACCAAAAAAAAAAAAAAAAAAAAAAAAAAAAAAAAAAAAAGATGTGTGGGGATGAAAGCGATGAACCAGGGACCAGGGTGTCTGCCCCCCCCTCCACCTTGGACTAGTAGAAGGAGCGGGGCTACTGTGACTGAGACAGTAGCTCATTGTATCTCCTGGGAAGTAGCTGTACCCCTCAGGACCCAGTGGAATGCCCATCACTTCCCTTGACCCTTTTTATCGGTAGTGGAGGTCAGTTCTTCCACCATACCCCTCACGCAACCCCAAACTGTCTTGCTTGGTTGAAAAATCCTTTGCCAGTTTCCCTGGGCATTGTCAGTAACTCCGTCCTTTGGGGGGGGGGGGTGTCCACGAAGGAAGATTTGTTCTGAATCTGGGAGCCTGGGACTTAGAAGACCGGGATCACAGATGCTCTTGGGGACAGATACCCATCTTTGTAAGAGGGTCCAGTTCTCTGCATGTTGAGCGGGGGTAGCTTGGGAGAGCAGAAGAGCAGAGGTTCTCTGCTGATAGGGAAAAGATAGACGGAAGATGTATCCAGACAGAAGCCGACATGTAAGTGGGCCCCCGGCAAGACGCATGCGGGGACGCTGCAAAGTCTGCAGACTACCATGCATGTCTGACACATGATGGGACAGAAGGAAGGACCGAGATCACTCGGACAGACCTCTTCCCTCTGGGAAACTCCAGCCCAGCTAGAGTGGACCAATAAGACGCTCTGGGCGGGGCTTAACGGCCCTGTGACCTAGGACAGCAGGAGTTGGAATAGAAAGACAGGAGTGGGACGGGGGCTGTTCAGTCCTTCTTGAAGAGATGTCACAGGAGTGTGCATCATAAAAGGACACAGAGGTACAGTGACCTGCACAGCCCTCGAAGTCAGGGTCAAGGGTGTGTGGGAAATAAATAGGTTCTAGGAAGAGGGACCACTCACCCTCTGTGGAGATCACCCTCAAGTCACAGGAGGAAGGTGTTACACAGAAGTGGCCGCGCTGGAGAAAGCCCCGGCTCACAGCTCTCCCTCAGCCCCAAGAACCACTGCTCAATGGTGAAGAGAAACAGCCTCCCTATTGTACCCCATGACAGCTGTGTCCCCCCCGGCTCTTTTCTTTTCAGCCACCAGGCAGGCTCTGTGTTTCCTCTGTCTGGCTTTCTGAAGCGCATGTCCCTCAGAAGCCATGCGCGCCACTTTCAGAGACAGTCCTTGCCCCCTGCCCTGTGACCAGCTCGCTTGTGAAGGCCACAGACCCAACAGGCAGGGAGATGAACCAGGGATAGAAGCAGAGGCTTCTACATACATGTCTGGAAGACCTTAAGCAGTAGAGACACATGACCGTGACCCAAACCAAAAACCATAGTGGGTCCAGGGAGGAAGAAGACCAGCGGTCTGCAGTTAATTTGCTTCCGATTATCTCCTCTAGCGCTGTCAGACTCCGCATGGAGCCGTTGGAAGGTGGTGAGGTCTAATGGAAGGCTTAAGTTCGCTAGGGATATGTTCTAGAAGAAGACTTCGGGATCCTGGTCTCCTCCTTTTTCTGTTTTATTGCTGGCTGCAAAGTATATGGACTTCCTCTGGCATATGCAACCACCATGAGATCCTGTGCCATCACGGGCCCAAACGACATAGCCAGCAGGCCCTGACTTGAAACCTATGAAACCGTGCACTGAGACAAACCTTTCTTCTTCTAAACTGATTCATCCCGGGTATTAGTTAGAGTACCAGAAAACTGACTGTCGCTATGCCTGGGACTCTTAAGGACTCTGTGGAAGGCTGAATCTATGTTGGTTAAGCTATTCTTCGTTCCTATGAATATTGTCTCCCATGGCAAAAAGGACTTCGAATTCTGACTGCAGTTCTGGAAATGGAAGAGTGTCCTGGGTTATGTGGGCGGGTCCAATATAATTACAAAGGTTATCAGATAAGAGGGATTGAGGACGATTAGGGAGGAGAAAGCCGTGGTAAGACTGAAGCAGATGGAGCCATGGAAGGTGGGAGATGGGGTCACAAACCCAGTAGTAGTACAGGTGGCCGCTGGAATCTGAAAAAGCCCAGGAACAGTTTTGATGGGGCACCTTCTCAAGCAAGCAGCCCTGCCAACACCTTGACTTGCCCCAGGAAATTAACTTCGGACATCTAACCTCCAGGACCATAAAAAATAAAGCTGTGGTAATTTGTCACAGATGCGACGGAAAACACACGCCGTTCTCTCAGCTTCAGCGTGGAGCAATGTCATCTTGCTTCAAAGAAACCACTGTCTCACTGAGTCTGCAGAATTCTAAAACCATTTTGCATTGCTTCCTTAACAATTCTGCCAGCTCCCAGGATGTGTGCCAGTGAAGGGGAGGGCAGGGGTCAA
Source organism: Arvicola amphibius (assembly GCF_903992535.2). NCBI lineage: Eukaryota > Metazoa > Chordata > Mammalia > Rodentia > Cricetidae > Arvicola > Arvicola amphibius. Next base: position 154,737,389 of record NC_052058.2, on the reverse strand, counting down.
CTCTTCCTGTGGGTGAGAAAGCGGAGGAAGGCCACTGTGGTGGGTATTGCTAATTTTAACCGTGGCCTGCACACACGGGCACTCGTGGTATCTCAAGGCCATGGCAAGGGCCTCCTCGATCAAGTCAAGGTCAGAGTGAGAACCGAGTAGCGTAGGTGGTGTGGTTTGGGCTGGAAGTCCACGCGGGAGAGGCATGCTCTTTGTAATTGCATCCTCAAGGGAAACAGAAATAGCCACAAGCCCTGTCAGCCATCTTAGTAATGAGCCTGTCTTAAGCCGTGCTTTCTGCACAGATGGAGGAAGAGAAGATGGGAGGGGTGAGACTAAGGGAATTTGGCTGGAAAGGGGGTGAGGTAGTGGGAGGAAGAGAAAAAATGGACAGAACACAGGGTCAAGGATTCAGACCACATAGGACAGGGTTCTGGAGGGAGTGCGGGAGGGTGTTTGGTTTGTTAGATTTTTCTCAAGGTTAGCAGGGTCTGGGAAAGCTCCAGGGTTGAGAGCATCCACAACACAGATGAGGGATGGGGTGGCCGGCCTGGAAAGGACTGCCAGCTGGAGGCAATGCCTTCTGAATGTGCCACAGGACAGGGCTAGGACCCATGGGCCTGGAGAGCATTTCCTCTGTGGGATGAAGTCAGCACAGAGCAGGATGCAAGTTCCTCCCCATTGCTCCCTGTGGTGCCACAGCGGCATGTGTACAAGCCCATGGCTCTGGGCGCAGGAACACCAGCCTGCTCTTCCTCAAGTACCAAGCTGTGAATGTATTTTCCACAAGGCTGCTGAGAGTAGCACATGGGTTTGCCCTGCTCTGAAGTGGGGGTCTGCAAGGGAGAAGGTTTGTTTTGTCCGAAGAAATTATAGCTGGAAGGCAGCTACAGTGGAAGCTCTGAGGAGACTAGCACTCTCTCTCTGTATCTCTGTCTCTGTCTCTCTGTCTCTCTCTGTCTCTCTCTGTCTCTCTCTCTCTCTCTCTCTCTCTCCCTCCCTCCTCTGCTCTGCCATCCCGCCATCTCTAGGCCGTGGCTATCCTCTGATTGAGGGGTGAGGCTGGCCCACCATACCGAAAGCATGAGAGGCTACTTAAGGCTACCCCTGACACTTCTACCTAGATAAAGGGAGGTGGGGGGAAGCCCAGTGCCACTGGGAAGCCCCGGGGTCAGATGGATCACAGGAGAGTCTAGCTCCGAAAATCAGAAGAGGAATGAATATTACCAGACAAGCAGCCACATCTGTGATGGTCTTAAGACCTAAGCGTGGGTAGCTATGAATGACAGCTCCACTCCTAGGCATGTAACCATACGAACGTGAGCATTGTTCTGTGTCATGGGAACAAGGACTGTGGGGCCCAGCCTGAGGGCCTGGTGAAGAGCGAGTTACGGCTGTGGGAGTACAGGATAGGAAGACAGTGGGCACGCTACACTTGCCAATCTGCTCCCTCACCCTCTTGTGCCCTAGGGAAGCCACAGTACCTACACATTGGGGAGGAGATTGACGGTGTGGACATGCGGGCTGAGGTCGGACTCCTGACTCGGAACATCGTGGTGATGGGAGAGATGGAGGACCAATGTTACCCCTACAGCAGCCACATCTGTGACTTCTTTGACTTCGATACCTTCGGGGGTCACATCAAGGTAGGAATCTGCATGGCTGAGGCTCTTAGCCCTACAGGAGGGATTAAAGGTGTGCACCACCACCACCTGGCGGGCAATTCTTTTTAATAATGTCAACAAAGAGGTTGACCAAAGGAAACAAAGTTCACAGTGAGCACTCTGCTGGCCTTTGAAGTGGGGAGAGTCTTGTGGTTCAGACCTATGTTTTTAGGGGTTCTAGAGTCTCCAGTCCCTAGTCCATGGGTACTTTCTAGCTATTGTCACCACATACCCAAGACCACAGTGAGACCTAGAGGAGACAGTAGTTCTCCGTCACACAATCTACTGCCGCGCCTCCCATGCTTGAGAATGGTCTTGAGTCCCCACGACCCTGTCTCCCATGGAGCCCAAACTCCTCTCAGACTCATTCTCAACACAGCTCTCCAGGCATTGGCTGCTGGACTAGTGTCCCAGTTGGTACCCGAATCTAGGGAAATGGTCTGCATATCAAACCCCAGCTCTGCTGGTAGAAGTTGGCCGAGCCTGCTTCTGACTCACATCGTTCCAGACTGTGCTTTCTGTGGAGCTCCTGGTATGCACACATTGCCTGGCCGAGCAGTTTCCCTGAGCACATCCGGGAGCAGCCCTGTGCTGTGACCACCCGCCACTCATAGGCACGCCCCCAGAGCAGAGACTCAGGGTATCTCCAGAGTCAGCACCCCCTTCCTTCCTGGAAGAAGGCTTCACACAGTAAACAATGGTACCCTGAAGTCTTCCAGTCCCCAGCGCTCCTGCAGCAGGTTTTCTGTCACCCCCACCCCCCAAGCATTTTAGGATTATCCCTTCCTCATTGGTGGCTGTGGAGATGGTAAAGGAAGATCAAAGCAAGTCTAGCTATTGTCCTGGGCACTTCCAATCCAGAGTCATTATCCTGCAGCATCTTATAAAACCTTGCTGGACTTCCTTAGTGTAAGAGGGCCAGGTATCCTCATCCATGTGCACAGAGCCTCTTTGATCTGTACTCCGTGACAAAGCACTGGAAAGGTGATACCTCTGTCCTCTGAGGATGCAGGTATCAGCTTGCGGGGGGGGGGGGTGGTCAGGGGCGGCCTTGGGGCTCTTCTAACTTTCACTCTCCTGTTGCAGTTTGCCCTGGGGTTTAAAGCCGCCCACTTGGAGGGCGTGGAGCTAAAGTACATGGGGCAGCAGCTGGTGGGCCAGTACCCAATTCACTTCCACCTGGCTGGCGACCTGGATGAGCGGGGAGGCTATGACCCACCTACGTACATCAGGGACCTCTCCATCCACCACACGTTCTCCCGCTGCGTCACTGTCCACGGCTCCAATGGCCTGTTGGTAAGGACAGCCTATCTAGGGACTTAGGCTATTCGGGGAAGGGAGATCTTGGGCTGTGCCTTCTCGCCAGCTTCTGGTGTGAACTTGGACAGACTACGGAGTCAGCCAGGTCTCTGGTTTCCTCCTGGTAGCCCTGCAAAACAGGGCTACCTTTCAGTTTGCTTGGGTAGAGGATGTGTGTGAAACATTCCTGGCTGTATTATCCTAGCAACCCATCTACAGAGCAGGGAGTCCAGGTATGGCCAAAGAACCGGCTGGCTTTGGGGAACTGAGCAGGCATGCGGGACACTAGCCAGGACAGCATGGGGAGCCAGCCCCTCAGTGAGTTACGGGCTTCTAGAGCTGGCAGGGGGCCACCCCCAAGAATCTGTGTTAATTTAGATGGGGAAATCAAGAGACTTATGGTAGGAAAAGGAAAACAGTGAGTTAGGGCACCCCTCCATCCCCCAGCTCTAGCCTGGGACAATGAGTCAATGGTACCCACAGTAGAGTCAGAGCCTTAGAGCAGAACCCTGGACAGCTTTGCCCAACCAGCAGAGCCGTGCAACACTGTAAGCTAAGACTTCCTCCTGCCCAGTTCCCAGGAATGTCAGCTGCCAATTTAGAAAGGAGCATCTCTGGGCTGCCTTGTTATCCAGCTACCACATGGCTGGGGTGCCAGCTACAAATATCTAGTGGCCCTTCAGCGATCTCCCAGCACGCAGTTCTGAGCTGAGCTGTGCTTGCCAGATCTGGAGGCTCAGCCTCACTGCAGCCTTTCCAAGACGGAACCAAATTGCACTGTTTGCCATCTAGACAGCGTCCGGGTCTCTGGTTCTCTGAGCCAAGCAGACAGCAGCGGGGCCATATCCCAGGCAGGCCTGAAGTTTCGCAGATTGGCTTTGCACGCTCTTGGAATGCGCATTTGTACGCCATCCTGAATGCAGCTGCTCTGGGAGCTGGCCTTTCACGCTGGCGTGTGTTCCTTTGCTGCCTGGATTGCAGGGTTTACCAGAGGTGACTATGTTTCAGGGAGAGGGTTCCTTTGACAGAGCCAGAAGAGGCCATATAGAGTCAAAGATGCTGTTGTGGTTTAGACTGCAGAGGCCCTGGGCTGGGGGGCAGGGGATGGGTCCTCTAGTATCATCCCTGGCCAGATGTGGGTGGATCCCAGACAAGCAGATACCAGCTGTATGAAGTGCCCCAAAATGTGTGGAGCCGAGCTGTATGGAGCCGAGAGGTGTCTCAGCAACTTGCCCCACCCCAGCAGGTCCTGAAGTATCCCAGGAGGCTAGCTAGCTCATAGTTCTTCCCCTCTGCCTGTGTACCCCCATCCTTGGGATCAGCTTCCTTCATCCTCAGCCTGCTACAGAAGCCCCCCTTCCTCTCATTTATTCTTTTATCTTTTTTGTAAAAAAAAAAAAGAGATCGCTTTATTTTATGTGTATCAATCTTTATATGGAACGCAGGCATGTATGTAAGTACTTATGTATACCATGTGCTTGCCTGGTACCCACAAACATCTGAAGAAGGCATGAGATCCCTGGAACCTGGTACTAGGAAATGAAGCTGAGTCTTCTGCAAAACCAACAAGTGCTCCTAATCACTGAGCCACTCTTCTAGCCCCTTCTAGTTCAACATCTAAACCAGTTCCCTCTTCTGACACAAACACAAGCCCTTCGGCTTCTGCTTTTCTGCGTTTTGGAGACAGCTTTCAGCAGTGTGGCTCTAAAATGTCGCTTCGTTTAGCAAACCACTGCTCTTCTCTCAGCCCGTACATCTCTTGGCTCCGATCAAAAGTCAAGAGCATAGAGTCTCAGGAAGCAATGGAAACTCCCTGGGCCTCAGTTTCCTCCAGTTCATAGTGAAAATGCTGATAGAGTCAGCTTCAAAGGGCTGTTGTGAGGGTGGAACCAGATAAAACAAGTGACGTGCTTCGAGGGGGACACGAAATGGTAGTAGCACCATCTGCCTCTGCATCTCTATGTGTTCTGTGAAAACATCTCTGCTTCCGGGAGATAGCAGCCAGCATATGAAGTATACTGCACCAAAAAGTAGGGCCTGTGTAGTTAGATGTTCTTGGCAAAAACTACATGAATGTGCTCCCTCTCTGCCACTTTGAAAAGTCCCAGGTGCATGCTCACATATGAAGGGTCTCCAGGAAAAACTCACCAGACTGATTGCTCTCTTAGGTTGAGGGCGTCCTCAATATAGCATGGCCCACCATGGTGCTAGAGGGTGCACAGAGGAAGCCTGCCTTCAGAAGGAGGCTCGGGACATGCTATCCCCAGGATGTTAACAGGTGTAGGGTGGAAGAATTTCCCCAGTGAGAGGCTCTACCTACACTCTCTGCAGGGGTCACAGGGATATGGGCTCAGTTTATTGTGTGCTTCATGTGTATGTCAAGCTCTAAGGCAGGACCTTGAACATTGCCTTTCTATTACTGAGGAAGGCAATTGGTATATTCCTGGCCTGTAGCAGAAGGTACCAGACTCCAGTGTGAGATCTATTCACTTCTACCTCCTTCCTTTAAGACAGGGGGGTTGAGCAGAAGAAAGCACATCCTTCCCCACCTGGGTACTGGCTCACAGTTTAGTAAGTGACAGGGGGATGAAACCAACAGCAAGTTGCCACTGCCTCTGTGCAGGCTGGGCCACACATGGCTCTGTGGGATAACAGGTCCAGGAAGTGCCGAGGCTCTCCATCTTTGGGTCCACACCCTTCTCTTGACATTCTACTAAAGATATCTGGGGCCCAGGATGGGAAACCCAGCATCTTCTCTGCAGCTGCACAGCCCTGGGAATTATGGGAGAGGCTTCTGTTTTCCCTGGCTCACCCTTTTTCTGATGTCTTTGAATGTGTCCTCTCCCTCTCCCTCTCTCCCCCCCCCCCCCTCCTCCTCCCTCTCTCTCTCTCTCTCTCTCTCTCTCTCTCTCTCTCTCTCTCTCTCGCTCTCTCTCTCTCTCTTTTCCTTCTCCTCCTTCTCCTCCTCCTTCTTTTTTTTGTTTTTTAAGACAGGGTTTCTCTGTAGCTTTGGAGCCTGTCCTGGAACTAGCTCTTGTAGACCAGGCTGGCCTCAAACTCACCGAGATCCGCCTGCCTCTGCCTCCCGAGTGCTGGGATTAAAGGCGTGCGCCACCACCGCCTGGGTGTTGTCAGGTTGCATAGCTGCTCTCATCTCTCCTTTCCACTTGAGCCCAGATGTAGGACCCAGATTCTTATCTATCCTTTCCCACAATGCTACCTTGGTCCAGGACTCCACTAGGAGACTGAGGTACAGAAAAGGAGGGTAGAGAATATTCCAGAGCAGAGCAGAAAAGGACAGTGTGGGCGAAACAGCTGGTCCCTCAGGTCACATGCTTTTCCTCAGGCAGCACCTGACCTTAGGAGGGAGCTCTGCCTCCCCCCCCCCTTATCCTCGCCCCTCACCCCTTCCCACCTCCCCTGCACAGTCTCGGACGCATTCCTTCCCTTTTTAGGTAATGTTTTCTTCTGTTTCCTCTCCCAATTTCTATTTGCATATTCAAAAACTCATTAAGATCTGCAGAACAAATGACCCTTGCCTGTGCTCCAAGGCCAGCTTCTTCTCAGGAATTTTATTTTTAAATTTTTAAATAGCAGCAGAAGGCTTGGAAATGAATTTTTTTTTAAATGGCTGAATTCCATGTGAGGCTTCTCGCTGATGTGTGTGTGTGTGTGTAGACATAAACATATATGTATCTATATATACATAGATACATATTTATGATATCATACCCACCCTAAATTTCAGGAATAAGTAACATCCTCTTTGGTACCAGGAGTCCCCTGAGGGAGCCAAAATCCCTCATTTCAAGTCCCAGTATCAAATGGCCTGGTATTTGCATAGAACCTGTGCACATGCTCCTGCTTTAAGTCACCTCTAGGTGGCTTATGCTGCCCTGCAAAGGCCTAGTAAACAGTTGGCACCCCATATCGTTTGGGGAACGAAGCCAAGGGGAAAGAGTCAGTGTCTGTTTCTCACAGACAATTTTTTAACGAAATATTTCTGGTCTGAGCTTGACTGAAGCTATAGTGGAATCCTGCATATCCAGAGAGTCAACCTGATCACTGATTTCTGCTTGTGTCTGTTTAATTGAAGCATTGTGTTCTTTGCAGAACACACAGGTTCTGACGGAAGCCGGTTCAGACAGCGGGGACCATGTAATATCTTGACATACACAGAACAGTCTTAGGACCTAGAGCTGCCCGCTGCTGGTCTCTAGTGCTAGCCACGCCCCCCAAATGCCCTGACTCAGTGACAACTAAATCGAGGGTCACGTTAGTTGAAACAATACCTGACAGCTGTTTCTGGGTCTTTCATATGAATTTTCTCCTTTACAATCTCCTGCCCAGACCCCTACTAACCACAGTGGAAGACCTAAAACAGCTTCCAGGAATCATGAGTTGCTCTCGGCAGGCAAGAAGATGCTCAGAAAAATGAAGGGGAGATATAGTTTTGGTCTTCTCAAAGAGAATGGCTAGAGGATTACATATTATTTCTGCTCAGCGTATAAGGAAGGACAGCTCCAGAGAGAGAAAGAAAGAGAATATTTATTTAGCTGATAAGTCTATCTGTATGGATCTGTCATTTACCTGGCTGCCCACCTATCTCTATTTTCCTATCCATCTATTCCTGCAACCATATATCTACTTAACTAGCATCTGTATCTATTTCTCTATTATCTATCATCTATCTATCTATCCATCCATCATCTATATCTATCTATCTATCTATCTATCTATCTATCTATCTATCTATCATCTATCCATTCATCATCTATTTATATCTATCTCTCTCTATATATATATCATTTATCCATTCATCATCTATCTGTCTATCTACCCATCTATCCATCCATTTATTATAACTAATAATCAACTTCATGAAGTATCCTGAGGAGAAACAATCTGAGAATGTTTTTAGTATCTCTCTATCACTCAAAGGATACTCAGGATGAGTAACAGAACCAGTCCGTGGCTAAGAGAGGTATGAATTACTCTTCCTCTCCTGCTCCAGACCTTCCTTCTTCTTTGTCCTCCTTTCCTCCTGGCTCTGCAAGAGTCATTGCTCCCTCAAGACAGCGGATTGGTCTCTGTTTCAAACAAGATGGAGATCTAGTCTGAGTTCAGTCCCTTGCAAAGAGAGGGACTTGGGGCATCCAAGTCAAGTGGCATCCATTGAGCTAAGGTTGGAACACGATAGCGTGTGTAAGACTGTAAGACGCTGGACATCTGACACCAGTAGCTGTTTCCGGGGGAAGCCCTTCCTGTTCGCATCTCCTCTTGCAGGCCTTAGAGGCCAGTTCTTCCCTGAGTGCTTGCTCGTTCACTCACTTTCAGAGAAGGGCTCCTGACCATGTGATCTAAAATGCAGGGCAAATGGGTCGGGACAAATTAGAAAGATCCGTGAGCAGAAGACAGGAGACTCTGAGGGTACCAAACACCCTGGGATACCCACCTCCCTTCCCTGGGCACGGTTGCCTCCTCTGCAAAGCCAGGCCCTGAATTTGATCATAGAGGTCTCCACCAGCAAGAGCAGCCGAATCCCCTCCCAGGCTTGTCTTCCAGGGCTATTTATAACATGCTTTCATTTCTCACCAGAAGAGAAGGAAGCATCCCACTGGATGACCTTGGCATTGGCTGAAATGCCCATTGAAGGAGTGAATGGGCTTCAAGGTCACACCCTCATCTGTTGTCAAAGATTAAAGGAAGGAGGCTTGCTTGGAAGGCCGAGAGCTTGGTGTGGGCAGGCAGTGTGGTCTTCCTTGTGAACACACAGGCCTGAAAACACCCACATCCCTGCCATGGCTTTGCCCACAGAAATTTGCTGTGTGAGACTAAGAGACCAGCCGGCATTCAGCCGTGGAGGGGATTGCTGTGGGGATGGTTCTAATAGCTTTGACTGCCCTGCAGTTAGAGAGCAGGCACCTGCCATGGGAGAGCCTGGAGGCACTGGGATTGGTCAACTTGGACCAACGCTTTTCCATCGGAGACAGTTTAGTCATCCCCTCCTACTCAGTGAACTACAGAATAATGAAAGTCTGGGAACAGCTTGGGAGGGATGGGGTTGGGGGATGGGATGGAGTAGGGTTGCAGGGATAGACCAGGATTACTGAGCGCCCTACAGTGAGAAAGACGGTCCCTTGTAGTGGCACCAGGGCTGAGGGCATGGCCTCGGTATTTCAGTCAGCGCCAAGGGCATTTGGATGCTGTGCAGATTTTCCAGCTTCTGGCACAGTGGCGGCTCCTTAAGAGGTGTGGGTTGATCCGAGGTCACAGGGAAGCGAGGAAGATCTCACTGGGTGAAATCACTGGACGGTCAGGGATGGAAGAACACAGTAAAGACGAGAATGCTCCCACCCTCACCCACTGTACCCCGTGAGCCGAGATCATCTCCGCTCGGGCAGGAGTCTGTGTGGGAGAGACACTGTCGTCAGAGTCTGGCGTGAACAGGGAACTGGGACTCGGGATAGGGCTCTCTAAGGATTCCGAGGTCTTGGAGATGGTGGAGGTCAAGTCCAGAGCTTTGTGGTTGACAAGGTAGGCAGGCTGGTGTGAGAGCCTCCTGGTGTTGTTTCTGAGACCATGCTCTGCTCTCACCATGTCTCTTCAAGACGCTTTTTCCAATTTTCTGCACACTCTGTAGTTCTGGGAAGGTAGCCCAGCAGCTGGCTCTCCCAGCCCTCTCTGGTTTTCAGCCTGGGGTGCGAAGGCATCCTGGTAGGCATCGTGGACCAACAAACTGGCTTGGGTTCCGGGGATTATGGCAGCGTGTTAGTGCAGACATTGATGAACCATCCCTCAGACTTGCTGTGGTGCTGCCACCTTGGGGAGCTGCCCCGCCCCCTACTCAGGCCCTGGAGACCCCCTTTGGGACGTCCTGGCAAGCTCAACAGAATCGTCTCTAGAATGAGGGTCCAGGTCTCCCCTGGAACCACCTACACACTTCTGAGCTCTCATCCCTTTCCCTATCCCCTGGAGCCTCGTCCCCAGCACATCCCTCCAGAGAGTTATCATTTGCTTCCTTGTCCACCCTCAGGCCTTTACCTGGGGGTCAAGGTTGCTTCCACCCCCACCCCCACCCCCAGTCTACTTAGGTCCGGTGTAATTCAGCATCGTTTCACACTCGGTGGATGACTATTTGGGCACACGCACAGGTGGGTGCTGAGTGAAACTCCTGTCTTGACTCTGCAGATCAAGGATGTGGTGGGCTATAATTCCTTGGGCCACTGCTTCTTCACTGAAGATGGGCCAGAGGAACGCAACACTTTTGACCACTGCCTCGGCCTCCTTGTTAAGTCGGGGACCCTCCTCCCATCAGATCGGGACAGCAGGATGTGCAAAGTGATCACGGAGGACTCGTACCCAGGGTACATTCCTAAGCCCAGGCAGGACTGCAAGTAAGTGTGTGCATAGTAGTGTAAGGTACCCTTACACTTGGGTTTGAGGGAGGAAGGGTGGAAGGGATGAGTGTTGAACGTCCATCGTCCTCCCTCAGGACCTCTAGAAGGACCGTTAAAAGCTTCCTGTTTACCTCTGCCTGTTTCTCAGAGTGAGATCCCCATGGTAGCTTCTCCCTCTTCCCTTCTCCCTGTTTCCTCCCTGAGTCTCACTAGCGCTGTTTTGTCTGGAGAACTCTGGCTTACCTGTGGTTGTATGCCACATGCCATCCTTGTGGACAGGAAGTATCTGCCACACCAGCTCCCAATACGTACCCATCAGCCTGACCACAAGAATCTCTTTCTAGCCAGAGAGAGACCCAAACAGTGTTACAAAGACACACACAGATAGAAAAATTCAGACAGACGACAAAGAGACAGAAGCAGACAGACAGGAAAACAGAGACACACAGACAGAAGCAGGCAGACAGAAAAACAGACACAGAGACAGTAGACAGATGTAGAAGAAAAAAACAAAAACAGACTGAGAAACACAGAGATGCAAAGACAGAAAGAAGCATAGGCAGACATGCAGACACTGAGACAGAAAGACAGAGACACAGAGAAGAGACAGAGACACGGAGGAGAGACAGACAGAGAGAGGCAGATGCAGAGAGCCGCATGGCTTCCTGCACAGATGCCTTCCTTAGAAAGGCTTACTTTCTTAGACCCACGTTCCCGCTTCTGTAGAAGCACGGACTGCATCTAGCCTTTGCAGTCCTGAACAATGCACAAGCTTAAGTGCCCGGCCTTGAGGTGAGAAAATGAAACCTCAAATGGACACATTGACGATTTCCCAAATCTCAGACAAGAGACTCTTTTCCACTAATATTGGTGTCTCACATGCCCTCCTACTATGCAGCAGAAACGGTGCCAGTAGCCCCTTATCTGACATTCTTCAACCTCCGTCCTCTCCCTGCAGTGCTGTGTCCACCTTCTGGATGGCAAATCCCAACAACAACCTGATTAACTGCGCAGCTGCAGGGTCCGAGGTAAGCAGAAATAAGCCAGGTGGAGCTGGTGGGGGCTGCCCTGCAAATGTGTGTGTTCAGAGCCGAAGACCACGCCTCCGTGTGTCTGGAGAGGGGTAGTCTTGTGACTTGGTGTTAAATGACAGTCCTGTCTGTCACTTCATAACCCCGGTGACCTAGCTAATGAGTAGTTTACTTGTCTTGAGGCTTAAGGACTACAGTCCGTAGTCGTGGGGAAGGTGTGATGGCAGGTGTTACTTGGGTCTGCCTCAGTGGGAGCCCGTTCACATCTGGGTGGACAGTGAAGCAGAGGGGCTGGAGAGATGGTCCTGTGGTTAAGAGTACTTATTTTTGCAGAGAATCTGGTTTGATTCTCAGCACCCATATGGTGGCTCACAACCATCCATAACTCCAGTTTCGGGGGAATCCTATGCTTTCTTCTGACCTCTGTGGGCACCAGGCACACATGTGGTACACAAACATACATGCAAACAAAACATGCATGCACATAAAACATTAAAACTTAAAAAAAAATTTAGGAAAAAAAGACAAGACAGGAAGTGGAGCCAGGCTATAATCCTCAAGTCCCACTCCCAATAACCCCACTTCCTCCAGTTCATCTCCCCCTTCTAAAGGTCACACTAGAAAAAGCTAGAGCCACTAACTGGAGACCAAGTATTCAAACACATGAGGCCCTTGGGGGCACTCATATCCAAACCATCCCAGAGTGCTAAGCAACTTATGCACAGTAACTCTCTGAGTTATTTTTCCTTCTGATGGTGGTAAGCTAACACCACGTGATTCTGACACCAAGGCTATGCCCTGGCCTAGGGAGGAAGCTGCCCCAGGGAAACCTAGTGTGCCCGGAGCCCCTAAGAGCTGGATGATGGCAGCTGGGCAACAAGCCCGGGTTCTGCCCCAGTAGCCTTGCTCTGACACTGCTCTCCCCTGCAGCTAGTTTTGCTTGGGTCCTTGACCCTGATCCTGTCTGTTGCTCTTCCTGGGCCTCAACTTCCAGATAGATCTCCAAGGAAGACTGAGAATCCTTGCTTTCAGAACTCTTATCAATTGGGAGTCTAACCTTTACAGGGACCCAGTAATTTGGACAATGGCAGATAGGGCAGGGCTGGTGTGAAGAGTGAGCGCTGTCAAGTAGTCAAATCACAAATTAGAGTAACCTTGAGCTTCTCCTTTGGTCCAGTCAAGCACTGGACCACAGGGGTGTGTTTGGTAGTGTGTGGTATCTGGGCAAGCACTGGACCACATGGATGTGATTGGTGGTGTGTGGTGTCCAGGCAAGCACTGGACCATAGGGATGTGTTTGGTAGTGTGTGGTGTCCAGGCAAGTACCAGACCACACAGGTGTGTTTGATGATGTCTAATGATGGCTTTTTCTGCACATAGTACTGCATCCCTTCCCAGAGCCTGGGCCACTCAATCAGGAGTTCACTGACACTAATTACTATGGCTCTCTCCTCTGCCCTGTCCCAACAGGAAACGGGATTTTGGTTCATTTTTCACCATGTGCCAACGGGCCCCTCTGTGGGAATGTACTCCCCGGGTTATTCCGAGCACATTCCGCTGGGAAAATTCCACAACAACCGAGCACATTCTAACTACCGGGTGAGTCTCTCCATGCTGCGTCACTATGGCCAGCCTGTTCATCCCCCTGCCCCTACCTGCCTGGAAAAGCTACATTCTTACCATGGGTCCAGAGCAGCCTTCCAAGGCCTGCAGGTTACTGACCACTCACCACAAGTCTCCTTTGGGGGCCTGCCTCGTCATTCACAGCATCTGCCCAACCAAAGGAGCAAGGTATGCCTTCACTCCATGCTCCCCTCCCAGAGGATGCTGGGTTGGACTCTGGGTTTGGTTATGTGATGCATTTGTGGGCATGAGTGATGTTGACTATAAAATTAGGTCTGGCCATGAAGTGAGGGAACTTTGGACATGGTTCTGAGATGTCATTGGCATCCTAGACTTTCTCTCCCTTCTTTCTGGGAAGTGGGTGACTCCATCTGTGCAGGGTTGAAAATAGGAAACACTTTGACCACCTTCATTGATTGTCCTTCTTTTCCGAGTACCAGTTTGTACCCTGCTCCAAGCTAGGTGTTAGAGTAAAAGGGGGGAGAATTAGGTTGCCTGGGACTTCAGCATGCCAAGAACTTTCCCATAAGGATAATCTTAAGACTGGAGCTGTTGGACACATTAAGAAGGTCTGGGGACAAGGCTGAGATTAAAGATGACAACACTCTGTGGACCAAGATGGTTTCTAGGACATCAGGATGGTGTCTGGTCCAGTTCTTAACAGTGCAGACAAGGAAATTGGTACTTCTAGGGAGGAAAGGGTACATTCAGGGTCAAACAAAAATTATTTCAGAGAGCTAGTGAGGTGTCTCCATGTTTAAAGTTCTCGCTGTATAAGCATGAGGACAGATAATGACTCAAGAACCAAAGCTCTTGTCCTCACTGTTGTTAAGTTCAAGCCATCTGGGGAACAAATAGTAGCTGGGAGAAAAAAAAACTGGTACAATCCTTCCTAAGAGGCCAAGGGGACCCAGGAGTAAGAAGGGATTGGATGGTGACCTAAAAAACTGCAGCTTTGTGGCTAGAAAGTGGACACCTTTAGCACCAAATTTTAAAACAACAACAACAACAAAACAAACAAACAAACAAACAGGCTCAGAGCTGGGAAGCAGCTCAGCTGGTAGGGTGTTTGCCTGAGGTAATGAAGCCCTGGGTTTGCGTATAAACGGGATGTGATGGTGCAGACCTTTAATCTCAGCTCTCTAGAGGCTGAAGCAGGGGAAAATCAGGCATTCAAAGTCCTCCTTGGCTGCATAGCAACTTTGATGCCAGCCTGGGTTACATGAGACCCTGCCTCCAAAAAAAATAAAAAATCTTTAGAAAAGAGCCTTTCTCCTCAAGTCAAACAGGAACCAGGAAAGGCTGTAGGATGTCACTGTCATCAGGGGAAAGAAAGCTAAGCTCAGCATTTCATTTGAAAGTCTGTGACACACTTCTGAGTACACACTTGCAGCCCTTGTTTGGGGGTCTAGGATAGAAACTCTCCAAAGCAGTGTGCATTCTGTATGTAGAATTGTCCTATGACCCCAGGTTAAACACTCTTAGACCCCAGGTTTTTTTTTTGTCTTCACCCCCCACAGGTCACCTTGTTCCAGATCTGGTCAGAGAGATGCAGAGTGGGGGTGGGCTTTCTTCATCCCTCACGGTAGTCCCTGTTCCCATAGGCATGTTCTGAGAATCATGCTGGGGTTTACTAGCACACTCAAAGGCATGTGCCTAGGCTGGCGTGCAAAGATGGCTGCGGGCAACCGTGATAGCTAGTGTGCCCTCTTCCCACAGGCTGGCATGATCATAGACAATGGAGTCAAGACGACTGAGGCCTCAGCTAAGGACAAGCGGCCCTTCCTCTCCATCATTTCTGCCAGGTACTAACCCTTGGGACCACTTGTCCCTCGGGACCTCTCTCCTTGCCTGCTCTTCTCCCGCTCCAGTTATACATTTCTTTGCCCAATGAGTGCTGGCTAGCTGGCAGGGAGCCAGTTGTTCAGATGCAGTACTGTGCTAGAAGTCTAAACTAAGTCTGAGTTAGAGTCCAAGCTCCAGTAGCCAAAAGGAGACCAAAATCCCTAGACCCAGATTGCAGTGCAGAGCTAGGACCATGGAACAGTAGGAATGGCCAGAGCTGTAACAGACTGGGTTGGGATGCAGAGATGATCAAAAAAGAAGCCTTTACTGCCACTTAATCATTGGCAATGTGATGGCCGGGCTGATAAGTTAAACCAGAGCTTAGCTGAAGACCAGAGGCTGCTTTGAAAATGTTGTTGTCAAGCCTGGATGGGGTGGTGCACAAATTTAATTCCATCCAGAACCTAGGAGGGAGAGCAGAAAGATCTCTGTGAGTTCAAGGTCAGCATGGTCTGCACAGTGATCTCTAGGTCATCCAAGGCGACATAATGAGACCCTGTCTCAAAGAAGACAAAAGGAGTTGTTGTCAAAGCTTCAGGGTCATTAGCAAAAGCAGAACCTCTTGTCCGGCTCCTATAAGGAGCTAGGCCCTAGAGATGGAATCTCCTGCCTCTGGGAGAAGCTCAGAGTGTCCATGCCAGAGCCTGCGTGCCAGTGAATTTCTGTGGAGTCAGAAGTATCTGAGACCCTGTGAGGGGAAACCATCTTACAGAGGCCAGAAGGAGTAGCGCCTGTGTGTTCCCCATGCTCCAGGTACAGCCCTCACCAGGACGCAGACCCCCTGAAGCCCCGGGAGCCGGCCATCATCCGCCACTTCACTGCCTACAAGAACCAAGATCACGGAGCCTGGCTGCGGGGTGGGGACGTGTGGCTGGACAACTGCCGGTGAGTCTGGAAGGGACGGTGACACTGTCACAAGAGAGTCTTGACTGAGGAGCGAGCAAGGCACAAGGGGTTTTAAACACACTGATGTTCGGTTCTCTGCTCCCCCTGAAAGACAGGGACGTAGGAGGGCAGCAGACAGTGGTAGGGGGAGGAAAACCCACAGCAGAATGACAGATTGACCCACAGTGCGGAATGCTGGGTTATTCATGTGGACTCTCTTTCATGGTCCATGGCTGGTCAGTACAGGAAGGGAAAGGGAGTCATGGTGCTGGGCACTCAACATGTGCCTAAACTTTGGTTTTACTTCTCTCTCACTATACTTCTCAAGAATGCAAACTTAAAAAATAATGCACAATCCCAGCTCCATTGATGGTAAACTGAGGCTCAGTTATTGAGTGTCTCACATTGCATAGCTAACGGGTGGTACAAATGAGACTTGATGCTTGATTCTCTGAGCCCAACAAAAAGGGCCCCAAACATTGCCTTACCATGTAAAGTCCCCAGAAGTCTAATGCCAAACACGGTTCTCCTTCTGCAAAGAAAATTGTGACGCATCCTGCTAATGAGGGTGCATCTTCTTGTCCTTCACCAGACATTCTAAGGAAGCTAAACGCCCAGTGCCTAGTCTGGCTGGCACTGGGGTTGAGGTCCCACAAATAGATAAAGTTGACATGGTCCAGAGCTGACAGAATGGTCTCTTCCAGGACTTTGAGAATTAACCCAGTGTGGTTTGTAGGAGTTTGAGGGGGGCAGTATGTCTAGATGCAGGTTAGGATGTGAGGGTACCCCTGAAGATGGGAGACTGGAACACCAAATGGAATACCACACTCCAATCCACGTGAGGAAAAACCATAGAACGGAGAGTGTAGATAAACCCAGCCTTCAGCACAGAGAACAGGCACCGGTGGATGCTGTGTTTTTAGACACACTGAGATAGAGATGCTCATAAAGCATGCAGTGGAAATTCCCGCAAATCTTCCAAAGACAAGATAGGATGGATGTCCGGTCTTAGAGTCCCCAACAGATGAGGGGATGAGGGAGCTATGAGTGTCTGCAAGGTCGCTAGGGTCACAGCAGAGCACGGAGGGACTACGGCAAAACACCAGGAGATACCAGGGAGGAGGAAGGAGCTAGAGGGCCTGGTACCCTGGGTGATCCTTGGTCAATTAGTTTGAATGGCTAGATCTCTGAAGGGGAAGAACAGCATGTTGAAAAGGAGCTGAGCGTGAACTGGAGAGCTTGTAGAAACCGGGATCACACCGGTGTGACTGTCACAGAACAAACAGGATTGGGCCTTCTGGGCTTATAGGAGCCATGAAGCCCCTGGAGAGTCAAGAAACAGCAGGTGGTTGGTGAAAATGGCCCCTGGGGAAATGAGCCCCTTGGGGAGTCCTGGGCAGGAAGGGAGAAGGGGAACAAAGGAAGTGAAGGCAACCCAGATCCAAGGTCTAGCTCCTTCATGGAGTAGGACCAGTTGCTTCCAGAAACCTGCTCATGCTGACCCTAAAATTGTGCAGAGTTTCTGGGGAGCAGCTGTGATCAGCATGGTGTAATTGTGGGGTTTGTTCTTGGTCCTCTCAGAAACAGAGCCTCCCTGGTTTTTTGAGAAACTTGGAAACTAGCAATTTGAGTTTATTACTGTGGCTGAGAGTAGTCCCCACACGGTCTACCTTCAGTCAGTGCTCGTCCTGAGGGTGAGAAAGCACCCCCTCCATTTCTCCTGATCAACCTCAGAGTCCCCAGTAGCTTGGCCAGAGGTGGGCTAGCAAGGGAGGCCTGTGAGGCCCAGCTCTCCTGAAGTTAATGTTTCATGCCCCCAAATGCTGAGCACTGAAGACCCCTGCCAGTGTGGGTCTTCTAGCTCTCCGCCAGACACTTCAAGGAACACTAAATCTGTGAAGAGAAACCCCACTACCTATTTTCTGGGTAGAGTGGAAAGTTACGATTTCCTCAGTGAAACTCCTCCCTCGATGGTCCACAGTGAGACTCCAGCGACAGAGAAGGGTCCTTCCTTCTACATTCTTATTGACCGTGGAGTAAGATTGTATGCTGACTGTCTGTCTGTTCTTGTCCCCAGGTTTGCTGATAATGGCATCGGCCTGACCCTGGCCAGGTAAGAGTAACTGTCATTGTGATGGGCCTTCCCTGGGAGCTCGTATCTGGACATCTCACCCCCACCGTCTCCTCTCTGCAGTGGTGGAACCTTCCCGTACGATGATGGCTCCAAGCAGGAGATAAAGAACAGCTTGTTTGTTGGCGAGAGTGGCAACGTGGGCACAGAAATGATGGACAACAGGATCTGGGGCCCAGGTGGCTTGGACCACAGCGGAAGGACCCTCCCCATAGGCCAGTAGGTTTGCAATGGTGGGAACTGCCCTTTTCTGTATGTGGCTTGCGTCACAGCCATGGAAAGAAGGAAGTTAGTGAGAGGCTTCTATGTGTTGACTCTGAATTTTTTGGCTCTCTAAGAACATGAATGAGAATGAAATCTGGAATGAGGAGAGAAGTCCAAAACCAGTGTAGACTAGATGCCAACAAGTACACAGCCGTCAAATACATGATATGGTTCTGGCCAGTGTTCAGGGGAACATGGTGTCCAGGGGAACATGGTGTCCAGAAGAGGGGTTCTGAGTCTCTGTAACAACTCACATGAAGTCTTTCATTCATTTCCGAGTGTGGCAGAGAGGCAGCCAGGCCACTTATAGGAGGATGAGCAGAGGTGATCAAACCTGCATCCGTGTCTCACACAGATCGGAATCTTCCACCAAAACACAGACCATTGCTAGGTGGTCGCCTCTCAAGGCTGCCATGCATACAAGAAGCAAGACTTGTTCCACCTAGGCCTTAGAATTGGTTTAGTTGTCTCCTTGTGAAAATAATGGTTTCTGCTGCTACAATCAGGACAGAAACACACAAACTGAACCTTTCAACCCACGTGCATGCACGTGGGTCTCCCCAAAGATACCCTAGAGGCATACTCAGAGGCATATGCCTGGTCTTCTTTGGCTTCCATCTTAAGGGATGTGGCTTTTATTTACAAGCGGGTCTGAGTCTGCATTTCTAGAATTTCTTTCTAGGAGGTTGCCAACCTCCAGGAGCAGGATATTCTGGTAGCTTCCCGAGGCGATCATGTCTATGGAAGAATGACAGGTTCAGGCAGGTTCCTCACGCTGCCTTTAAGAGGAGAGAGCTAGAAAGGGCCGCACAGTTTTGACTGAGGTATATTCTGCCTGACTGGAAGTCGATTAGGATCTAAAGCAAGTGGTTTGTGTAGAATGAGCAAGAATGTGCTGACTCCCTGAACACTTTAACTGGGAAAATGCATGGAAGCTGACCAATCCCGAATGGGCCATCTTTTCCCATACCCTGCTCAAGAGTCTCAAGCGAATGGGAAGGATCCCTCTGAGCCCCTCCCCCTGCCAGGCAAGGGTGAAGGTTTCCACATCACTACTTCCTTCCTGGTCCCTCCATGTCTCCCCGCTGCCACCTCTTCCCTCTCCCTTCCTGCTGCTCCCCAGTATCAAGCCTTCTCAGGGGCCCTGTGTCTGTCTGTGGCCTTGCTTTTCTAGCAAGAGCAGCCTTTGCCTCTGGCCATACTTGAAAGTTACAGTGCTGTTCTTTTTAATCATGGCCTGTGCTATGTGGTTCTGTTCCTTCCAGTGCCCCAAGCCCAGCACATTGCCGCTGGGTAGACGTACAGAGGAAGCTCATCTGGATCTTAATCTGATTAAATTGCCATAGCAACTAAAACTAGGACGATAATGACTAACAGTGTTCCGCTCCCAAGGGACAGAATATTGGCAGTCTCTTGAAGTATTTACAGTATTTTCCTAGTGACTGGACACATTGATGGGAAGAGGAGAGAAACTGTCTAAACAGAGGTCCCTGAGCCAGCGACTAAATAGACAGCTATTTATCTACCAGCCTACCATTCATTCGTCCAGCTAGCTGTCTATCATACCACTCACCCACTCATGTGGTCACCCACGTACCGTCCACCCATCTACCATCCAGCTACCTACAAGCTGTCCATCTCTTCATCCACCCACCATTCATTCATCTGTCTGCCCATCCATCTACCCATCCATCCAACCCAATCCATCCATCCCTTTTTCCATCATCCTTCCATCCACCATCCAGCCAATACATCCCTACCATCTATCTTCGCAGCCTTTCTTATCACTGACACTGTGTCCATACAAGGCTTCCCAGTGAGTTGACTTAATGATTCTCAGTGGAGGGGGTTGCTGGAGGTGGGAATCAGGAACGGCTTTACTCGTAAAAGCTCTTACCAGTCAGTCACCTCCGAAGAAGTAACAACACAGAGTTCATCTAATGTCTGACTTCCTTAACTCCACAGGAATTTTCCCATTCGAGGGATTCAGTTCTACGATGGTCCCATCAACATCCAAAACTGTACCTTCCGCAAGTTCGCGGCCCTCGAGGGCCGGCACACTAGCGCCTTGGCCTTCCGCCTAAACAATGCCTGGCAAAGCTGCCCTCACAACAATGTCACCAACATTGCCTTTGAGGATGTCCCGGTGAGTACTCCTGGCATAGCCAGGCTTTGAGTGATGACTCACATGTCCCCCACAGTTTAGAGATTGAGCTGTCGCCACCGCCGCGAGGGTGGAATAGCTTCCTCCAAGTAGGCTGGACCGGGTCCCAGTTTGCTTTCTGCCCAAACTGGAAAAGTACAAGCTCAGGTCACAGAAAAAGGTCGAGTCTGGGTGAATGCCCATTGGCCTTCAGTCTGTGCCTCAGTAAGAACCTAGAGATGAACTCGGGGTTCTGAAGTTGTTCCTCCAGACCCCTGCCACACCGGATGTTGGAACCAGGCTACTTAAGTTGGCACAGATCATCTCCCAACTCCAGAAGTGTCCAAGGGAAGTCTTCTGAAGACATTGTTTAACTTCATTCTGAAAGCAGACTGTAAACAGGGGCCTCCTGCCTGTAGATGGAGAAGGTGGAGGAGCTGAGGGTCAGGAGAGCGGGTCAAGGCTGCCTGTGGGGCCTGCTACCTCTCACTATTCCCATCTCCCCTCTTTGCTCACCCCTCCTCAGTTCTTCCTCCTTCCTACTACTGCGTTTGCCTTTCTGCCCAGTCACTGGTAAGATAGGAAACTTAAGTTACTTCATTTCTTCACACAGACCCCTGAGGGCCTGCAGGTCAGTCACAGAGATGTCCCATGGCTTGCACTGTGAGGTCGTCTTCAAATCCAATGCACACACAAGCTCGTGCACAATTCTCACACACGGGTACCCCCTACACACTATGTGTACACACTTTCTCGCACAAGCACTCATCCCTCCCTCCTCCCCAGCTCATTCGCCAGACCGCTCACACTGACCGACTCCTAAGCCACCTACAGCAGCCAAACCATAGTGAGTGGAGCCAAATGGTGCGCTAATTTTCAGAGCTGAGGCACAGTTGACACTCTGTTTATCAGAGTTCCATGAGATGGTCATCCGTGCGGTTTCCTCCAGCGCCCAAGGGCAGCCTCCGTCTGGCTGCTTTGTAATGTCAGAGGAAATTGGAAACTTTGCCCTGGCCTGGTGATGGCTGCAATTTCCTTTCACCTTCGGGCCCAGCCTTATTTTCCTGGGCTCTGTTCAGATTACTTCCAGAGTGTTCTTCGGCGAGCCTGGGCCCTGGTTCAACCAGCTGGACATGGATGGGGACAAGACGTCTGTGTTCCACGATGTGGATGGCTCCGTGTCCGAGTACCCTGGCTCCTACCTCACTAAGGATGACAACTGGCTGGTTCGGCACCCAGACTGCATCAACGTCCCAGACTGGAGAGGGGCCATCTGCAGTGGGCGTTATGCACAGGTGGGGATGCCACCCTAAGCCACTTGCTTGTCCACTCACTCCTGTGACAAGGGCTCTCAGATTGCCTGGCGTGTGTCCAACTCTACGTTGGGTCAAGAGCGAGGCAGGATTTTCCTTCCTTGCCTTTCCTGTCCCTCGCTCCCGTTCCACAGGATTTTCACGGTCTAAACACTGCCCTGGGGTGTTTCATGTTAGGGTGCAGCACCTACTAACTGCTGGCCTCCAGCTCACACCCTGGGAGCCTTGGCGTCCTTGTGTGTGAACTTGAGCTGAAAGCTGAACTCTTTTAACCGTTGTTTTAGGAATGATTTCAGATGATGCAAATAAAATCCCTCCTCCCATGCCTTTTTAGACATAGAAATATAATACAAACCATAACTTTCAGGGTAGTCATGTTGAAAGATAAAAAGAAATGAGACATTAATTCAATAATATTTTCACACATACTCAAAATGCTATCCTTTCAACGTGTGGTTAATATAAAAAATTTGGAGCAATTTTTTCTGTTCATAGACTTCAAGCTTTCACATATATTTATATTTCTAGTCTACTTCTTTAAGTATTTATTTATTTTTTCTTTTTTCTTTTTTTTGGTTTTTCGAGACAGGGTTTCTCTGCAGCTTTAGAGCCTGTCCTGGAACTAGCTCTTGTAGACCAGGCTGGCCTTATTTATTTACATGATGAGTGCTTTGCCTTCACACATGTCTGTGCACCATGTGCATGCAGGTGCCCACAGAGATCAAAAGAAGGTGCCAGATCTGCTGGAACTGGAGTTAGGGATGGTTGGGAACCACTAAGTGGGTGCTGGGAACTGAACCCCAGTCCTCTGGAGGAGCGGCAAGTGCTCATAACTGCTGAGCCATTGCTCTCTACGAGCCCGTTTCTTCTGATTCTCAGCAAAGCTGCAGAGACCTAGCAAAACAACCAAGCTCTGTTTAATGAGAGGAAAAACTTTTTCAGTGTTCTTGATTTAAAATGAATTGATTGATTGACGTCGTGACTCAGACCTGCATTTTGAGGTTTAAAGTAATTAAAATAGCATTTGAAAGCTGGTTCCTGGGCCACATTGTTCTCATGTCCAGGAACTCAGTGGGCACACATGACACATGACTAACACGTGAAACAGAGTTATATAATGTTTGGAGTGTAACAACCAGAAATCATTGCCATTACCCTGTGACCATCACTGCCATTTCTTGGATGGATGAATGAATGAATGAATGAATGAGGGGAAAGAGGCCACAGAAAATTGTCAGATTAGGAAGAAAGTACTGGACCACGTGGTCCAGAGGAGAAGGAAATATGTGATGACTGTGTCTTCCTGACCATCCTACAAGACAGGCATTCCTATCACCACAGTGGACATCAGAAAGCTTACAGGATATTTAATTATGTCTTTTGATGCATTGGACAGCCCTGTAAGATGGACAAAGTTGAAGTTTCTTTTTTCATCTTACATAGCATAGTATAATGTGTATGTATATATATTATATACACATAACATACATACATGACATAAGCATATTACACACATACACACACACACTAGAAGGGAAGAGAGCACATTCCTTCCAAAGCACATCATTGCACTTTGGTGTAATGGTCTCTCTTGGTCTTGACTGCAGAGATATCACTTTATGGATATGGGATGAGCCAGAGAACTGAACAGTGTCGTGTGTGTGTGTGTGTGTGTGTGTGATGTATGCATATATTATATGTTTGTGTGCTTTTCCTTGAGTGTACACATGTCTTCTACCGCTGCCCTCCTTCTGTTTTGACTTAAGCTCCCTCGAGTCCCTGAAGTCACTGTTTTGACTAGGCTAGATGCCCAGCAAGCTTCCAGGAATCACTGTTTCTGCCTACCCCCAGTGCTGGGGTAACAGATGCATGCTGCCATGCCAGCTTTTACATAGGTGCTGGGGATCCATACGAAGGGTTCTTAGGCTTTTATAGCAGACTTTTTACCTGTTGAGCCATCTCTCTAGCCCCCCAGAAGAGTGTCTCAAATAGAGCTCAGCTCTTTGCTCCTTGGAGACGTAGTGACTGACAGTCTTATTTTCCAGTTTTTTTCTTTGAATGGGGCAACATGCTCTCATGTGGTGGGTACTGATACATATACTACCTGGCCCACGAGCAGGGAGGCAGCGAGTGAAGTAGGGCAACACACCCAGACAAACTCTCCTAGACAGTGAAGGGCCAGCTGTATCTAGAGAGGCATTTGAGTATCCCCCTCCCACTGGTCACGGTGCTCCCAGTCCCTGACATCTCAACTGCTAAGGAGGTGGAGGCAGGAGGATTGCAAGTTTATTAGTGCCAAGACCAACTTGGGCAGGCAACTTAGTGAGCCCTTCCTTGACTCAAATAGTAGAAAGAGGCCTAGGGATATAGCCAATGGTGGAGTACTTGCCTGACACCCATAGTGTTTAATGCATATATGGAGAGAAGAAAGAAAAAAGAGGAAAGGAGAGGTCAGGTAATGAAGGATGAAATGAAGAAGGAATGAAGGAATTAGGAAAGGAGGAAGAAGAAGGACGGGAGGGCCCCTCTTCCCCTTTCTTGTCTTTCCGCACATGCGTCCGTTTTCCACAGTTCACCATGTAGCTGGCAGCCGACTCCTGGCAGTTCCGCTGGCCATGCCTCAGCAGAGGTCACTTTTTGGAAACCCCAGAAAGTGACTGCTGAACGTAGTGCAGCTTAGGCTGTGTTCACTAGCAGGGAGACACGTCCCCTTATTTGGTCTTCCTTCCATTCGGGCTCTGTAAAGAGACAGTGGCTCTGAAAGGGCCCTCTGTGACCAGATGTTAGCCAGGCCCTCTGAGACAGTTCTTCTAACAGCCTTTCTGTATGCTTCAAAGATGTACATCCAGGCCTACAAGAGCAGCAACCTGCGCATGAAGATCATCAAGAACGACTTCCCTAGCCACCCCCTCTATCTGGAGGGGGCCCTCACCAGGAGCACCCACTACCAGCAGTACCAGCCCGTCGTCACCCTGCAGAAGGGCTACACCATCCATTGGGACCAGACAGCCCCGGCTGAGCTTGCCATCTGGCTCATCAACTTCAACAAGTGAGTCGGAGCAGCCAGGATCACGTGACCCAGGACAGTGGTGCTAGCTGAGCTCAGGCAGAGACAGTGAGAACTTCCCGTGGTTAGCGGGGACCTCAGGCTGGTCCCTCTCAGCCCTGCAGGAGGTATCCAAAGAGTTTCTCATCACCCACCATATCTTTGAGAACCCAGAGATGTGGGTTCAGGATGCATACGGGGTCTGCCTCAGGCAAAACAGTTAACCTCTTAAAGGCTTGGTGTGATTATTGCCTCCCAAGTGCACAAAAAAAAAATGTAGTGAGCTAATGAGTATATGGTAACTGCCACCCAGCTCCTGGCATTACCAAGTGCTCAGGAAATGGGGAAAAAGCTACAGGATGTTGCTGCTATTATTTATGGGGAAGGGCAGAAAGCTCCGAGAAGGTATCTTAATTACTTTTCTTTTCTTTTTTTTTTTTTTTTTTTTTTTTGGTTTTTCGAGACAGGGTTTCTCTGTAGCTTTGGAGCCTGTCCTGGAACTAGCTCTTGTAGACCAGGCTGGTCTCGAACTCACAGAGATTCGCCTGCCTCTGCCTCCTGAGTGCTGGGATTAAAGGCGTGCGCCACCACCGCCCGGCCTTAATTACTTTTCTGTGGCTGTGGTAAGGCATCCTAATAGAAGCAACTTAAGGAAGGAAGGACTTATTTTGCTCAGGGGTTGATGTTAAAGTGTGTCACGGTGAGGGCACCATGTTGGCAGGAACTGGAGGCAGCTGGTCACATTGCAGTCAGAGGGCAGAGGGCAATGCACACTTCTTATTTGGTCTAGGACCCCAGCCAATGGAATGGTGTCACCCACATTTAGGGAAGATCTCCCCCACCTCAATCAACCTAGTCAAGAAAAACTCCTCACAGGCATGGTGAGAAGCTAGCCTAATCTAGACAATCCTTCCCAGTATGGGGGATTACAGCTTTTCCCAGGCTGTTCAAAGTGCTACTAAGTCCATCCATATAAACCACGGTGGAGGGGAAGTAGTCAGGATGAGGGCGTCAGATCAACTGTGTACGTGCACATTCAAACATTTCCTACATCCATCATGTACTCATCTCTGTGCTCCTGAGACAGACATTTATCCATTGCAGAAAGGAGGAGGAAGCTGGCCCTCCAATCATGCTCTGTCAGGAAGGGGCTGAACCTAGCCCTCAGTGGCTTAAGCGCTTTAATCATGGCCCAGTCGAAAGAACCCCATCGTCCCATACAGAGCACCCCTAGATCAGCCCTTGAATGCTCATAGATGACCCATTCCCATGATCCTCCTTGGCCACTGGTGGTCGCCATCCATCCTTCTCTCCTTGAACGCTTTGCAGCTTAGTAATTATTCTCTTTCAAACCTCCCCCACATAGAGCTCTTGGAGCATTCTTATTATGGTCGTGCTCACCCTGGCCTGGACACCCTTGTCCAGAACTAACTCTGCCTCCTTTCCTAGGGGCGACTGGATCCGAGTGGGGCTCTGCTACCCAAGGGGCACCACCTTTTCCATCCTTTCGGATGTTCACAATCGCCTGCTGAAGCAAACATCCAAGACGGGGACCTTCGTGAGGACCCTGCAGATGGACAAGATGGAGCAGAGCTATCCCGGCAGGAGCCACTACTACTGGGATGAGGATTCTGGGTAAGGAGGCTCCTCTGGTCTGCAGAAGTGGGGCTCAGTTCACTGTGTATCCTGGGTCTTCCTAGGACTCCAGGAACTACTGTGTAGTTGATACTGATGAATACAGAACGCTTTCCTAGGTGCTTTGACCCTAACGCCAACTGTGTTCTCAACTACCTAACACAGTCAAACACTGGGAGAGACATTAGCTTTCTAATTAAATCTGCACGTGGATTGTAGGGGGAAAAAATCAGAAAATAAAGTACAGGGAGTAAGGAAAAACAAAACGAATGTGATATGCTATCCCCCCAAACCCAAAGGGAACAAACAATCTTCTAATTTGAAGGTGGGGAAAGAAGATACTGGAGACACAAGAGTGACTTGGGCCAGGGGCCACAGCACAAACCTTCCCCAGCTGTACCTGAGTCTATGACTGTCTATTCCCCAAGCCCCCAACTCCTGCTGGCCCTCATTGGGTCCTGGTCAACAGAGACTCAAGGGAGGCACAGTATCTGCACAAAGACACTGAGGAGCTCTTTGGTCCCTTCCCCTGAAAATAAACCCAGGGCTGGGGAGATAGTTCAGCCGATCAAGTACTTGCTGCACAAACATGAAGACCAGAGTTCAGCCACCTAGAACCTACATAATAAAGACAGGCACAGTGCCATGGCGTTTAAAGTCCCAGAACTGGAGAGGTGGAGACAGGCAGATTCCTTGGGCTCACCAGCCAGCCTAGAGTTTAGTCTGCAAAGTCCAGGTAAAAATGCAAGTCCCTTTCTTAAGATTTAGTATGGAAAGCTCCTGAGGATTGACACCAAAAGATGACCTGTGATCTCCACGTTCACACATAAATACTTGTGCCTGTACACGCACACACACATACACACACGTGCACATGCATGTATACACATACACACACACACACACACACACACACAAAATCCAGGCTAACAACTGAGGTAGTCCAGTATGCCTCACACTGATGAAGCTGGTCACAGAGAAAGGTAAAAAGTTATTTAATGGGCATTTTGCTTTCCTTATGAGGAGAAAACAGAGTAGCTTGTCTCTCTTTCTAAGCGGAAAATAACTTGCCATAGTTAGGGGTGAAATGGAAATAGACCAGCTCAGAGGAAGGCGTTCCAAGGTGGGAAGTGGTCCCTGGCTTGGTTTTAGCTGTGCCCTGCACTATTGGGTTTACCAGTTTCCACCAACGGAAGTGTCACCAAACAATGAGTATGGTATAGAAGTATGGCCATTGGTGGCAGGGCTCCAGGAGCATGGGGCTCACTGAGGCCAGGGCCCTAGTTCCTTCACCACCCCACAGCCCTGACATTCAGCTCACTGGAACACCGATGGGTTACAGATCAAGGCCAGACCTGTGATCTGTACTGAGGAGTGTGGGATGGATGATCTCTCAAGTTCCCCTTGTTCTGATCTGGTAACAAAGAAATCTTAACACTGCTAAATTCAGTATAGGAGCTAAGGGGCCATGCCGACATCTGCCCCTCGGGCCTTGGTATGGGTTCTGATGGGGAAGGGATCTCCCGTTGGATCTGGTCATGGGCAACACTAGCAGGAGGTGTTACCTCTGCGGAGCATCCAGACGGCACTGGCTCTGCCCTTGGCCTTGAGCTGGAGACTCCTGTTTGACACTTTCCAGTTTAGTCTGGGATCTCTTCATGCCAGGAACAAAGGTATCTTGTTTGTGTATATGTTTGATTTTTGTGTTTCTTTGAGACAGGGTTTCACTAGTTAGCCCTGGCCAGCCCAGAACTTACTGTGTAGACCAGGCTGGCCTCAAACTCAAAGATATCCACCAGCCTTTGCCTTTGAAGTGCTGAGATTAAAGATTCAATCCTTTAATGCCATATCCAGCAGGACAAAGGTTCTTGTTTTGTAGTGGCTTGAAACAGCTCAGATCCAAGACAAGGCTCATTCCCTCATGGTCTCATATACATGAACATGCGTGCATATATCAAGCCTCTTGTATCAGGGTCCTCTCTCAAGCTGCTTTCTTTTCTCGATTCCCGGGGAGGACAGTGGTACAAAAGAGTCATAGCAGCCACCCCTCACGTCCTTACAACTCAGTTACCAACCAGTGAACGACAAGACCCAACACCTTTTTCATTGTAGCTCACAAGAGGATACATCCTCTTGCCTCCCTGTAGCCAATAAACAGCCTAATGAGTGTAGGCAGAGATTACTCATTCATTTCCTGACCTGAATAATAACACAGCAACTATGTTAATTACAGCACTATTGGGACAATAGCTTAGGCATAATTCTAGCTAACTCTTACATCTTAATCTATTTCTATTCATCGTGTATTGGCACAAGGCTGTGGCTTACTGGTAAGGATCCAACTTCTGGTGTCTTTCTCCTTCAGCAGCTACATGGCATCTCCTGACTCCACCTACTTTCTCTATCCCTGTCAGATTTCCAGCCTGGATTTACTCTACTAAGCCATTGGCTGAAACAGCTTCTTTAATAACTAATGGCAATAAAACATATTCCTAACATACAGAGGGGAATCCCACATCATAATGAGAATCCAGTGTGAGCGCCTACTCTGGTCAGAAGTGGAGTGGAGTAGGCTGTGTCACGTGGGCCCGAAACCAAGTGGGCTCCTTAAAAGTTGGCTTCCCAAAAGGAAAGTGTAGAGACAGTCAGTTCTTATTATCATTAGATATTACAGACAAGACTTGAGAGCATTTTTCTGAGATGAAAGGACAATAACAAATGCCAAGTTAGTTCTGCGGTGGCCTCATTGTCTGCCTCCTTGGAACATGGGTCAGCTTCCTTCCCCATAGTTATTATTAGAATAAGTTATGGCTTGAAGGAGAGTAGAGTTGGGATCCACACTGGGTTGGGAATACTCCCAGCTCTGTCAGTCCCCAGTGGGGCAGTTACTTCTCTGGGACAATCCCCATCTGACAAGTCAGTGTGATAATGGCACACAGTGGGCAAAGTTGATGATTAAATTAGACAATATATCAATTTACAATGGCATGGCACAGTTAGTCCTCAGAAAATATTTGCCAGCACTCTTAGCCCCATCTTGAATATAATCCTAAACACATTTATTTTCTTCCTCCAACTGTATATGACTCTGCGACAGGCACAGTTCATGATTTAAAGCCCTCAAGACGCAACCTCGGTGACAAAGATTTTTTTTGATTTGTTTGTTCATTTGTTTGCCTGAGACAAGGTCTTGCTAGGTGTAGTCTACCTGGGCTTGAACTCAGTAAATAGACCAGGCTGGCCTTAAACTTGAGATGACCCTCCCACCTCTGCTTCCCAAGTGCTGGGATGACAGGCGGGTGCCACCCTGTCTGATTTGGGTGAGAAGAAGGTTCTAAGTGTCCCGGAGGAACACCTAGGCTCTTTCTGTGCTTAGGTTGCTCTTCCTGAAGCTAAAAGCCCAGAATGAAAGAGAGAAGTTTGCCTTCTGCTCCATGAAGGGCTGTGAGCGAATCAAGATAAAAGCCCTCATCCCGAGGAACGCGGGCATCAGCGACTGCACAGCCACCGCTTACCCCAGGTTCACCGAGAGGGCCGTGGTGGATGTGCCAATGCCCAAGAAGCTCGTTGGAGCTCAGCTGGTAAGTGCCCATGCATGCGTCTGACCTAGCTGAGCATAGGCTCAGACCTAGCTGAGCTCCTCTATGGACACCTGCTCGGCCCCATGACTCACTTCTGGGTCAAGGCCCAGGGCACATGAGGAGAAAGACCACCCAGACCTCACAGCCTCGCTACTGTTCCATGTTTGTTTCTCAGAAGACAAAGGACCACTTCCTGGAAGTAAAGATGGAAAGTTCCAGGCAGCACTACTTCCACCTTCGGAACGACTTCGCGTATATCGAAGTAAGCAGATGTTCTGCGGGGACCAAGGCTGTTCACTGAGGTGGAGTTGGGTGGATTATCTCCTTCTGTCTTACCGTGAACACAGAACCCGCTGACTTATGGGAGGGGAAGATGGGTCTTGGCTTGAGTTTCCAGAGAGCTCTGGTTTGTTGTAGCGAGGAAGGTACAACGGCACAGCCCAGTGCTGCACAGGGGCCTGCTGTCATGGTTGTTTTTCCATTGCTGTGACAAAACGCCGCAACCTAGGTAACTTATAAACGAAAGGGTTTAATGTGGGGCTTGCGGTTTCAGAGGGCTAGCGTCCATAACAATGGAGAAGAAAACATGGTGGTAACATCTGAGAGCTTCCATCTTGATCCACAAATAGGAGGCAGAGGGAGACACCGGGAATGGTGGGAGTCTTTTGAAACCTCTAAGCCTGTCCCAAGTGACACACCTCCTCTAGCAAGGTCACACTTTCTAATCCTTCGTAATCCATCCCACCAAGTGGGCACCAAGCAGTCACGTATATGGACCTACGGGTGCCTTTCTCATTCAAACCACCTCACCTGCTCAGGTAGCAGAAGCTGTTGACCTCCTGGAAGGACCAGGGAACCAGGAGAGAGGCAGAAACTAGGAGGTCAGGAATAACTTTTAAAGACCAACTCATAGTCACCGACTTCCTCCAGCTGATTCACCCTCCTAAAGGCTCCACCTACTCCTGAAACATCCTCAGCAGGTGGGGAGCCAAGGTTCAGAGCATGAGCCGGTGGGGGCGTGTCAGGTTAACCTATAACAGGTGGTGTTGTGATAAATCACCACAAGCTGCACGGGTTAAAAGAGAAGAAATTCTCTTTCAGTTTGGGAAGCCCGCGAGCTTGCTCTAACTTCCAGTGACTCTAAAGACCTTTGGATAAGAGTCACTTCGCTGACATCCTGGTCCCATCTTCTTGAGGCCCTTCCTCCTTTGTGCCTATCCCATATCTGTCACCTTTCTTCTCAAGAGACCCCATTGTTGGATTTAGTGCCTGCCCCAAACAGTTGGGATGTTCCTGTCCTGAGGTTCATAATATTGTCACCTCTGTATGTCACTAAGCATCTTCAGAAACATCATTTCTAGATAAAATCAAATTCACAGGTTCCTAGTGGGCATGTCTTTCCTTTTTGGGGGGATCACTATTCAAACCTACAGATAGCACAGGAAAATGACGTGAAGGGGTCTCATAAACTGAGCAGCTGTGTAACCAAACTCTGTCTCTAGTGTCTACGTAGAAACCACACAGAAAGGAGACCCTTGGGGCCTCAGTTGCCCCAGGATCCCTCACGTCTGTGTTGCTTTGGCCCTGCAGGTGGATGGCAGGAAGTACCATTGCTCAGAAGATGGAATCCAGGTAGTGGTGATTGACGGGAACCGAGGTCATGTGGTGAGCCACGGGAGCTTCAGAAGTGCCATCCTGCAGGGTATACCCTGGCAGTTCTTCAACTATGTGGCAGCTCTCCCTGACAAGTGAGTCTGTGTCTCAGCTTTTGGCCTGTCCAGGAACACAATAGATTCCTGGCGAGGGCCCTGTCTGTCCTGTCCATCCCCTCGTGATACTTGCCAGTTGGGATGATCTGTGCCTACTGATTGGGCCTATCGTGTGGGGAGGCCCTCATGCCCGTTGCTGCTCCCACTAGAGGCATGGCTGCTGTGGATGTAGGTCAGGCGAGGCATGGAGGACCTGCTGCCTCACACCTTGGAAGGCTGCCTGACCCTCTGCCCCCGTCACAACACTCTCTCCCAGTGATCTCATCCCCGCCCACGCCTCCAATAGGATCCAAATGCTGGTGGCTTCTGACGTTCTCCAGCTTGGATCTCTTTCCTAGACCCGGAACGTTCCTATCCAAGGGGTGCTTAGAGGATGCCCCCCTAGATGTCTCTCGTGGAACTAAATTCTCCTCCCCTTGCCTCTCCCTTTCATCCTTTAATCGTCCTCATCAACCACTCCTGCTGTTTTTTTCTAAATCATCATTCTCCCAGACATTTAGACCAGAATCTGAACTTAATCCTGGGTATCTTTCTTCCAACCCCATATCCTAACCCAGTCCATTGGCCTCCCACCTGGTCTTTCTCCAGTGTCCCCTCTGTCCCTGTTGTTCAACCAACACCATGACCAGGGTTCCGAACCAACTCTTTTCTTCCCATCTCCAATACTGGAAGTTAGTTTGAGCTTCTTAAATGTGAGGATCCTTGGGAGCCTCTCCTCACCTCTTTTCAAGTCTAGCACAGCTGGGTCCCCATCCCTGAGGTCTTCCCCATCCACCCACCGTCCTCCAATGGAGCACTTCTTGAACCAGAACCGGGAGCCTTGGCCAATGCCCCGTCAAGGAATCTCGCTTCTTGATAGCGGCTCCATAATGGACTTAATTTACGCTTGTTGAGTCCCTGGACTGTCACGTGTGTGTGGAAAACCCTCTGCAGCCGCAAGCTGGTGGGGGAAAAGGCCCTGTGCAATTCGTGTGGCCCCTGTAACACTTAGGTGCTTCGTAAATAGTCAAAGAGGGGAGGGAGACAAGGGCCCATCCGGACATATCTCACGGCCCTGGGGGAACTGGACTCCACGTGCGATTCTGGAGAACAGGTTTTGCTTGGTCACATTTGGTATCTGTTCTTCCCACAGCCAGTGTTCCTTTCACATATTTACATGTATGTATGTGGAAGCACACGGGTGTAGGTGTATATGGGTATGCACGCATGTGTATGAAAGCCAGAAGACAACCTTTGGTGATTTAGGCACTTGGGTTTGGTTTTGGTTTTGGTTTTTGGTTTTTTGAAAACAACAACAACAACAACAAAAACCTCTCATTAGCCCGGAACTCTCCAAGTAGGTGAGGCTGGCTAGCTAGCAAACCTCAGGAATCTGATGCTTGTCTCCAATTTCCCTAGCACTGAGGTTCTAAACACAGGTGCCACCACACCTGGCTTTATTTGACATGGGTTCTCCCCAGCCCCACTCTTCAGTTTTCATGCACAGAGTCATACAGAGGAATGCAGCTTTCCAAGTCGGGGAAGCACAGTTATTGTCTAAATCAGTAGGTCTCGGGCCTTATTTTGGCCACAGGACTTTTTCTTGAAATGAACCAGAACACAGAAGCTGGGAGTGAGAAATAGCCTCCAGAGCTGCTCTGTTTGGAGTTGGGTGTGGGGCTCCTCACTTTGCACATCCCTAGGAGAAAAGTCAATAGTCTCAGTCAGTCTTTGGCTGACATAGGAGAAACGTAGAAATGTAGTCTTTGGCTGACAGTGGATACTCAGACAGGAAAGGGTACCTCCAACCCCTCCCTGGCTTCCTGGGAAGCAGCGATTGGGTGGGGCTGGAGAGGTGTTTCTGTTCTGCAACTCAGACCCAGGCTTGGCCTATTCCACCTTCCCCTACCCATCCCCAGGACCACCACTGTCCCCAGGGCCCCAGCAACTCACACCATAGACACTGAGAATAGCTTCTGGGAACCCCTCTGACCTTCCACCTGCGTGAGACTATGTCAGCAGGCCCAGGAGCTGAGTGGTCAAGAGAATAATGTACCAGGCAGAGAGACGCTGATATAAACCATACCAGGAGGCTGCGAGATGGGCATGCCTAGCTCCGTGCCCCTCTTCTGTCAGCTGGCCCAGATGCCACCCTGAGTGTATGACCTTCCTTTGAGTTCCCTGCCACAGACCTTAAGTGTTTATTGAGTCTGAACAATGGAGAAATTTCCTCCTGGGAGGAGAGCCTGAATCCATCCCAAGGGTGTGTTTGCAGTGAATTCTCTCTCGCTAATGGGCCTCATCTTGCCAATCCCTTGGGCCTCCACCTTTGAGCCTTCTTAAAGAGCCCAAGACAGCCTCCCGGCTGCCCTCCCATTTTCCCTTATTGTACACTAATTTTCTTTCTGCTCCCAGTGGGACAAAGCTGGGGGTAAACGCGAGTTCCAGAGTCCCATACAGTTTTTCCATGTCTGGACTGTGGTCTGTGGTCTCAGAATTCCATGGAGTTGGGAGTCGGAAGCCCTGTGGGGCTTCTGCCCTGTTTCTGTTCTGAGGGCGGTGCTCACTCCCCATGTCTGGCCCAGCATGAGGCTGCTGCTGAGGAGACTGTTTTCTTTGGGACCTAAATACAGCCCAAAGCAGGAAGAACAGCCTTCCCACTCCCCCACCTAGACTTTGGCAAATTGGATTCTCTGCCCCTGCCCTCCTGAACGACCCCTCTGGGAAGCCCTCACAGATAGTAACTGTTTGGTCAATATCCCATTGACAAAATCAAACTGATCTTGCCCGACCAGAGAGGATGGTGACACACAACAGAGCCCATTCTGGAAATGCAGTGATTACACGGTGTTCTTCCCAGAATGCTCTCAAACTGGGTCACACTCTTCCTGCAGCTGAGAGGAGGCTGGGCTGTCCCAAGCCCAGTTCCATCCACAGAAACCACTCACACAGACCCGGGGCTTCACGCTTGCTCAAACATTAGGGCCTGCGCTCAGATCCCAGCAGCAGCATAAAAGGCCAGGCATGGCCACACCTGTACCTATAAACTGTGGGAGACAGAGACAGGAGGACCGCTCAGGTTTGCAGGCTGCCAACCCAGCAGAAGTTTCCGTGGGAGGCTCTGTCATAAGGGAGTAAGGTGGAGGAGGGTAGAACAAGGCATCTGACATCCTCCCCTAGTCTCTACATGCGCATGACACACAGATCCACACAAAGAAAGACGGGAAGAAAAAAGAGAGAGAGAGAGAGATAAATATGGGCTCCACCGGGAACCTGGCACAGGGCATGGTCACTGTTCTTACAAATTCAGCCAAGATTGTGGGAACTAAGCTTGTCGGTCAGAAGGTCTGCCGTGAGTTGGCAGAAGGGTCCCTAGGGACTCCCAAGCAGAGCCACTAAAGCAGGTCTCCAAGGCTCCATGCATCAGGCACCCTCGATGGCTGATCTTTCCTCTTCCCTTGCATCCCCATTCTTTGCTCCCTTCTTTGCTCCCTTCTAGCTGCCTTGGCTTTCTCCATCACTGTATTTCTGTTGGTTTCTATCCCAAACATGGGTGAGATTATTTGAATGAAGAAGTACATATTAAATGGGCATGGTCATGTATGCCTATAATCCCAGCACTGGGGAGGCAGAGGCAGGTGGATCTCAATGAGTTTTGAGGCCGGACTGTTCTACATAGTACATTCCAGGCCAGCCAGGGTCACATAGTGATACCCTCTCTCAAAAATAAATAAATAAATAAATAAATAAATAAATAAATAAATAAATAAATAAATAAATGAAAGAAAAGGGGGAGGGAGGGAGAAAAGAAGGAAACAAATGCATAACTACATACAAAGATGTGAAATAGCATTAAACTATGAGAAATTGTCTTAGGGCTTATATTTTTGCAAAAAGACACCATAACCACAACAACTCTTATAAAAAAAAAAACCCTCCAACAAGGCCATGCCTCCTCACAGTGCCACTCTGAGATTATGGGGGCCAATTACACGCAAACTACCACATTAATGCATCTCAAGTAGAAATGCAATGTCTTAAATAAAACGTGTGTGTGTGAGAGAGAGAGAGAGAGAGAGGAGAGAGAGAGAGAGAGAGAGAGAGAAATGCTTATGAAGTCACTCTGTGAGCACCTGGTATGGCACCCTGAGAGAACATGCTCCTTACACATACTCTCCTACAAATAAGAGCAAGGAGCCCTCTCTAGGCTTGAGAAGGCCAGGGACACCAGATGTTGGGGGCTACCTATCACCGAAAGGAAGGAGTACATTGGCTAAGACAGAGGGAAGGATACCCTTTCTCAAGTCCCTGGCCAGGCCCGGGCACTGCACCTCAGGTTCTACCCGAGGCCAGCATCGCTCCCACATACTCCTCGCTGCAGTTTCCTCTAATTCCTGCTGTCTGACCAGTGCCTTCTTCCTCAGTTCCATAGTTCTTATGGCATCCAAGGGCAGATACGTCACCAGAGGCCACTGGACCAGAGTGCTGGAAAAGCTTGGGGCAGACAAAGGTCTCAAGTTGAAAGGTGAGTCGGAGTGAGGTGTAAGCTGACCTCAGAACCGGGGGCAGATGGGGTGGAGATACCGCTACCCTTACTGCATCTGTGACACCCTTTCCCACGAGGCTTGGGTACAGCCCCAGAATCCTCAGCAACGCCAGGAGCCTACTGGCCTGGTGCCAGCTGCTCACCATCCCTGCACTTACAGCGCATTTCATTTTCCCTTGGGACCAGACACTGGCAGAACACTTCCAAAGCTTTTTGCCCCCTCCACTCCACAAGCAAAAGCGCCATCATAAACTGCCCTTGTCGGACCGTTCAGCCTGGTTAAGGGCCTGCATCCCCCTCATAAGTCTGGCTCATGTCTGCTTTTGTAGCATCTATTACAGTTGGAAAAAATTCTTGTCTTCTGAGACAGGAAGAGAGAATTAAATCCCAGAGACTCTCCATGCTTTTTAGGGTTGCACAGCGCCTCTTCTGTGATGAAACCCATCCCAGACTTCCTGGAGATACTGGACAAAGCCAGCCAGCTCTAAATATCCACCTGATGCTCATGTATCATAGATTGTTCAGAGCGAGACCCCGGGGAGATTTAAATGAGAGGGAGCAGATGTGTGAATGTGAATGGTAGCTATACCATGATAGCTACCACTCAGTGCCAGCCTCGCACCGTGATGAACTTTAAATAATTACCTCGTGCATTGACAAATAACTCGGGCAGTGGGCATGGTTCCCTCCACAGAAGAGGAAGAATTCAACAGTTACCTAGGGAGATGCTTGCTTGGATACGGACCCTACCTTCCTGAGCCAGGTTCTGACTAATTATGCCCTGATTATAATGAACATCAAAACCAGCTACCCATCATGTGAATACTTATCCCATTGTAGCAGGCAGAGAAAAATCCTGAAAGATAAAAGCCTACCACAGCAGCCAGTAGAGAGAGGGAACCTTGCTTCCCCCTAGGGCTATTTCCAGGCTTCTGTCTGTTAAATTAAGATGCTGTTGTCCAGGGCTCAGATATACAATGACCAGCGTCAAGTGCTACTTGTCCAAGGGGTGATAGATGTGCACTGTATTCCAGCCTGAGCCACTCCTGATGTAGACATGGACCTCCGGGTCACTGGAGTGCAGGGCAGACACCATGCAGCACGGAAGCCTAAGAGCTGGGGCTCTACTCAGTCCCACATTGTGTGTCGTTCAAGTCCTGGGTAGATCCTTCCTTCCTAGAGCCACAAAGTGACAGAGCTGAGGATGAGATCTTAAGGACAAATGCCACCGCTCCACAGGGGGGAGTCCTAGGCTATGGAGACTTTCTGGTGCCCGTAGGTCAGCTGGAAGGCAGGCAGGCAGGAATCCTACTGGCACTCTTCCCTCCCCATCCTGTTGTGCATGGCTCTCCTGTAGCAGACAGAGCCTCTGCCCCACTGAGGTGGCAATGAGACCCAAGTGATACCTACAGGCCCCATACAAAAATCCAATCTGAGCACCAGCTGGGCTGAGAGCTTACCCAAGAGGGACATAGCCCAGTGGAGCTGGGAAGGGATTGCTTCATCAGGGCAAAGGATGCTGAAGGGGAATGCTAGGGCGTGGCAGTCAGCGTTTTCATCTGCTTGCTTTCTCTCTTGACAGAAAAAATGGCATTCGTCGGCTTCAAAGGCAGTTTCCGACCCACCTGGGTGACTCTGGAGACTGACGAACACAAGGCCAAAATCTTCCAAGTGGTGCCCATCCCGG
This sequence comes from Arvicola amphibius, assembly GCF_903992535.2. Lineage (NCBI taxonomy): Eukaryota > Metazoa > Chordata > Mammalia > Rodentia > Cricetidae > Arvicola > Arvicola amphibius. Next base: position 154,699,560 of record NC_052058.2, on the reverse strand, counting down.
TGGTGAGGAAAAAGAAGTTATAAGGACAGCTGCCACTTGTCAACACCCCAGGCTAGACTCCTACGGCGGCCGGGGACAGGATGGCTGGGACCCCTGGTTGTCAGCCCCACTCGGCTAAGGCACAGATATCAAAGACCTCGGTGCTGCCACCTGCCCCTAACTCAAGTCTACCTGCGGCAACCCTGGGCAGTGTTGGCTGATGCTATGACCTCTTCTTGGGTGCTTCTCTCCTGTCTGTGCCTCGTCAGGAGAGACTCGGGGACCATACAAAGAGACCTGGGTTGTGCTGGCAGCAAACAGCCACTGGGGCAGGAGTCTGACCCCAGATAGGAGGGGGTCCAGATGATGGAACCACTCGCAGATTTCCACAGCCACTTGCGGACACACTAAGTGGCAGATGGAGGGAAGGCCATCTTTACTCCTGTAAGCGTGAATAAGGCTTCTTGGGATTAGGAGCTGGCATGCAGACAGAGCTGGCCAGAGTGGCAGACTGTGCTGGGGAGGAGATGGAGTCCTCTGTTCTGAGAGGCTCCCTTTTCAAAAGACTTCAGCTGGCACATTGGAGTAGGACTAGGTGGCTCGTGGTGGCCCTCCCTGGGACTGCAGAACTCGACAGTGTCTTGCTCTGTGCCTCGAGACCAGCAGTAGAAGTCATCATTGTAGCTGACATCTCTGCTACGAGGGCCCTTGATACAGGGGGTGGAGAGGCGAGAGCTCACACTTGGGAGCCTGGGCTCAGCAGGTGACAGGCAGCCAGGTCTTTGTACACTCTGACACCAGGATGAGAATCCAGAAAGAAAGTGATGCGGTTGACAAGTGATAGATCAGAGGAGGGGAAGTTCACACTAACCAGGAACATGGGGGAAGGCTTCTTCTGGGGTGCCGTGGTGCTGGCAGGAGGGAAGGACAGATGGTAGAGAGAGATGAGGTGGCCTCTGTCGTGGTTCAGAGGTGGAAGGCCTTCCTGCCACCACCTGTAGCCTCTGTCACGGCAGGTTACCGTGCCTTCTATGGCTGACCCACTTGTGATAGAGAAGCAGGATCGGCAGAGGGAAAAGGGCTGAGCTGCCGTGGACAGAACCTAGTTCATGGTGGTCTCCAGCCAGCCCCCTCTGACTCAGAGAGGGTGGAGTGAAGTTCACAGACCTGAGCCTCTACAATGGGCCTCCAGAGTCTACTCTCCTCCAAGAGCGGAGTAGACGACTCCAGGATATCTGAGCATGCTCACACCACGGTGAACCTGGAGTGTCAGAGATTTCCAGAGAGGGCCTTGGGGACTCCTCGAGGACCACCTAGTCCTGAGCTTTGCGCCTACATCTGAGGAGAGTAAGACCCGAGATGGGGAAGAACCACACGACCAGATCCATGAACCCCAATCTCAGTATACACTGCCACATCATGGCACCTCAGCAGCTAGCCCTGGGGTGTCCAGTGCTTCTGAAGGAGCTGCTGGAAGGGGGCATATCCCGTGCAGGGGGAGAAGAGGCCAGAATAGAATGATCTTTTGTAAAGGGCTTTTTCATCTTGCTCCTCAGTGCACACTGCCCGCTCTCCTCCAGGTAGTAACCCTGACATCTCTCTCTCTTCATACTGCCTGCCTCCCTTGGGCATGGGCTGCTCATGACTGTGGAACCCTCTTGGTGCTATTGTATTCCACAGTGGTGCTGGAAAGCCCAATGGCTATCGTCCGGATACGCCAATGCTCTTTCTGGTAGGCCAAACTGGCTTTTCACGGGGATCTGAGCGTGGTTGGTTCTGGCCCAGGGTCTCTCAGCTAGTGTGCACCCTGTCTGAGCAAATAGCTCGGATGAGCAGAAACTATCCATGTTTGATGCTCTTCTGGGGTATCAGGTGTTCCCTGGGGCTCATGAATGGCATGGGTCCCCTTTCCTCCCCAACCACAAATTCTTTCAAAGACTTTCTTGGTCGTCTTTGCCCAGCGGTGCCAAGGAGCCTTAGTCCCTGAGCCAAATCCCAGAGGGTCTTTCCCACTGAAGGGGTCTTCCAGCTGCTGGGAGGTGTTTGGGGGACCCAGCGTCTTAAGACAGGGTTGCTTCAGTGGCCAACATCAGAGGAAAGACCTCTTCTGGGGAGAGGAGTGGGAGCGGGGAAGGGTATAAAAGTGACCTCATCTTTTTCTTCTTGAAGCTTCATTGAATTTTCAATGCGAGGGGCTCACATTGTGAGCCGCTTAAGATGCGATCAGTTTCCGGTGGCCGTGAATGTTGAATGTCTTTGGCTCGGTTCATTTCAGCAAATACCTATTGGAAAGTTCTCCAGGTTTGTACATATGTTGAACAGTGCGGGGTTCTGTACAGAGAGGGATCTTTCCTAAACCATCCACCAAGAGTCCCTATCCAGGCATTTCCTTGGTAGTACAAATGTCTTTCTTGCTTAGAAAGTTGCTTTGTCTCTTCTGTTCATCAGCATTGCCACTGATTTGGGGGCCTTTGATTGAAAGGCTCCTAAGGGCTCATCTTCCTGTCAGCTAAATAGCTGGTCCTTTCTCGGAAATTGGATGTACAGCATGTTTTGTATGTAAATGTTTCTTGTAGGTGTCACCATGAACAAAGGTCTATTTTCTATTTATTTATTATATATGTACTTCAAGAAGTCACTGTCAGAGGAGTGAAGAATCATCTTAAGTATTCTGTCAGAGGATGTCCTTTGGAGCACTGGGAAGGGGTGTGCCCAGAGCCAAGGACATCAGCTCTGGTATGGAAAAATTCTGCTGTACCATATAAAACATACAAAGAATGTCATTGTCTTGTCTGCTTGGTTCATTTCCTGGGACAGCGAGTCTTGTGTTAAACCAGTTGTCTGTGGAAAGTAAAATGGAAATCGCCCAAGTCTGCCCCACTTACTTCCTGGTCTTGTTCCCAAGAGCCACTTGCGTATCAGAATCCCACCTTGCTTGCATCCCACAGGAGCACTGGGAAGAGCAGAGGGGAGGGTGAGCTGGCAGAGAAGACGCCATTTGTGTGATCAGGCAAAGACACTTGCCTTATCCCCATGTCCCTAAGCCACAGGACGTTCTCAATTCTCCCCCTCCTACTGGGGAGTCTGGGGGAGGCATCAGACTGGGGAGCCAGAAGACCAACTGTCTTTCCTCTCAGGTTCTGACCACAGGACAAACTCCACATCTGAGAGGGGCGTGGGCACAGAGGTGGAGAAACAAGGCCCTGAACCCCAGACAAGGGTTAGGGATAGGTGAAATGGGCTCCGGAGGGGTGTGAGGAGGCACACTGAGCAGAGTGAGATGGGTCTGAACCACTTGTGGATATTGACATTTAAGAACAATGTAAAATACAGTTTCTTATCTGTACTGGTCACACTGCAGATTCTCCACAGCTGGAGGAATCTAGTGAGCATCATTGTTGACTGTGTGAAATAAAACATGTCCACCACCATGGAACGGTCTCCTCTGGATACTGTTCAGAATGCTGCTTAGACTTCCACATTGGCATTTTAAAAAAGAACATCTGTGCCCCTAGTGTGAGCAAAAGAGTGTGAATGTGGATGTATACAATCCACTTAAAGGAGCTGGTTCCAGGTTAGTGGTGCTAAGCTGTCTGTAAACAGTTATTATATGAGCCATCGCTGAATACACTGTGTAATCAATACAGTGAATACACGACCCAAGCCTTCAGGAAATATCATCTTTGAGTATAACGGCTCAAGTCTGTAATCCCAGCATTGGGGAGGATGAGGCAGGAGACTGGAGAGCAGCAGAATAGAATGTACTATGGACTGCTTACTTAGTGCCTCTACAGTTCCTCCTGCTGGGCTCCTGGGGACTGTGTCAGGAGCAACAGAATGTCCCCTGGGTCCACTCTGGCCAAGTATTGTTTCTTTAACTTTGGATCCTCCTGGGAGTTGCAAGGTCCTATAGAACCCAGTGGGTAAAAGTATTTTCCTGATGTCCTCAGTTTCATCCCCAAAACCCATGTACTGTTACACACACAACACACACAAACACTAATAAATACAATTTTTTAAAAGACCTAGTCTCAAGGAAAGACAGGAGAGGGAGGAAAAAGGAGAACAAGGACACATGGTACAGTTTTTACAGAAGACCAGAGTTTGGTTCCTAGAAACCAAGTTGGGTAGATTACAATAGCATGTAACTCTAGCTCTGGGACGTTTGATGCCCTCTTCTGGCTTATGTGGGAACCTGCACTCCCATGTACCATACATAAACACACAGAGACACAAGCACAGACACACAAACAGATCGTCAAAAATGAACCAACGGTTGGAGAACTGGAGAAATGGTTTGATGGTTTAAGAGCACACACTGCCCTTCTGGAGAACCAGAGTTTAGATTCCAGGACCCTTGCTGGATGACTCACAACCATGGGCAACTCCAGCTCTGTAGGGGTGTGGGAGGGGGCGTCCAACACCCATAGCCTCTTTTGGCCTCTGAAGATCTGCACACTTGTAGCACCCTGTGCTGGCTAGTTTTGTGTCGACTTGATAGGAGCTAGAATCCCCAGAGAAAAGGGAGCCCAAACTGAGAAGATGCCTCCATGAGATCAGGCTGTAGGCAAGTCTGTAGAGAGTTTTCTTAAACAGTGATTGATGGGGAAGGGCTCGGCCCATTGTGGGTGGGGCCACCCCTGGGCTGGTAGTCTTGGGTTCTATCCAAAAGCAGCCTGAGCAAGCCTTGGGGAGCAAGCCAGTAAGCAGTACCCCTCCATGGTCTCTGCATCAGCTCCTGCCCTGCTTGAATTGCTACCCTCGTTGTTTTGGACGAGGAGGAAGGTGTGAGTGAAATAAACACGTTCCTCTCCAAGCCGCTTTTAGTCTTGGTATTTCATCACAGCTATAGCAACCCTGACCAGGACATACGGATGTATACATAAAGAGAACAAAATAAATCTCTTTCGTTATTTAATTAGGTACGAGGGGATGTGCGATGTGTTCGTGAGTACTTGGAAGGCTGCCAGCGGCCAGCCTCAACAACATTACCTTTCTTCTAGAGTGGAGGCATTGGGAATTTAGAAATACAGTAAAGAATACAAAGGTGCGAACAAAAACAATAAAACGCAGAAACACATAGGACGGTATCGGGAGGGAATGTCAGCGAGTACTGAAAATTCGTCCGCGGAGTAGAACAAAAGGACTCTGCATTAACATACAAATTGAAAGTCATGGGGTCCATTCATAGTTCATGCCCTAGACCAAACACTCTGTAGGCAAACCATTCCCTGGATAGGATCCCAAATTATTGGAACTTAGTTGGCTCCTTAGACTTTTGTTTTAGGTTAACCAATTACTTCTCTATTTCAGGAGCCCGAGGTCTGGCAACTAGCCACACCTGTTGACAATAGCCTTGAGAGAGGAGAGCTCTGATTTACAACCAGGTGGGACCTTTGAGTTAGAAGCCCAATCTCCAACTAAAAACAAGTTCTAAAGTCTCCGACCTTTGGGCCTCTTTGGGCCTCCACAGAAGGCGAGAAGATTTCAGATTCTCCTCTGGAACCAGAGTTCCAGGCTGTTGTGAGCTGCTTCATATGGGCGCTGTGAATGGGATCTGGGTTCCTCTGTAAGCACAGCCCCTGCTTTTAACCCCCCTAAGTCGTCTCTCCTGGTCAATATGCCGCATCTTAAGTAAGCCCAGAATAGTCGCCCGCATGGTCCAGTGTGGCTCGCTTTGACAGTCACCTAGAGTATAGGATACAGGCTTGCCATGGGTGTGACAAATGGGCTGCTTAGCCATTATGACACCAAGGCTGAAGCATCAGCAGCTGTCCAGCTACTACCCCATCGCCACCCCCTACCCTGTCATCTCCCAGATCCTCAACCCACTAAATTCATAAAGAAAAGGGACTAACCAGTCTACAGAAAAACTGGTACTAGGTACCACCCAGAATAAAAGCAGAAGAAAATAGGCCTGGCATCCAAGTGCTTGAGAGGGATGGGTAGCACTTGGGTGTGCTCTTCCTCAAACGATGCCATTGAGGTGTTCTCCCGATCAGATGTCACAGCACTAATGTGGAAAGAGGAAGAAGTGTCAGGAGAAGAGCTGGCAGCAAAGCCTGAAAGAACAGAGATATGGAAAAGGCCTTGTAGATATCGAACCTGCCAGAGGGCAAGGCTGGGGTCCCCCAGGAAGCCCCTGAGAGTCCTCAGAAAGGAGGCTGGGTTTCTGTAGCAGACTCCCAAAGAGCACAGGCAGGGGAGGGAGCAGGTAGGAAAAGCCGGGCAGATTCTCCTTCTTCCCCGTGGGAGGAAAGCCTGGTATGTTGTCCTAGACGTTGATAGATCTGTAATTGCAGGTTGAAGAATGCAAACAAAAGCTAATGATGATCATTGGTCCTACTCAAAATAAGTCGTCTCCATCCCAAACCACTGCAGAAGATGAAAACAAACCAAATGCAGTCTTTCTCGGAAAGGGGGCAGAAGAACCACCACGAGAAAATACAGGTGACCTCATGGCCTGTGGGCAGCGGGCAAAAGGGATCCAATCCCAGAAGCAGCACGAATAGCACAAAAACAAGCTGCCTTGTGAACAAAGACCTAGAGAGTTGTAGAAGGTAATGGTTAAGAACACTTGCTGCTTTCCTCCAGAGGACCGAGTTAGGCAGTCAGAACGCTATAACGCTGTCTATAATGCTGGCTCCAGGGTGCACATACTCACATGCTGGCACACATTTATACATAATTAAAGATCATAAAAATAAATCTTTTACAGAGACTAGCTGATACAACTATGTCAAAGTATTAAAACTAGGTAATACTGAAAGCAGATGCACTAGGAGATGATTTAAATGTGTATCTCCTAAGAAGGAGATGACTGTCTTTGCACACCTGCTCACCTGAGTGTCTCCACACCCATTCTCATCCCACACTGTTTCACTCAGCTCCTTGTGTATTATGAAACACCATAGGCAAGATGCTTTCTAAAGCGAGTGGTTCATGTAGCTCCCGAGCGGTCATTCAAACACACGATGTGGGCCATGACAAGGGCTCTCGGTGCCGGGAGGCTGGTGCACACTGGGTCTACTTGGTCTCTCTCCTCAACAAGCAATGACTTTAGTCTCTTCCCCAAGCCCGACCACTACACACCTTTTCCCTCCTCTTCTTCCTGCTCCTTGAGCAGGACTTCACTGTATTTATTGCCCAGGTTGATCTCAAACTTGGGAGCTTGTGAGTGCAAATGTTCCCACCTCCTGCCTCAACTTCCCACATACCCGGGATGACTAGATACTCCCGACGCTTTATATATATAGTTATTTCCTACGTATCAGTAAGATAAAAGAAGAAACCACCAAAAGCATTCAAGCATTCAAGCCAGTTTACAGAGGGGAAAATTGAAGTGTCAAAATTCCACCTCTGTATGCGTCTTCTGCAAGAACAAGATACTGCTTGCAACAATATCTATTAAACAATTAAACAAGCAAGTTGTAAAAAGAACTAGAAAATGGATAATTAAAATTAAAGTAAGAGCTAGACACTCCTGGATAGTGATGTTAGAAAAGAATCACCTGGAGCAACTTTTCTGCAGAGCAATTCAGCATCGTAGAAAAACAATTTCCAAAAGCATGCAGATTTTGGCTCCAAAATTTTGGCTCCAAGATTTTTTTTTCCCCAAAGAGCATGCTCCAGTGAGGCAAAGGATTTATGAAAAGATACGTGATATGTGGGCGTGAGCATCTTGAAATACTCCAAACAGTGATCAGAGATTGGCCATTTCAGCGCCCCTCCCAACTGAAAGAGTCTGGTGACTACGGAAACGTTGGCGGCTATTAAAGCTACCATGAGGGCGCAGATCACACTACTCAGCCTGGTTTTCGTGTAGTCAGAGTATTCCCATGACAAGTCTTTGAAGAGCAGAAAGAGCCCATTTAGAATACATTCAGCATTGCAAACCAATGTCCTAGGAAAGAGCTTCTTTTCTTTGACCTATTAGTTAGTTACCTGGGAGTTTAGCCCAAGGTGATACAGCCTAGGTATATAAGTATATACACTGCAACATTCTTCTGAGCATTCAATAGGTTTAAAGAACCTGCATCTTCAGCTACACGGGACACACCGAGTTAGTTGTTATTCTGCTGTGCTGATAAAATACTCTCATACAGGCAACTCAAGGAACGCAGGGCTGACTTTTTGGATTAAGATTCTAGAGGAATAGACCCCCATGAGGGTGGGAAAGATGTGGCAGCAGGAACAGGAAGCAAATACATTACATTTCAAAAATCAGGGAGAGAGAGAGAGAGAGAGAGAGAGAGAGAGAGAGAGAGAGAGAGAGAGAGAGAGAGAGAGAGAGAGACAGAGACAGAGAAAGAGAACAGGGAATGTAGCAAGCTTTCTTGTTGGACTATCTTTGGATCACCAGTGCCCAAATAACAATGTATTGTTATTAACTATGAAAACTGGGTCTTCAGCTTAGGTTCATTTCCAGTGTGTTCTTACAACTTAACCTATTTATATTAATCTACATCCGGCCACATGGCTCAGTTGCCTCTCCGAGTGCGGCACGTCCAACTTGCTCTGGGTCTACTCCTTGGGCCTAGATTCCTCCTTCTCTTCCTCTCTGTCCTCAGAATCCCACCTATCCTTTCCTGCCTAGCTATTGGCCATTCAGTTCTTTAGTAAACCAATCCAAAGGTGTCTTGGCAAATCCACGTCTTCACAGTGTATGAGAAGATTATCCCACAACAAGGAAACAGGGCAACACTCTCAAAGCCCTCACCCAGTGACATCATTCCTCCAACGAGTTTTTACCTCCCAAATATTTCATGTTGTTGGCAAACACCACCACCAACTGGGAATCAACCAAATGTTCAATTATATGAGACCATGAAAGCCATTTCTCATTCAAACCTCTATACACATTTGTACTCATACGTACATACCCACACTTAATATTCCCTTACACTCATTCACACACTCATTTCCCCCTTATACACATATACGTACACTTTTCCAAACACACACACACACACACACACACACACACACACGCATGCATGCACGCACAATTAGCTCTCTCATCTCTACCTCGGGTTCTGCTCCCATCCCTCTTCAGCCTGGTGCCCATACCTGCTTCATTCTCTACTTAGAGAATGTTCTGGGAAATTTCCTCCCCACACATCCCTGGGACAGTCTCTAATGAGTTGGCATCTCATGAGTTGGCTTGTATTTGGTAGGAAATTTCCCCTGGCCTCCCGGGGACAACGCCTCTCTTGCGGGTATTGCAGCCCTGCAGCCCTGCTAGCTCGCAGCTGCCACTGTGCGCTCTGGTGGATGGATTCGATTCAGGCCTCTTCCTATGCCCCACTGTCTCTGACCCCAGAGCTTTGCACCTCCTCCCCCTCGTCTGTGCCTCTCAGAACGCTAAAGAAGTAGGCTCAAAGTGGCAAAGTGTCAGAGAGATGGCTCAGTGGTTAAGAGCACTGCAGACCCAGGTTCTGTTCCTAGTGCCCTCCTGGTGGCTCCCAAGTATGTAACACTCGATGCCTTCTGCTCTCTATGGCCACCAGGGAGGAAAAACATTCATATACATAAAAACAAAAGTCTTTTTATTTTAAATGGCAAACTCCTGGTGGACTATACCCAACTCCAGCTGAGGTCCAGAAAGGTCACACATTTTGGCCCAGAAAGCATTGTGATGTATACTACTAAGAAGAGCTCAAAGACAGAAATGTCCATCCTCACCCTGCAGTGGTTCAAACACAGGAATGTGGGTCTCAGGGAATTCACAATGAAGGTCTGTCCTAGAGGAGGCAGGGACCTCCTTGCACTGGGACAGGAGGCCCATTTGTGCCATTTTTTTTTTTTTGATACAAATTTCAAGTTCAGAGGACCCAACTCACTGCTACTCATAGAGGTTAATCTGTAGAGCTTCAGAGATGATAGCCACGGTCACCAGCTTGGGGCCTAACTGTGTCAGGCCTGGCTGGAGTCTGCCTCCCTTGGAAAGCACACGGGCCGGCAGGAGCAGACTCAAGCAGATACATGCCCTCCCCGCATTATATTTAGGACAGCCCCTCAGGCCCAAAGCCAGACCCCTAAGTCATTGATTCTGGAATGTTAGCTGGGGGACCTCAGGAGATCTTGGAGACTAGACCGAGCTCTCCGAGTACAAATGAAGTAAGGGAGGGGTGATTATATGAACAAAGGAGTCAAGACCATGATGGGGGAAAGCCACAGAATCAGCTGACCCGATCACTGACTCCAGACTGACAGATAGGGAATCTACATAGGACAGAGCTAGGCCCCCTGAGTACAGGTGACAATACTAGGCCCCCTGAATACGGGTGACAATGATGTGGCTTGGATAATATATGGGGCCACTGGCAGTGGGACCAGGATCTAACTCTAATGCATGAACCGACTTTAACTGACTTTGTGGAGCCCATTCTCTTTGGAGAGACACCTTACTCAGCCTAGATAGGACAGGGTGGGGTGGGTCCTGTCTCAAGGAGGTGATGGGACAGACTTAGATGACTTCTTAGGGGTGGCCTTACCCTTTCTGAGAAGCAGATGATAGGGGGTGAGGTAGAGGGAGAAAGGTAGAGGGAGGAGAAGAGGGAGGGGGAACTGGGATTGGTACGTAAATAATTAATTTTTAAAAAGCTTTCTGGGTTTGGTGGTGAGAAGCTAGCAGGTGTCTGGCATGTAGGCTGTTGAGGTCTACAGTGTTCAGAAAGCCCAGGTTTTGTGTGAACTCAGCAAACTCCCCGGAGATTCTGCCAGCTCAGAGCTCCCCAGACTGGAACCCTGTGGAAGGGCTCTTGACTCTCTGGCTTTATAGCACTGGGTGGGACCACTTGAAAATCTGCCTGCTGGAAATCTCTCTGTGTCAGCAGTAATCACAGTCAGCCTGCAACCTCCTGCTAGTCGCGGAAGATTCCGGGACTCAGCAAGCAAGACCACTTCACCTGGGAGTGGAGGCCTCCGCCACAGGCTCAGTCAAGTACCACAGTGGTGGGAACAGCAAGCTGTCCTGCCTGGAAGGAAGCTGTGTTATCCGGGAAGATGACCGTCCTTCTAGAACAATCTCTGTGGCCAATGCAGTTCTCCATTCCAGTCATTTACTTGGGGTTTAAAACCACAGAAAATAAAGTCTTGGTCCTCTGTCCTAGCTACGGTTTCTACTGCACCACCACCGTAAAAGCAAGTTGGGGAGGAAAGGGGCTTATTCGGCTTACATGTCTGCGTTGGAGTCGTCATTGAAGGGGTCAGGACAGGAACTCAAATGGAAGGAACCTGGAGGCAGGAGCTGATGCAGAGGCCACGGAGGAGTGCTGCTTACTGACTCCCTGCGGCTTGCTCAGCCTGTCTTCTTATTGAACCAGAACCACCATCCCAGGGATGGCACCACCCACCATGGGCTGGGCCCTCACTCATCAATCACTAATTAAGAAAATGCCTTGCAGCCAGATTTGCGGAGGCATTTTCTCAGTTGAGTTACCCTCCTCTCAGGTAACTCTAGCTTGTGTCAAGTGGATGTAAAGTGAGCCAGCACACCCTCAGAAGAATGCTGCAGAGGGGATTGCTATGACTGGGAAGTTTAAATTGAATTTAACCCTTCAAACCCTCTTTGTATGCACCTATCATTAAAAACAAACAAACAAGAAACAAGAAAAGCTGTCTTAGTGTTCTATTGCTGTGAAGAAACACCATAATCATGGCAACTCTTATAAAGAAAGCATTTAATTAGGGACTGGTTGACAGTTTCAGAAGTTTAGTCCACGATCACCGTGGCAGGAAGCATAGTGGCATGCTGACAGACATAGTGCTGGAGAGGTAGATAAGAATTCTACATCTGTATCTACAGGCAGCAGGAAGAGTGAGAGAGAAACACTGGGTCTGGCTTGGGTTTCTGAAACCCAAAGCCCACCCCAGTAGCATACTCCCTCCAACAAGGCCACACTTCCTAATCTCTCTCAAATAGCTCCACTTTCTAATGACCAAGCATCCAACTCTTTGAGCTTGTGGGGGCCATTGCTCTTCAGAGCAGCAGGGATGCTGTGATGATAATATAGGCGTTTGGGTGGGTTAAGCTTGCTTGACCCTCACAATGCTTCTCCAAGGTAGAAAGTGCCTAGGGATACGCGGAGGCAACAGCCTCAGTGACTTGCCTAGTATGGTCCAGTTTACGAAGGCAGAGCTGGGCCAGCTGCTCCAGCAGGCCTCAGGCTAAAGGCTAACCAACACCACCTTCAGGGAGAAAAGAGAGCCAAGGACTGAAGACCTATGCATAGCAGGTAGAACGCACTGTCCAGAGCTGGCATGTCCTATCCTGCAAAGACATCTGTACATGCCAGAAGGAGGGTCCTGCCTGTCTTCTTCACCTCCATACCATCAACCTCAAGATGCCCAGGATCAGCGGTGCCAGGGAGTCAGGGAGTGTCTGGGCCCGCAAGCAGGTGAGTCTGCAGAGAGGTCCATGGAACAGAACCCCAGGTAAATTGGGTGAGCTAGGGTAGACTTTAGAGGCCAAACACATGAGTTCAAATCCTGTCTTTGTCATTCCTTTGTGGTTGGACGTTGGAGGGGGCAGAATGTAAATTTCTCTGGGCTTCAGTTTCCGTGTGTGTGTGTGTGTGTGTGTGTGTGTGTGTATACAGAGAGAGAGTCTACCACATAGAGCTGCTGAGAGTGATATAAATTACTTTAAATGTGTTGGGTGGTGGTCACATGCCATGATGCTTGCTTGTAAGTCAGAAGACAAATTTTAGGAGTTGGTCCTCCCTTCCACCTAGTAAATCCTCAAGCTCACACCCAGGTCATCAGTATGGTGTGTCAGGTTTCCTTACCCACCTAACAGTCTCACCAACCTAAATAAATTTATGTACCCACAGGGGTAAAACAATCATTTGTATTTCAAAGAGAAATTGAGGGACAGGGGTGCAGGCAGATCTTTCACAAGACACTTTGAGCGCGGCTGAGCAATGAATAACTGCGGGGAAAATTCTCCCCAGAGGACTGGTGGAGAAACCGACAGGCTGGCGCGGCAGCCAGGCACAGCCAGTCTCTGCTGCCCTCTAGTGGACTCAACGCTCAAATTGCAAATCAGCTCCTGAATGGGAAGACAACGTTGAGAGTAGTCGATGTAAACCACTTCCCAAGAGCTGTTTTGTTTTTCAGACTGTAAAGAGAACATAAAACTTTACATTAATGGTTGGAGCCTTTTTTAAAAATCAGTTTTCACACTTCTATTGCCTCAGTCTCTCAAGTGCATGAACTTCAGGGGTGTGCCGCCACCTCTGATTGACAGGAGTCTTCTTGGGAAGGAGGCGGAGCTCTCACTGCCTGTTACGTCACTACCCTTTTTGCCTAGCCCACTCCCCGGTAACTGTATCATCTCAGCTGCGGGGCTGCTCTGAGCGTGGGCGTAAGCGCTAAAGCCTAGAACAGCAGTTGTCAACCGAAAGTGTGTGCGTGGGTGGAGGGTGAGGGTCAAACGACCTTTGGGTCGCCTAAGACCATATTTACCTTATGATTCAAAACAGTAGCAAAGTTACAGTTATAAAGTAGCAACGAAAATAGTTTTATGGTTGGGGATTGCCACACATGCGGAATTGTTGTAGCGTTAGGAAGGTTGAGAACTACGGGTCTAGAACATGCGGGCTGCTGCGCACAGCTTTGCAATGGAACCGGTTCCCAGTTCTTCCGGGCCTTTGCCTTTCAGACTCTGTGAAAGAAAATCACAGTCTGATCGGATGAAGGCGATAAAACGGGTTTTAGTCAGGAACTATTGCAACAGAAGACAACACTCTGAACACAGCATGAGCAGCTGGGATTTGGAGCTGAGGCAGGGTAGGGTTGGTGGATGAAGATGGTAGAGGATAAACCCGGGGTGAGGGATCCTGGCTTGCTGGGTTCTTGCTAAAGCATCGTGTCAGAGGTGGCAGGGGACGAAAACTTCCCCAGATATCTGCCTCTGCTGTATCTCTCCACTGTGGCTGGATGCCTCCCGTACACAGAGGTTGAACAGTCTGCTGTACAGCTTCGGTCCCTTGTTGCTTGATCCCATGTGCTAGGGCAGAGTATCATGGCTGTGGAAGCATGTGGAGGAGGTTGTTCATAGAAACGGAACCAGAGAGGAAGGGGTTGGGGACCAGATATAGTCTTCAAAGTCACGCCTCCAAGTGGGCTCCTTCCTCCCACTGGGCCCTATCTTCTAAACTTTCCAGAACATCCTAAAATAGTGCCACCAGCTGGGAATCATGCGTTGACCACATAACCCTGTGGAAGAATTTCACATTCAAACCACAGCCCATACGAAGTGCGGTCAGTTGTCAGGGGTAGGGGATTCTAGAACTGACTTGACAGGCTTCTTGCTAAACGGGGCAATAAAACATTGCCTTAGATGAATGCTAAAGACTGAGACCTAGTGAGCTTGAAGGAGCCTGGCTGAAGGTTGGTCAAGGAGACTCTCTGTGAGATTCCATTTTAAAGGAGTCAGAACTTCCTAACCTTCCAGGCTTCCCACTGGAAGGCTCACAGGTCTGCAGCTTTATCATCAGGTCTCACAGAAAGGAGTTAATACCTGGGTACCAGAATGACTGTGTACATTACTGCAGATAATAAAAGAGAAAAAACGCCACCCGCCCCGAAAAACTTCCATCAGAAGTCCCAAAACAAAAAAAAAACAAAAGAAAAACCCACCATGGTGATTCGTACTAATAACACCAGCGCTTAGGAGGCTGAGGTGCGGGGATTGCAAGTTCAAAGCCAGCCTGGATTGCACAGGAATAGCTGGTCTCAAAAAGAAAACCAAATGTTATCAAGCTTGTCTGAGCCTCTTTCCTTCCGCCTCTTGACTCCAATTAGCCTGTGGAACCCATTTTAGCCCCAGTCATAAGTTAGTTTAAGAAGAGCCCCCCGCCCCCCGCCATTGTTGATAGCTAATCAAATTCCTTAGTCACGGCCACTCACAGACCTGCGAGTTCGAAATCTCTAGCTCTCATCACCGTGTTTGCCGTTGAGGCCCCTCTGTCCCCTATCCCTTGTTGTCACAGGGTAGTAAAGAGCTTAGATCTCACGCAGCCTCGTGTGGCTTTGAAATCTCTGTGCAACGGAGGGTGACCTTAGATTTCCAATCTTCCTTCTGGGATTAGGGGCACGTGACTCCACACCAGTTTGTGTGGTGCTGGAAATCAAACCCAGGGCCTTGTGCATGCTAGGGCTTAGTGACTTTTCTGTTTCTACAACAGGACACCATGAAAAGGTCAACTTTGACTTCCGGTTCCAAAGGGATAGTAGTCCGTGGTGGTGGCGTGGAGGGAGCGGGTGCCGGGTGGCTGGAGCAGCAGCAGAGAGAGCTCACATCTTCAGCCACAAACAGGAAGCGGAGAGAGTGCACGAGAAATGCTGTATGCCTGATCCCAGTGATGGATGAACTTCCTCCAGCAAGGCCACATCTCCTAAACCTACCCAGTGCCAACTGGGGACCGAGTATTCAAATACCCAAGGAAATGGGGACGTCTCGTTTAAATCACCACGCTAGTCACACACTCTGTGAACCAACCCAAACGCCCATTCTAACTCCTTGCCATTATTTTAGTGTGTGTGTGTGTGTGTGTGTGTGTGTGTGTCCCTCATACATGTGGACATCAGAGGACAACTTGCAGGAACTGCTCTTCCGTTCCAGAGAGCACACTTAGGCTGGCAGGCGCCTCCACCCGCTGATGGAGTCTACTCTTCTCATTCTTGCCATTTTTAGTGTTTTTCATTAACAAAGATCACCAAGATTAAAAGGCAGAAGGTAAATTATTAGCCAGGTGAAGTGGCACACGTCTTTAATCCTAGCACTCAGGAGGCTGAGGCAGGCAGATCTGAGTTCAAAGCCAGCCTGGTCTACATAAGCAAGCTCCAAGATAACCAATGGTATATAATGAGACCCTGTCTCAAAAAAGCAATTAAAACAAAAACAACCTCTCTCAAAAAGAAGGAAAGAAAGAAAAATGGAAGGAGGAAAAGGAAATTATTTCACAACAAAAATTGGCTTTTAAAAATATATTTTTTTTTGTTTTGTTTCTTGGTTTTTGTTTTATTTTTTTCAAGACTGGGTTTCTCTGTGTAATATCCCTGGCTCTCCTGGGACTTTCTTTGTAGACCTGTCTGACTTGGAACTCACAGGGATCCTCCTGCCTCTGTCTCCAGAGTGTTGGGATTAAAGGCGTGCGACACCACGCTCGGTCAAAACTTGTATTCTATTATGTGCGGTGAGGGAGGGTGTGCACACCACATGGCGGGCACGCCAAAGTAGAGTCAGGTCTCTTCCTCCACCAGGTGTGTCTGATGATCGGCGCCAGGAGGTCAGGCTCGGCAGCGCCTTTGCCAGCTGAGCCATCTCACTGGCTAGGAGCTGGTTTTCTCTAAGCACAGGGGGCAGGAATCTCACTCAATAAAGCCGGCAGATTAAGCCAGGCTAACGTTATTCACCCCTTATAAATTATGCCTGGCACCTAAGGGATCCATAAGGGTGTTTTGTTTGTGTTTTGCTGAGTGGACAATGTGGCCCTGATCCCACTGGGCACCTGGGTTGACAGGTCTGCTCCCATGCTTCCAGAACGGGGTTGATTGGTGCAACCCTTTCAGGAAGTGGTAACAGAGTAGAAGATATCTTTGCCTCGGTAACCTTCAAATTAACAGAGGACTAATTTCAGTAGGGACTATAACAGAAGTCACTTCGCAGCAAGGAATGAGCAGTGACCAGTGCAGGCCCTGTGTGCTCCTCTGTCCTCTCTTATGTGTGGATTGAACTAAACAAGGCAAAGCTGGGGAGGAAGTAGAAGTCAGAAATGCAGAAGCTTCTCCAGACTTGCCCTCAGGGATCTTGAACTCTCAGAACTCAATAGCAACCGCAATCAACCCAACCTGGGGCAGAAACTCAAAGCCAGGCTAGATAGATGCCTTTGCAGGTGGGCCTTCCACCTAGCTGTCCGTCACAAGAACTCAGCCATTCAGTCAGTCTCTGGCCGAGGAGGATCTGACTTGTCAACCTCATATAGGATGCCCTGAGGTCGGGTGTTCATCTCTGGTCCCCATGGCCATCCAGGAAGTGGAACAGCAAGGTAGGTTGAGCAGGCTGGCAGGGTGGCTGGAGCCTTGGGCTGCAGCAATACTCAGTCTCTTACTAAGACAGACAGGAGGCTGTTGTGGGCTACCCACCAGAGACTACTCAGACCTGTGTGTAAACCAAGAGAATTTCCTACCTAGCTGGCCAGCACCTACACCAGTTTTTCAGATCCCAGTGTAGCCCCAGACCTTTCTTGGGGTGAGATTTTAAGCACAAAAACCATATCCTGGGATGACATACTTCAGTTAACAAGAACGGTAAGCCAGAAGCAGAACTACGGAAACCAAAAAGCAAGGTTAGTACATTTAGAGGCTTTCCGGGAGCTATGGACTTTGATAGAGGAGGTCTCTGTTTTCATTTTGGCAGGTGGTGCTGTCTACATCCTGAGTTTTATGGCCTGAATGGTACTTCCATCACGGAATCAGTTCTGCTAAGGTCTGGGGCCTTGTTCCAGAGACAGGATTGGCCTGGCTCAAGTGCTTCTGCCGTTCTCTCTGGAGCCACAGCTGGCCCTGCTTTCTCCATGACGTCATCGGTAAAATCTTAAGTGAAATTCTGGTCTACTACGAGGATGGAGGTGCTACAGCCACTGCTGAGCATAGCGCCCAGACGGGGAGACGGAAACAAGAACAAATGAAATTCTATTTCTCCTATGATGACAACAGAGACAGTGGCCCCAAAGGAAACTTAATCAAGCGATAAAGATGTGTCAGGAGAGGAAGTTCTTGTTTTGTTCTGTTTTGAGATGGAGTCTTAAGAAGGCCTGAACTGCCTCAAACCCCCACAGTTGCTGAGGGTGACTTTGAATTGCTGGTTTTTCTGCCTTCATCTTCCAAGTGTTGGATTATAGGTGTTCACATCACACCACTGGTCTTTGCTCATGTGTTCTTTTTATTGTGTGGTGTGGTGTGGTGTGCGTGCACGCGCACAGAACACCATAATATGTACGTGGGGGGTAAAGAACAATTTTTTGGAGCTGGTCCTGTCTTTTTACTGTGGGACCCAGGGATCAAACTCAGTTTTTTGTTTGTTTTGAGGTTTTTTGCGGGTTTTCACCGAGTACTTTTACCTGTTGAGATATCTAATCAGCCCAAGACCTTTCTTTTATAGAGCTTTTAACCATTCCCGTGGTTTTATTCATTCATTTATTCTACAGGTGAGTCTTGCTGGTTAGCCCAGGCTGGCCTTGAATTTGCAGCGTCCGCCATCCCCCCCCCTGCCCCCAGTCCCGTCCCTCCCCCCCCCGCCCCCAGTCCCATCCCTTTCCCCGCCCCCCGCCCCCCGCCCCCCCCCCGCCTCAGCCCCTCCCTGAAGGGCTGGCTGGAAGTGTAAGCTGGTGCTATCACAACCTGCTAGTAAGAATCAAGGCTTTACGGTACTCAACTTCATTTGGAAAAGCAAAAAAATCCAGGATAGCCAAAACAATCCTGGGCAATAAAAGAATTTCTAGAGGCATCACAATCCCTGACTTCAAACTCTACTACAGAGCTACAGTACTGAAAACAGCCTGGTATTGGCATAAAAACAGACAATGGAACCGAATGGAAGACCAGGATATCAATCCACACATCTTCGAACACCTGATCTTTGATAAAGAAGCAAAAAATATCAAATGGAAAAAAGAAAGCATATTTAACAAGTGGTGCTGGCATGACTGGATGTCAACATGTAAAAAAATGAAAATAGACCCATATCTATAACCATGCACAAAACTCAAGTCCAAATGGATCAAAGACCTCAACATAAAGCCAGCCTCACTGAACCTTATAGAAGAGAAAGTGGGAAGTACACTTGAATGCATTGGCACAGGGAAACACTTCCTAAATAGAACCCCAGCAGCACAGACACTGAGAGAAACAATAAATGGGTCCTCCTGAAACTGAAAAGCTTCTGTAAAGTAAAGGACATGGTCAACAAGACAAAACGACAGTCTACAGAATGGAAAAAGATCTTCACTAACCCCACATCAGACAGAAGTCTGATTTCCAACATATACAAAGAACTCAAGAAATTGGACACCAAAAGATCACATAATCCAATAAAAACATGAAGTACAGACCTAAACAAAGAACTCTCAACAGAGGAATCTAAAATGGCTGAAAGACACTTAAGGAAATGTTCAACATCCTTAGTCATCAGAGAAATGCAAATCAAAACAAGTATGAGATTCCATCTAATACCTGTAAGAATGGCCAAGATCAATAATACTTATGACAACTTATGCTGGAAAGGTTGTGGGGGAAAGGGAACACTTCTGCATTGCTGGTGGGAATGCAAGCTGGTACAACCCCTTTGGAGGCTAGTGTGGCGATTTCTCAGAAAATTAGGAAACAACCTTCCTCAAGACCCTATAATACCACTTTTGGGTATATATTCAAAGGATGCTCAATCGTGCCACAAGGACATGTGCTCAACTATGTTCATAGCAGCTTTGTTTGTCATAGCCAGAACCTGGAAACAACCTAAATGCCCCTCGATCGAAGAATGGATTAAAAAAAAAAGTGTGGTAATTTACACAATGGAGTACTACACAGCAGAAAAAAATAACGACAGCTTGAATTTTGCAGGAAAATGGATGGAGCTAGAAAACACTGAGTGAGGTAACCCATACACAGAAAGACAATTATCACATGTACTCACTCATAGGTGGTTTTTAAAACATAAAGCAAAGAAAGCCAGCCTACAACCACAGTCCCAGAGAACCTAGACAACAATACGACACTAAGAGAGACTTACATAGATCTAATCTACATGGGAAGTAGAAAGTAGAAAAAGACAAGATCTCCTGAGTAAATTGGGAGCATGGGGACCTTGGGGAAGGATTGAAGAGGGAAAGAGGCAGGGAGGGGAGCAGAGAAAAAAGGCATAGCTCAATAAATATCGAAAAAAATATATACTTCATACAATTTTTTAAACCAAAGGAGAGGGAGCTAAATCTGTAATTAAAAATTCAGAAAAATCAGCATAAAGACATTTCCCAGCAAAATGACAGAATTTTGATTAGGAGAAAGATCTGGGCTGGCAAAACGGCTCAGTGGACAAAGGCACTTGCAGCCAAGCCTGGTGACCTGAGTTCAATCCCCGAGACCCACACAACAGAGGGAGGGAACCAATTCTAACAGGTGGCCTGTCCTCTGGCCTCACACAGAATCCACACATATGCTGCACAAATAAGCAAATGTAGAAAAAAACTCTTAGATGCCACTAGAAAAACTACTCTCTCCCATGGGTAACAATATGGTGATGTCAGACCTCTCCAGAGGGGCAGAACGTGAGATGGAAAAACCCCAGAAAAGTCATACCTGCCACATTGTCATACAAACATAAAGGATGACATAATGCTCACGGAGGAGAAGGGTGAGGAGTGAGCAGTCTTTTTTTTTTTTTTGCTTTTCGAGACAGGGTTTCTCTGTAGCTTTGGAGCCTATCCTGGAACTAGCTATTGTAAACCAGTCTGGCCTCGAATTCACAGAGATCCGCCTGCCTCTGCCTCCTGAGTGCTGGGATTAAAGGCGTGCGCCACCACCGGCTTTTTTGGTTTTTCGAGACAGGGTTTGTGTGTCGCTTTGGCTGCCTGGCACTCCTGCTCAGAAATGCTGATAACTAACTCAGTGCCAGGACCGATTTCCAGCATAAGAGTTTCCTGGACGAAGAGCCAGCAGTCTCGGGGACCCCGAGAAGCGGATGTCCTGTCCAGGTGCATTTTCTGTCACCGTTAACTGCAGCGGGTCCTGAGCGTGAGAACAGAGGGCGATCAAGGCAGAGGGGACTGGTGTAGGAGGCTGAGAAAGCTACTCAAAGCCAAGAGAAGACTGTACACCAAGAATTTTGAATACCCTGAGTTGCAGGACAGATTTCTCTTCTTGAATTATTCCTCCATTTTGTTTTGCTTAGTGTATATTGTATGGTTTTTTTTGGGGGGTGGGGGGTAGGGTTTCAGCTGTAGCTGAGGCTGGCCTCAGACTACGTACCCTAGCCTGGCTGGCCTTGGACCCCTGACCCTCCCACCTCTACTTCCCAACACTGGGATTGCAGGCAGGCATCACTATACCTGCTTTTCCTTGGTACCACTGTAAGGAATCTGCAGTTTGTATACGAATGACTTCTGTACACTTTATTTCTACTCTATTTGACTCAAAGGAGCACCAGTAGCCTGACCCCCTTCTCACACTTGAGAAACTTGAACATCTGAAGGAATGCAAAAACTGGGCAGTTCCGGCAGTATTAATAACTAGGCGAGATTATGGATCTAATCTACATTGGAAGTAGAAAAAGACAAGATCTCCTGAGTAAACTGGGAGCACGGGGACCTTGGGAGAGGGTTGAAGGGGAGGGGAGAGGCAGGGAGGAGAACAGAGAAAAATGTAGAGCTCAATAAAAATCAATTAAAAAATATAAAAAGAAAAAATAATTAGACAAGACCATTAGATGTGTCTGGATTTCAAATATGAGTTGCAATAAAAGCTTGGAACACACAGTCAGAAACTAGGAACAAGAATGAGTGCTGGTTGAAGCCTCCCTACTTGTAAACCTGGGAGGCCAATGGTCTAAGCACTGAGAGGCTCTCGGTTCTATCTACCTAACTTATGAAAAGCCGCAGGCTTCACTGCCCAGACCAGACTCCTCCGAGGCCTTCCTGTAGGCCCTTTCCGGCTCCTTTGCAGGGGCTATTCCCTCTGACTATTTCACCAGGCCCTTGGTGAAGCTGCTGGCCATCCCAACAAGGTAAAGATTCTGCTCACCTGGCCTCCTCCATTCCATTCTTTCATTCTCCCCATGGTCACCATTTTAGGTCGTTTTGTCATGTCCGTCATGTCTGTACTGTCCTTCTCAGCACCCAGTACATCTCAGACGATGCATGAGTTTGGGTAAAATGGGTACATACCACACAGAAAGCAGTGACAACCCTGTGTCTGCAACATGAAGGCTTCCGGTTATGGGACAAGAGGTACAGACATGACAGAAGCACCAACTGCCTCGTGTGCAAACAGGAAAACCCCAGGGATTTGCTGGGTCCAGATACCAGGCTGGGTGCCCTGGTCCAGCTTCTGAACTGGCAGCACCCTCACAAGGACAGCAGCAGATCATCTTCCCAGGCTCACAATGTGCGAAGACCAAGTAAAGCCTCTTTGAAGAGGCTCAGCAGGTTGCGTCCAGGACACCCTGAGCTGGGGAGGGAGAGGGTGCGGCTCACTAGGAGAAACATGAATAGGGGCCAAAATGAGGTCAGAACATATACATCACCGGAAGCCGGTAAACGGACTTTATTTCTGAAAAACAAACGATCAACAGTAGCTCCACTGGGACAAACTACTGGCAGCAAGGCAGGGCGATTCTCTGCTCTGCAACACCAACGGTGACAATTCCTATGTACCATTCTGAATCGCTTACAATCACAAAGGAGGTTTTAAAGAATGTAGGTTCTTAGAAAAGGCTTCCTCATAGAAATGTTCTTTTAGATAGGCTTCACCCTACAAACAGCAAAACCCAGATGAGAGCAACAACACACCATGAGAGAACCATCCGAAAGCACAAGTTTAGGCACTTTATCAAAGAAAACCACCCAGAAATACTGTAGATGAGGACCACTTGATGGAGATTCTGCTGGTCCCTCCTCGCCAGCATCACAGCTGTCAGCCATGAGAGTGTGAGCCCTCAACTAAAGCACCCTTCTCTCCTTACACGAGGCAGAACCAACCACGTTCCCTCTCCAACCACAGGAAGGCTGACAGACAATGGGTCCCCTGGACTGATGAGGAGGACTGAAGCCATCTGAAATAATTCCTCAGGATTCGAGTGGCGCGTCTTGTGAGCCCGCACATCCGCATGAGCTGGCTGGCCCCTGGGTGTGCAGAGCCAGCTGCATGGCTCACAGCATTCTTATCTCCACGGACTGACAGTCAATGCCTGCCTCAGCCAAGCCACGGTTCTCAGGCTTGTCTGACGAGAGCTCATAACGGATGTGCACGAACACAGGCGAGCAGGGAAGAGGCGGGAGTGGTACTCTGGAGACGTCAAGGATTCACCAGGCTTAAGAGGTACAAAACGTCTATCAAGTTTCCACGTAGGCGATGCCACAGTTGGCATGACTTGCCAGTGTCCACTACCAGTCACAAAGCCTGCCTCCATATGTGAAGCCTTCACACAGTAACTGCGATACTGACCAGGTCACACACAGACCCTCTCTAGAAGACACGAGAATGTCATCTGGAATGCAGGCTCCTGCCTGCCCGGTGGGAAGCTTGCCACCGGCTAGAGATCTTCTTTCCTGCTTCTAGCTCGATTATCTTCCTTGGAAGCCTGTGGCTTGGCATCTCCCTCCTTCTTTTTACCCTTCTCTGGCTTTGTTTTATTTTTCTCCTTGCTTCCTCCTCCTTTGCCAGGGTACACCTGTCCCTCCAGAGTGACATCCGCACACCTGTCTTGGCCAACCAAAAAGTCCTTGATCTCCCAGGCATAACTCCCATCCCGGAGCATGAAGATAGCGCGGTCTGATCCCACGATGAACCTAGTCGGAGAAGCCACGGGTTAGGAATGCTAGTTAATTCCACCCAAATACACAACACTGCACTGTACTGCCTTGGGCCAAGTGGCTGCTGACTTTAATGTTTGCTAAACTCTAAACAAACATCCTGTTTGAATCTAGACAGAAGCAGAAGCTCATATTCCTGGGGCATAAATGGTGCCCTTGTCAAGAGACTATAAAAGAAAAACTCCTTAGGGGGCGGTGGAGGGGGCATAGGTAGGCTAACAGAGGTGGGAAGAGTCCCGTTTTTATCTTAACATTCTGAAATGTCACTTCTATCTCTGTGTTACTTTTTGGGGGGCAGGGGGAGGGGAGTTGGTTGTGTTTCCTTTTTCCCTGATAAAAAGTCTCATGTAGCCAAAGATGACACCATGAGAGCAACTTTGAACTTCAGATCCTCTTGACTTCACCTCCCACGTGCTGAGATTACAGCCACATGCCACTGTGCCCAGCCATTTTTATGTTCTGAAGTCTCTAGTTAGTTTTGTTTAACAAAAAGTCTTCACTGAGAAGGATAAAGTCACTGGCTTAGAGCAGGTTCTACATGTCTCTCCTCAAGGCCCACAAGGGTACCTGACAAGCAGGCAGAAATCCTAACCAAGGTCAGAAGCAAGCAGCTCAGCTTATCCCCACTCAGCAGGGCCCAGGAAGCAAAAAGGAACAGCATGGGGGTTGGGGTGACACACAAAAGCGTGGCCAGAAGGCATGATGCTTCTGTTTCTGAGCACACCACACCTGCCCCTTTCAGTAGCAAGGCTTCCCTCATGAGCAGCCATCACCAAGACATGTCTGAGGAAGCTGCAGAAGGCAGTGTGTTGGCCTGAGCACTCTCAGGAACTCCTGCTCCACAGCTTACCACTTCCTTACTTTCTTATGACATCTGAAGACCTAGAGTTTCAGAACTACTGAGAAAAAGCAGGCTCTAAAAAAGGGGGACACTCATAGCTGGATGGGTAGGGGAGAGGGTGGTGAACATGGTCCAAGTAAACGTATGAAATGTATATAAAGGAGAACCTTTCCGATTGTAGTTTAAGATCATATGGTCTCTGACAACAGACCTTCTCACATTAGTTATTAGTCACCCATTATAGCCGCATGTGTCAACACAGCTACACCATGGACTGGAGAGCTGCAACTCACTCAGCTTTCTAAGAGGCTAAGCAATACAACTATTCAGACGAGGCCAAAGTTAAAGAGACAAAGATAAAACTTTCAACACCCAACAATATATTAAAACTTACTGATTGACCCCCCCAAAATATTTTAAGAAAAATATTTAAATTTAAATATTCAAATAAACCTAAAAGAGTTCATAGATAGGAAAGGTCCAAGGTCTTTGGGAAGTCTGCCAAAAAAAGACACCCTGCTTCAGCCCCAGAAAAATCCGCAGCACACAGCAGGTCAGGTGACACAAAGCTGCATCCCAGAGCTGGGGAGGCAGAGGCAGGGGGGGTCTGAGGCCAGCTGGACTAAATGGCTAGAGCTACATAGTAAAACCCTATTTTAAACATCAAATGCACCCCCCCCCAAAAAAAAAAAAAAAAAAAAAAAACAGAAAAGCGACCTAGCCTGGGGTCTTTACCTCTGAACATCATAGTTGGCATTGAACAGACTGCCCTGCCACAGGCTGGTGATTTCCTCCGTCTCCTTCTCGGTGGGGTTCCCAGACACAGTGACAAACATCATCAGCGTCTTCCCTTTCTTTGTCATTTTCAAGATGCTCTCAGGCTTGCCTGGGTCTAGCTTTGAGAAGTCGACAGGTGCGGAGGGTCGCTTGTGCTCTGGAAGGTCTCCTTCTTCTATGTCGTCATCTTTCTGCCAGGAGAGGGCATTAAACCCTGTCATCAGACTCTCCAACTGCACAGATACTCCCCGGCACGTCAGAAGCAAGGCACACACCACCAAATTACTACAAACAAAAGACTTCCCTAACACCACTCAGGCTCCTGTGTCATACAGGTTTCTACAATGCGTTCACTCTCAAAGAATCTACCCAACATGGTAGATTACAAAACTAGCCACATCCAGGTATCTAACAACAAAAATCAAATATTCTTATAACAAATCTCAAATACAGGCATAGTGGCTAAGGTACATAATCCCAATTACTCAGAAGGTCAAGGAGAAAGACGGAGAATCCAAGGCCAGCTTAAGCAACTCAGTAAGATCTTGACTCTAAAACAGCTGGGAGTGTGGCTTAGAGTGCTTCCCTAGCATGAGCAAGGCCTTGGGGTCAGTGTCCAAAACCACTAAGACAACTTTTTAAAAAATAACACCTGACAGACACAAAAGACAGACTATACAATCCCATTTGTTTAAAGCATCAGGAACAGGTAAAATGAACGTGGGGTGACAGAAATCAATTTGTAGCAAATCAGAACACTGACTGCCTCGGGAGAAAAACGTGAGGGCAAATGAACCTGAAGGAACCTCTGCCATGATGGTCTGGTGTGGGTTACACCATCCAAAACTCACTGTGTGCTCAATGACAGAGTGTTTTCTAGCATGCCCAGGGGTCCTGGGTTCCATCCCCAGCAGAGCAAAACAAACTCTTCGTGCTGCGTACTTAAAACTGCAATCCACTGCGCACAAGTGTTCAGTCCCCAGGGGGGCAGGCCTGCTCTGTGCAGTGCTGTGGCCTAGCACTTCTGAAAGCAACTTCTGCGGATTCTAGGGACCGGAAAAGGTGTAGACCTGCTGAGAGCGACTACAGCGGATTCCTCACTTGAGGGAAGATGCAAACATGGAAGGAGACAGAGTGTGCTTTGTGGATCAGACTAGAGTTGTAGGCACAGACTGATTGGACAAGTAGATGACAGAGTAGATGGATAAAAATATTAAAGCGTAGGTTCCTTGAAGACAAGCCTAATCATTGTCTTTGAAGCAAAAATGAAACTTATAAATATCTCTGCGTCAGAAAGAAGTGCTCAATGAATCACACACCACGTCAAAATGACACAGATGCCAACCTGAAGCGCTCAAGGGCCAAATTTGGAATAACATGAACATGAAAAATAATGATTTATAACACCAAATTAAGTCTACACTGACATCAGAAATGAAAAAGAGAAAAGAATGCATTAACAGTAGAATATCAATAGCTAATAAATAGAATAACTAATAAATAGAATGTACACAACAGAAAAAAGAAAAATCCCCAAAAGAGTGGTTGAGTTGGCTCAGTGGATAAAGGTCGCTTGCCTAGGCACACTTGATGACCCAGTTCAATCCCCAGGACCCACATGGGGGAGGAAAAGAATTGACCACCCACACCAGCTCGTTCTCTGGCCTGTGGCTCACACCAAATTAATATAGACTGAAAAGCTGGGCATGGTCTCTCAGGCCTACAATCCTAACACTGGGGTTAGAGGGAAGAAAATGGCTGGAGTCTGCTGGCCACTCACCTAGCTTCAGATCTGGTGACAGACCCCGCCCAGGGGAACAGGATGGAGAGTGAGGGAGCAGGACCAGAGCCAGAACTACAGGTTTGCCCCACACACTTGGCTGCATGCAGTCTCGCATTTTCAACTCGTTTCTCCAAGCCCCACAGAAGTCTGTAGACAACCAAGCTCAACTCTGTTCTTTCAGAGGCCTTGATAATAGCTACCATCTGCTGAGTTACTATAATAGTGCATGTGGACACACTGTATCTCCAACCTGAACAGCTTAAGTTCTCCACTGAAGGAATCAGATGAACCTCAAAGAACAAGCACAATTTACACATATACTAGAAGACCTGATGCCTAAGTTAATTATATATTTCTGGCCGTCAATCCCTCTGGCCTCTACAAAAAGCGAAATCACACCTGTATTTCCTGTGCCAGTTGAGACTCACCATCAGTTTGAACACAGAGTCCCCACCTTTCCACATACCTGAGGCAGGGCCCTCAGGAAACAGTCGTGCTATTAGGAAGACGTCAGAGCACTCCCAAATTTAAAGACTCCACTGCAGAAGAACCTTCTCCTCTCAGAGGAGAAGCAGGGCTGCTGGAGAAGGGAGCTCACATCTGTAGTGTCTACAGTCCACCTGCACAGTGCACACCAATGTGTGCAACAGTGTAGCTAAGGGAGTCTAAGAACAGGCTCTGAAGTCAAGGGACAGAATTCCAAACTAGGCTGTGACACTGGGCAAATTGCTTCCAGTGGCCTCAGGGTCAGCCCTCAGGAAACAGTCGTCCTTATCACCCAAGAGAAAGGATTAAAGAAGACACTGTGTAGCAGACTTCAAAGCTTTGCCCAGTAACCCTAACCCCTCCACAGCTCCAGGGCACAGGGGGTGGGGGGGGGGGGGGAGACACTGCGCAGCAGAGGCAGGTGGAGCTCTCTGAATTCGAGGTCAGCCTGGTCCACAGAGCGAGTTCCAGGACAGGCTCCAAAGCTAAACAGAGAAACTGTTTTGATACTCGATACCGATTATGAGTTGCACTCTGCCAAGTCCTCCCAGTTTTCTCAGTTAATACTTGCAACCTCTTGGAGATGAACATCAACACTTCCATCATGCACATAAGGAAACTACAGCACAGAGATCTGTACTAGACCAAATTCACAAGTTCAAGTGTACTGAATGTTAAGCCGTTGGTCTCTGCTATTCTACCCAAAGCCCAGGTCTCTCTCAGACTCTTCTCACATACTCTCCTTATCCTGTCTAATGCGACCCCCTCCCTGCAGCCTTCTGATGTGCTTGCTGCATCTTCTCTTTGGAGGAGCCAACCATTTTTGTTTCAGTGTACTATACTGACCATGGCAAAGCTTTTCACAAGGATAAGGGTCTCACCTTGGCAAATGAAAAGGCGTTGTTTACTAGAGTCCAAAAAAAGTTTGAAATAGAGAAGAGAATGAGAGGATTCCTCATTAGTGATACTCACCCATATCATATTTTTCTTTTCTCTCTTGGGGAAAAGGTCTCCCTGTGAAGCCCAAACTAGTTTGACATTTACTACGTGGCTCAGGTTTAACTAAGGCTAGCCTCCTTCACCAATCTCTCAAGTACTGGAATTAAAAACATGCACTACCGCGGCTCCACTACTTGAATCTTTCTGTTGGGTACAGATAACATGGAAAAAAAGGGTCCCCTTTCTTCTGGACAAATTCAGCAGGTGGCTGCTTTCAACTTAGGCCCAAAAGTCTTTACCCATCTAATAATACAGAGTTAGCTACAAGTCAAAACATCAGCATTGGAAATACACCTTGGGAGTTCTCTGTAGAAAGAGACAAAGTGCCCCAAGTTACCCAGTGGGTACCGTCCATCAGCTGTGCAAATCAAATATGACGGTACAATTGCTTTCGGAAAGAGGGAAGGCTGCAATGTGCTTTTGGTCACCTTATACACGCTCACTGGGACTACACACCCCAGTGCGTTAGAGTAACAGATCAGAAAACGGCCTCTCACAAAACAAATACACTGTTCCCTTGAATGAAAAACCTGAGTTCCACATGAGATGCCTTAGCTCCCCCCTCCAGTAAAATAAATCCACCCACAAAACTACAAAAACTCCAGCAGGAACACACAAAGGAATCGGAAACACCCTCTATATTTGGAAGGATCTCTATGAAAGCTAAAAAACGTTCTCGAGAGACAACCTTCACAACCCACTCACTCAGCAACAGGAGGGGGAGTGAGGGAACGCTCTTCAGAAGTGCTCTCTCCCTGTTTGCAGGCTCAATGCCCGCCAGGATCAATGTAGAGACCACCGGGGCCCAGCAGGGAAAGCAGGGCTTGACTGGTGAGAAGCTAAATCCTGACTGGGGTAGCCGAGCAGTCATGGCTCACGGACACTGGGGAGAGAGGCCTGAGCCATGGTGGAATGAAGGCACGGGAAGGGGGGGGGGGGTTGGCGCAGTAACTTGAGTCAGTCAATAAGGGCCCTGGGTACAGGACAGGGCTAGAGATCGGGGGACAGAAGTCAGAGGGTCACAAGACCAAGGGGGTAAAGGTTAGAGAGAAGGGATCTGGATGGAGACATGCCCGTGAGTAAGGGCAGCACGGACCTCCCACTGCTCCAGAAGTCGCGCCATGTCGGCATCATTGTAATCGCGGATGTCTTTCTTCTTCTTCCGCGGAGGTGGGGTGGCTTCGCCCGGCGTGTCGGCCGCGCAGGCCCCAGGAGGAGGAAGAAGCAGCAGGTCCGAGGCACACAAAAACAGGAGGACCGCGCGCATCCAGGTGGAGGCCGCCATGTTAGCCGCCCAGCGGAACCACGGCACACTCACTGGGCCTGCGCAAACAGCGCGAGGTCCAGAAGCCCGGCCCCGCCTCCGCCCCGCCCTCTGCCTTCCGACCCCACCCCCGTAGTGTGCTGTGCAGAACGACGCCCAGTACTCGCCCTCCTAGTCCCACCTTCGCACACTCAGGGGCCAGTGGCTCCACCTCCCACCCATCAGCAGCCTACCGCGCCCCGCCTCGTCCCATTTCCTCCAGGCGACCTCCTCCGGAAGCCCCGCCCCCTAGCCTCGGTCCCGCCCCACAGATCCGCTCATCATCTGGCTCCGCCCCAGGGCTCCGCCTCCTCCCAGACTCCGCCCCATGGCTCTAGGGCCTCACCCGGCTGGGCACCAACAGTTCCTCCCCTTGTTTCACCCTACCGGCTCCGCCCCATCTCCAGGCTCCGCCCCGAGGCTCCTCCCCTTAGCCTGGCCAAATGTCTAACCTAGCTGGGTCCCGCTGGACTGTGCTTTTACGATTGGGGGGGGGGAGGAGGGGGAGAGGTTGTTAGAAGTCAGCTTTTTTGTCTCTCATTCACTAACCAGATCTGAAAGTTTCCTATGGGCCTGCAGAAACTGCCAGACAGCGTCCTTGAGGCCTCAGTTTTTGCCTGTGAAATGAAAGAAAGGGGGAAGATATGCAAACTGCCTTGACCCTAGTGAGGCCCTTTTCAGGGTGTGGACTTTCAGCCTCGCTCCCTTACAATTTCCCACGAGAACTTCCAGCTAAAAAAGCTAAGGACAGCCAGGGCAACTTTTCTCGAAGGCAGTAAAATAGAGGATCTATTGTCATTCTGCTCCGCAGACGGTTCAACCCACCCGTCTTTCAATATCACTGTCAACAACCTTTGAAAAAAGTTTTAAATTATTTAATTCATAACCATTTTTTATTGCTTAAAGTTGTTCCAGTCTCAGCCAGGCAATGAGGATCCCAGCACTCCGGAGGCAGAGGCTGGCAGATCTCTGAGATCTAAGCTAGCCTGGTCTACAGAGCTAGTTTCAGAACTGCTAAAAGAAACCCTGTATCGTTAAAAATAAATAGCCAGGTGGTGGCGGCGCATGCTTTTAATCCCAGCACTCGGGAGGCAGAGGCAGGCGGATCTCTGTGAGTTCAAGGCCAGCCTGGTCTACAAGAGCTAGTTCCAGGACAGGCTCCAAAGCTACAGAGAAACCCTGTCCCAATAAATAAATATTTTTTTAAAAAAAATAACAAAAATGCTCGTCTCTTGTGATTTCCATTTACTACTGTGGCTCTAATCTTTTAAGATGAAAATCACACTAATTTTATTATTTACAAGATTTTGATCACTACACTTTTCAGAAATAAAAAAAAATATTTGGGGTCAGAGATACCTTGAAGTTTCATTAGCTTTAAGTGACATATCTGATTTCTTTAAAATTTCAAATTATATAAATAAGCCTTAAAACCTTGGAATAGTTGGGCAATATTCAAAACCTAAGATAGTTAACCTACCCCAAAGTATCACATACTATATATAATTCATTATTTCACAAATGTGAAAGTATCTCAAGAATGGTTTTCAATGTTTATGTCAGCGTATCGTGTGAATTACTAAGCACACTGGAGCCCTGGAGTGTTTCATCTCTTTACTGTTATGTAGTTTTGGTTTTTTGGTTTTTCCGTTAAGTCCCTGCCTACACTAGAAATCTGTAGATCATAGCCAGGCAGTGGTGGCGCACGCCTTTAATCCCAGCACTTGGGAGGCAGAGGCAGGCGGATCTCTGTGAGTTCGAGACCAGCCTGGTCTACAAGAGCTAGCTCCAGGACAGGCTCTAAAGCTGCAGAGAAACCCTGTCTCGAAAAACCAGAAAAAAAAAAAAAAGAAATCTGTAGATCAGGATGGCTTCCAACACAGAGATCTGCCTGACTTTGCCTCCCAAGTAATTGGATTAAAGGCGTAGGCCATGGCATCCCTCAGGTAGTAAGTTTTCTTCACTACTGTGACAGTGGTCT
Source organism: Arvicola amphibius (assembly GCF_903992535.2). Lineage (NCBI taxonomy): Eukaryota > Metazoa > Chordata > Mammalia > Rodentia > Cricetidae > Arvicola > Arvicola amphibius. The sequence goes on along the minus strand of NC_052058.2, from coordinate 154,667,817 downwards.
GCTGTTTGTTAGTTTCCCTACTCCTGAACATTATTATTTCCCCCTCTTTCTCCACGCTTTGGATAGATATGAGTAATAGGTTTCATACAGTGCAAACCCTTAATAAGATGTTTAAACAAGCCGGGCAGTGCACACCTTTAATCCCAGCATTTGGGAGGCAGAGGCCGGTGGATCTCTGTGAGTTCAAGGCCAGCCTGGTCTACAAGAGCTAGTTCCAGGACAGGCTCCAAAACTATAGAGAAACCCTGTCTCGAAAAACAAAACAAACAAAAAAAGATGTTTAAACAAAAGTCTTATCGCTGGAACTTCTTTCACAGAAGTAGGGGGAAACTGAGCATGTTAGGGTGTCCTGGGCCATCCAGACTTCTTTCTCACACGGCCCCATCACACTGGTCTGGAGTTTCCATCCTCAAGGGCATCAAAAGTTCCAGGATGGCTCCTGGTGTTCCAGTCATTGGATGACATTCCAAGCAAAGGAAATGGGAAGGAAGCCAAGCTGAAGGGAGAAGGCCTGTCAGTGGGATCGAGGTATCTGAAACATCCTATTAGGGAATCATGCACAGCACAGCACTTCTGGTCTCGTGGGCTGGAGTCTGCCTCTCTGAGAGGGGCTGAGGAACTGTCACTTAGCTGGATTGGCTACCAGTCCAAATACAATCAGGCTTCTTAAGAAGGGAACAGCACGAAGCGGAGGCTAAGAAAGCAGCTTCCTAGCAACAAGCGCCTTATTGACCTCCACTCTAAGGTCAAATGCAGTGTGCATTTAGCCTACTATTAGCAGAGGCTGACATTTCCATATTCGCGCACGGGTATAAACACATGGAAGTTTTCTGTTGACATTGTGCAGAAACAACTCATAAGCAAAAAAAAAAAAGAAAAAAAAAAGAAAGAAAGAAAAGAAAAAAAAGAGGATTTTTTTTTTTTCTTTCCTGAAATCATAGGGGAAATGTCATGAGCCTTCTCCCAGGGGCACATGGCTCCACCCAGTGGCTTGGAGCTCTGTCCTGGCACAGTCATGCTAAAAAACATGCACAGCTGTGACGGATCATGTGCTCTGCAGGGTGGGGTCACCCTGGTCATTCATTCTGCCAACTGCCAAGGTAAGGTTTTCTTAGCCCACAATATCTGGTTACAGAGAATAATTTTTTTAAGTGTTGTACTGCAATCATTGAAATAAGTCAGAAGGTTCCAAGGCTACTGACTGTCATCTGAAGAGGAAACCCATCTGGCTCCCACTCCACTGACGTGAAAACATCTGGAGAAACTAGATTTTTCAACACTTTGATGTTTTAAGTATATTTCAGTGTTTTGGAACTTGGACCAGCTCAACTCTGAAGGACCTTATTTACCAGTGACTTGTTAGGCACAGGAAGGTGAACCTGCAGCCCTTGGTACCGTATCGGAGTACTGTACGATATTTTGTTTGTATTCTGACAAATACTGCTTGTCTGGAGATCAGAGGACAGAGCTAGCCACTAGTTAACCAAAGAGGCCAGGCAAAGGTGGCACACACCTTTAATCCCATCACTGGGAGGAGGCAGCAGGAAGATCAGGAGTTCAAGGCCACCTGTCTAAAGGAGCAGTAGATCCAGGCAGTGGTGGCTCACGTGTCTGATCCCCACACGTGGGAGGCTCATGCCTTTAATCCCAGCACTAGAGAGGTGGAGACGGGAATATAAGAGCCTCCATTCAGTCTAAGGACCCCTCCATTTAGTCTTAAGGATTCACAGAGACAGCAGGCCCCATTCAGTCTGAGATTTCATAGAGGTTAGAAGTCTAGTAGCTGCTGCTCTGCTTCTCTGGTCTTTCAGCTTTCATTCACCCTAAGATCTTACTCTGGATTTTTATTGTTAAGACTAATTAGGATTCAGGCATCATCGGAGGCTTGGTACTAGCAGAGGAGATAAGCCATCTACCGTGAATTCTACATAGATTCCAGAAGGGGCTAAAGGGACCATGGCATGATAAGTGTCTGTGTAGTTATTTCGTGTGCTTGTGTGCGCGCGCGCGTGTGCGTGTGCGTGTGTGTGGGAATGATGTGAAGGCCCAGAGGTTAACATCTAGTGTCCCTCTTCATCACTCTTCACCTTATACATCGAGGCGGGGTCTGTTCTTTAAACCCGGACTTTGCCATTTCTGCTAGCCTGGCTAGCCGGTTTACTACAAAGATTCCCATTCTGTTTCCTTGAGGGCTGACCCACATTTGTTCAAGTGCTTTACACCCACTAAACCATCTCCCCAGCCTCTGTATTTGTCTTGGTTTTAGAAGACTCAATCATCTCTGGTCAGATAGCTACTATAGCCATGGGGACAAAAATCTACACTCAGGAATACGAGACATGTTCTTCCCTGAGGTCTTTCTTTCACCATGGCCCCATATGGGTTAGCCAGTGAGACTCTGAGTATAGTAACACTAACACTAACAGCAATATAGAAATAGATTGCAAAATCTGGAGCCAGGAACATTCAGATAGCACTGGAATCTGAACCAGGTCTGAGGCCGAGCAACATAGAACTGGAGAAGAGGGGCCAGAAATGAGACTGTGTTCATGGTCTAAATGAGGGGCCAAATTCTGCAGTGCGTTCTTGCCCAACCTCCAAGTGCATTTCAGGTTTAATGAGAGCATGAGCTTGACTTGTGCTGACCTATGCTCTCCACGGGAAATGAGGTAGCATGACACCTTCCAGCACGACCTGAAACCTTGCCTGAATAACATCCACCACATTTGAGAAACGGAATGACATGGTCATCAAAGAGGCGCAGGACCTGGTGGGAATGTTACTGGTGCCAAACGTGGCCCCTTTAACAATCTAATTGAGAGAAGGCCTGACAAATGAACGCCATCAGCACTGGCTGGTAACTATGTAAGGCGTCAGATGTGGAAGAGGATAGATACCAGTTCTGTTCTTCACAGGCTGACAGGGTTGTGGAAGGAGGGAGGCCTGTAGCCCCAAACAGCATGCATGGCAATAGCCTCACCCAGGCTGGGCAGATAGCCCAGTGGACACAAGGGGCAGACATACCCAAGCGTATCTAAAGGTCCAGAGAAGCTGTGTGAGGCAGCAATAGCCAGTTAATCTATAGATACTAACCACCAGGTATCCTGGCCAGGAATGGTTAATGTTAGCTGCCTGTGGTCCCTAAATTCTGGGATTCATCTTTTCTCTTACTGGCCAGTAGAGGGATAGGCTATGAAATTATTGGCCCGTGCAAGCAACCTTGCCCATGGAAACCCTTGGAGGAAATCCTACTCTCTTAGATACTGGAAGCTGAATGCTCAGACGTTCCTGCCAATGCATCACTGGGCCTGTGCACAGCCTCCTCGCTCACTGCAGAAGCAAGAGGGAAGATGAGGGACTGAAGGCTGAAGTTATGCCCAGGTGTGCAGTATACTGGACAGGATCACAATGCGCCAGAGGTCTAGAGAACATGCCAGGTAGGGAGGTGGTGTATTCCAAGGTGATTCTATACCCCTGCCCACTAGGGGCTCTTATGCATGATCTGTGATGACAAAGGGGATGGGACCACATTCCTCAGCTGTAAACTGTTCTTCCAGAGAGGCGGCGCTTGTTGTTTTTAGGCTAGGTTTCTTGCCTAGACCACGCTTGCTTTAAACTCCCTATATAGCTGCAGATGATGCTGACCCTCTTACACCTCTACCTCACAAGAGCTCATGTGCACCCCCGTGTCCAGCCAAGAGCAATACTCAGAGGGAGAGAATGAACTGGGATGTCTGCAAACACGTGAGATAGATCAAACGAGACCACCGTCTATGAGCACAAACATAAAACCAAGGAACACAGAGCTCCAAAGGAAAACTATGGCCAACACTGCTCCTTACCGACCACTGGGTGGCACTGTGTACCACAGACAGCTTGGTTGCTAGCCCACAGGTTGAGGGATGTAACACGAGGCTTGGGTATGAAAGCCCAAAGTACATACAGGTAAATATTATTTCCCCTAAAAAGGAAATTCTGACACATTATAGCACTGACTAACCTTAATGACATTATGCTTAACGAAATACGGCAGAAACAAAAGAACAGAGGACTTCAAATAATCAAACTCATAGAAGAAGTTGGGATGGCCAGGGACTAGGAGAGAGACTAGGAAAGATGCTATTTCTTGGGTGGCTGGGGGTCACAGAAGATGAGACATTTCTGAAGACGGATGTTGCTGGGCACAGTCCCTCCACAGTTACAGCAAGGTGAGAAAGAGCAGGAGATTTTAGATTTGGCTTCCACTGCTTTGGTCTGCGAATCACCTCTACTTCCCAGCATTGGTCAGAATGTACCAAAATGAGTCTTGCCCACCTTGAGTGAAAAACTTGGTATGTGGTACTTGATCTGGGGTTCATTTTGTTATGTGCTCTCCTCACACTGTACAAACAGTAACTGGGGGCACTTGCTCGTGAACTTTCCCTTTCTGGACTCTAATCTTCATAGGCAGAGGTGGCCTACTATAATCTATTATGTAAGCTCAGCGTCTTGAACAGGGGCTGGCACGTGGTAGAGGCCTAGTACCTGAGCTGTGAAAAAAAAAAAAAAATAGAAGAAAAAAAAGCAAAAAGGCAGGTGAAGGAGGAACCTGGAAAGATCAGTTTAGGAATGGCACTATCTGAAAAACGAGGGTAGGGAGGCCAAAAATTCAGCCTACCAAATTGCATAGCTAAACCCAATTTCATGATACAAACCAACTGGGGGCAGTCCATGTACAATATACTGGGGACAAGAGGCTTCTAGTAACAATAGAAGAGAAGAGAAATTGGACTCAAGGGGCGATGTTTGGGAAAATATTCTGATCCCACAGCTTTCTGGAGTAGTAGTGTGAGCACAAGGAGAAAGGATCAGCTTCTCTTTGGCTTTTTAAATTAATTTTTATTTACGTATTCAGTGTGTGAATTTGTGTGAATGCCACCATGTAGTGGCCAGAGGAGATGATTCTCTTTCTACATGCAGGTCCAAGGGACTAATAACAAGTTGTCAGGCTTACCAGAAGGTACCTTCACCCCCTAAGTCATTTTGCTGGCCTCTAAGATTTTAGAGCTAAGGAAACAATTTCTTAGGATTATTCACAGGTTACCATGGAAAGAGTCTGCTCTGTTTTTCCCTTGTAGAAAAAAATACGAAGGAGTAACCCTACAGAACCACTACTCGTATAGAGGAGCCAAGGGCTTCAGTCTGTAGAGAAAGTTGGTTCACCTAGAATCTAGACGATCTTCTGTAAGGGAATTTTTTTGTTTATGAGTAGGATGACTAGCCATCCGGGTTTGTAACTGTTGTTCCACGTGAACTTATTAATAACTTGTCTCCCTAGTTCACTCTGTAAACTACTGGGGTTTGGACAATAAATTTGAAGGTCACCCAACTTATAAATAACATTTATAACTGGCTGTGGAGGTCCTAGGAAGAGACAGAGGAACAAACATTTCCATTGGCTGAGCACACCCAGCTGTGCTGTGCTGTGCTGTGCTGGGCACCAGCAGAAGGCTTCAGGACTGCTCAGAGCAGAGTGCTTTTCTGGGAGCAGGCCCAGGTGTTCCAGGCGTTTCCTGCACACAGGGCCTGGACGAAGAAAGAGGGTGGCCGGTGGGGGTGGAGGACCACCTCTTCCAACCATCCGTTGTGGTGAAGGCGCTTAGGAAGTCACTTAGTGCACCCGACCACAGGGCCGGACGGCAAAGGCTTGTTATTTGCAACTACTTGAGAAGTGGAAGCAGGAGGGTCAGAAGTTCAAGGCTAGCCTGGACAACTTTATCAGACCCTGTTTCCAAGATTAATATATAAAAGTTAAATAAATAAAAGTACAGTAGTTCAAGGCCCTAGGTTTAATCCCTGGGTATGAGGAGGGGAGCCATCTGGGTCACTAGTTTCCCAGTCTATAACCCAGAGATAACAGTGTTTACCTCCAGATTCGGGCTCATTACTTAACAATGGCTGCTATTATTTCATTATATAGATGGAGCCAGGAAAGGGCAAACTGCTGATCAAGGTACTAATTCTAGCCAGCTAGAACAGAGTCACCACACACTACCTGACTTGAAGAACGAACTTGCCCAAGGCCACTCAACTCCTGATCGGCTTTGAGGGGGGAAAAGACCAGCCCCAGGAAGGGTCTGTCTCTGGTCCCCTTCGCTGTGGGGACTCGAGCGTGACCAGCACTCCTGTTGTTTCAGTGTTTCACGGAAACCCACCCATAGGAGAGGGGAGAACACAACAAAGGGCGGGGGAGGGCTTGCATAAGTCACCGAATCTCAGAGATCCGAACTGAAATCCGGGGTGGGGGGGAAATAGGGGATAATAAATAAGTGGCCTCCTCCTCAAGAAAGCAAAACGGATCACCTTTTACACTCGCTCCCTCGGCGGGGAGGAAGCACCAAACCCCGGGGCTGGCTGAAAGCTTACGTAAGGCCACTCGCGGCTGCGCCCCGGTGTCCCCAGGGTGTGCGCCGCGCCGGGGAGCGGAGCGAGGGCGGGCCTTCCACATCACACGCGCTTCCCAGCCTCTCTGGACGCGGGGACCACCGGCCCCGGGGGCCGCAGTGTTGGGGCTGGGCGCGGCGTCCTCCCACGGCCCCCAGCTTCCCGGGGGAGGAGCAGCGCATCGCGCAAGCATCCGGGATCGGCGGAGGGGGCGGGAGGAAGGGCAAGAGGAGGAAGCGGGATTTAAACGAAAGGCGGTGACGCCACACAAAAGATTCCTATAGGCTCCGGGGAGGTTACGGCCGAGGTGGCGGCGGCGAGCCGGGGGCGAGGCGGACGCGAGGAGGCGAAAGCCGCAGACGCGCGCGGGCAGGCGGGTGTCCCCTGGCCTGCGGTCTCCGCCCTTCCTTTCAGTTGCTCGGAGGTCGCTCGGAAGTTGCTGGTTGACAAACATGGCAGGAGTCGGAGCCCGGGTCGGCCGCCGCGGAGCCGCGCGCACCTTCTGAGCCGACTACCGCGGGGCGTCGGATGCGCGGGGGAACGGAGATGGAGTCGCCACGACAGCCGCTCGCCGGGCGCGGGCCATTCAGGCAGGGACGGCGTGTCGCCGCGGCACCGGGCCGCGCACTCTGAACCGCCAGGCGGGAAGGCGCGGCCGCCCAGCGCCCTGCGTTGCAGCCTCCCGCCCGACTGACTACGAGCGGCCGCCCTAGAGCCAGCCACGCCCTCGGCCTTGCGGCCGCCCAGCGCCCCAAGAGCCGGAGCGGGAGATGCGGCCGCGCGGCCCCGATCGTCTGCACCGGCCGCCGTCGCCGGCCGGTGTCGCCTGGCGGGGTCGCCGCGCCTGAAGCCCACGTGCGCCGCCGAGCTCGATCGCCGCCGCGCAGCGGCTGACAGCAGAGCCTGCCGGGGGCGGCCGCCCGCGCTCCTCCAGGAGCCGAGGATTTTGATTTCAAAGGAAGGAAGGAAGGAAGGACAACTCCCAGCCTTCCCCGTCCCGCCCTCTCCGCTCCGGCGGCCCGGCCGGCCATGCCCAGGAAGGCGGCGACAGCCCGGCAGCGGGGACTTTTCTGGTAGGCTTGTGGCGAGGGGCGCGGACTGAGAGTCTAACCGTGCCCCGGCTCACGGTTCCAGCGAGCGTGCACAGCGCCCCAAAAGAGCTTGCCGCCGGCTTGGGCCCGCCCCGCGACGCCCGGCCCCCGGCCGCCGCCGCCACCACCACCCGGATCTCTGTGCCCGCCGCGGTGGGTGGCATGATGGTGCGCGGAAGGCAGCGCGGCCCTGGCCAGCTGAGTCGCGGCGGCGGTGGTAGCGGGCTCCCCAGCGGCATGCCAGTGCCCCCTGGGCGCGATGGCTAGCGGCAGTGCCGGGAAACCCACTGGTGAGGCGGCTTCTCCGGCTCCTGGGAGCGCCGTCGGCGGGGCCAGCTCACAGCCGCGGAAGAGGCTGGTGTCAATCTGTGATCACTGCAAGGGCAAGATGCAGCTGGTGGCCGACCTGCTGCTGCTGTCGAGCGAGGCGCGGCCGGTGCTCTCCGAAAGCCCCTCCCCGGGCGCTGGCGCCGAGTCCTTCGAACAGTGCCGGGACACCATCATCGCGCGCACTAAGGGGCTGTCCATCCTCACCCACGACGTGCAGAGCCAGCTCAACATGGGCCGCTTTGGAGAGGCAGGGGACAGTCTCGTGGAACTGGGCGACCTGGTGGTGTCGCTGACCGAGTGTTCTGCGCATGCGGCCTACCTGGCGGCCGTGGCCACGCCGGGGGCTCAACCTGCCCAGCCTGGCCTTGTGGACCGCTACCGTGTGACACGCTGTCGCCACGAGGTGGAGCAGGGCTGCGCTGTGCTTCGAGCCACCCCGCTGGCCGACATGACCCCGCAGCTGCTCCTGGAGGTGTCGCAGGGCTTGTCTCGCAACCTCAAGTTCCTGACGGACGCGTGCGCCCTAGCCAGTGACAAGTCACGGGACCGCTTCTCGCGCGAGCAGTTCAAGCTGGGCGTCAAGTGCATGAGCACCAGTGCATCGGCGCTGTTGGCATGCGTGCGCGAGGTGAAGGCGGCGCCCAGCGAGCTGGCCCGCAGCCGCTGTGCGCTCTTCAGCGGGCCCTTGGTGCAGGCGGTGAGCGCTCTGGTGGGATTTGCTACCGAGCCTCAATTCCTGGGTCGCGCAGCCTCCGTGAGCGCCGAAGGCAAGGCGGTGCAGACCGCCATCCTGGGAGGTGCCATGAGCGTGGTGTCGGCCTGCGTGCTCTTGACCCAGTGCCTCAGGGATCTGGCGCAGCACCCCGATGGGGGCGCCAAGATGTCGGACCACAGGGAGAGGCTGAGGAACTCGGCCTGCGCCGTGTCTGAAGGCTGCACCCTGCTATCTCAGGCTTTAAGGGAAAGGTCTTCACCCAGGACTTTACCGCCAGTGAATTCCAATTCTGTGAATTAGCACCCCCCATCCCCAGTTTTCCACCCCAGGCTAAAGGCTCTTACTCCTCCCCTCTCCATTTATACCAAAGAAATCATAGGTGACCCCGTCCCCCCATGTTAAATGCTCAAGAGGAATTTTCCACAACGCAGGGCCATATACACAAGTTAACACGTACACAGAGGGTCCAGGTGTCCACCAGCCCCCTGTAGGGACTCAGATACAGAAGATGGATCTAGGTAGTCTTGCTGGCTGCAGGATTACTCCTACACCCTCCAGCCCCCTCAACTCAATTACTAATTGGGCAGGAAAGAGGTCATGGGTTCATTTCTTTCTTCTTTTTAATTAAAAGAAAGGTTACCTCAGTTTTCACTCCTTAGACATGGATGTAGCTACCTTTTTGTATGTCGTTTCTTTTCGTTGAATTAGAGAATACATGGTGTGATAAGAGTGTGACTTTGCCATGTGGTTTGCAAATGGGGGGAAGGCTACTGTGAGCGTGTGTTTTATTTTTTAATTTACACTATAGAGTGATTTTTCCCCCCAATGTCAAGTTTTTACCCTGCATGTACTGGAGTATTTATTTCATCTATTAAATTGTTATGTTTTCTCAGATGGCCTTTTTGCGGTTCCTGTGTTTCCACTGATTGTGTATACTGCTTGTCATCTGTGGGCAGGGGCAAGTGGATTCCCCAGTGCCCAACCTTTGCCACTTGTCCCTCAAGAATGACTCTCCTGAGCATCCTAGCACCCCAGAAAGTGTATGGGATCTGTTTTTACAGGCAGGTGATGTGTGGTTGGATTACGCAGGGCTTGGGGGTTGGGCTGTTGGGGCGGTTGTCTTCCTTCTAGTTTTTATGGAAAATAATTTAGCCGTCTTTGGTCTCTGCTCCTCTGTCATCACGAGCCAAGGTTCAGACTGGCTGGCATCTGATTGGTGCTCTGCCTCTTGTTCTCAGATTAAAGCACTTCCTAATGCCTTGTGGGCTGCAGCCTTGCCAGCTCCCGGAGCTCTGCATGGGACTCCACTGCCCTGTGTGTCCCCTGAGTGCACTTAGCATCTTAGGTGAGGAGGCTAGGCCTTACTCAGAAATCCCTATGGCTTTCCGTTCTTCTAGCTGTGTGGCAGAGGAGGATGTCCTGGAGAGCGGAAGAACGTTCTAGAGCATAAGTGCTGGCAGAGGACTTATTTTGGTAACCTTGGTTCAAATGGTGGGTTGTGTACTGAAAGAGTACTGTGTTGATTGAAATTACGTCATGGTAGTTTGTCTTCTCCGTAGACATATACAGGAAATGGGGATGGGGGCTGTGAGGGATATAGTTTGCTGAAGACACTGTTGAATAGTTTCTTATTGAAAGAATGACAAATTTACTTATAGCTTTGAAGCCTGGAAGAGCCACATGGGCAAAAAGACTCCTACAGGCCATAAGTATGATCTATATTTCTTGGGATTTATTGTGCTTAAATCGGTTTTCACTTTATAAAACATCAGCGTGAAGACAGTCCTACTGACTTGCTTGAATGGCTATATTCGTTGCAAGAATTTGAAATTTAACTTGTAAAATTATCCTCTCTCACACTCTCAGAAAAATGCTGAAGTGTATACAAATTTATATACAGTGGTCAGGGGAAAGCCGGCTATAGTGGCTCACACCTTCTGTTCCACCACTTATGAAGTTGAAGCAGGAACATTGCTGTGAGTTTGGGCCAGCATGGGCTGCCTCAAAAAAAAAAAAAAAAAAAATTCATTAGGAATTTTAAAAAATTGTGTGGTCCTGGAAGGGTTAAACTGCTAAAGAAATATAAAGTGACCTTGTGTGTCATTCATCCTCCTGCTCTTTTGTAAGGTTTAGTCTTGATCAGCTTCAGAGAGATTGGGGAGGAAATCCTAAATGCATATGGAAGTTACTTCTATTGACTGGATTTACACAAATAGTGATAAAATCTTAAGTTTTGTATGGCTCCTTCAGTCTGAGGATCACAGAGTGAACCCAGATGAAATAAGGGCCAGAAACCTGTAAATCTGGTAATTAAGTAAAAAGAATTGCCAATTTATTCTTGGACTCCTTAAAGAAGTAATTTTAAAAATCATGCAAGCCAAAAGAAAAAGAAACAACAACAACAACAAACCTGCCCTGTCCCCTTGCATGCCATTAACTAGCTAATCTCCAAATTTGAAACTCTCATAGATGGCAGGTGCTCTCAATGCTGGTGTATGTTTAAAGGTTTGGATGTGGAATGTTAAAAATCTCTGTCCTGAAGAAAAGTAACATTTAACTTCTTTATTCTCTGTTTAGAGGTTCAGGGTTTGTTCACCAGCAGGTGTCTTGAAATTGAATTGCCTTTTCAGCAGGTTTTGAGAGCCAGCATAAGGATCACATAGCATCATTGTGCGCTCTCTCTCTCTCTCTTTCTCTCTTTCTCTCTCTCTCTCTCTCTTTCTCTCTTTCTCTCTCTCTTTCTCTCTTTCTCTCTTTCTCTCTCTCTCTCTCTTTCTCTCTCTCTCTCTCTCTCTCTCTCTCTCTCTCTCTCTCTCTCTCTCTGTGTGTGTGTGTGTGTACGCAATGCTTGATTGGGCAAGGGACTTGGGCACAGGTCTTTGAGACTAACTTACTTCCAATGTGCTGCCAAACTTTTTAAATAGTCCCTGATTTTTTTTTTTTAAATAAAGAAGTCCATCAACATATTTCATAATGGAGTGTAATGAGGTCAGCAGAGCTACTGGTCCCAGGAAGAAAATCAGAGTGACCTCCTTTTGCTTTTCTTCTATTATGTAAATCAAACCCACCACTGTTCATTTCCAGTCCATCCCTGGGTCCTTCTCACTTCCCAGGTCAAGGATTGTAAGTCAGGCCATCCCTGACCATCCTTTCTGATCTGAGATGTCAAGAACCTTAGGAATGCTAAGGAGAAAAGGATAAACAGCTAAGTTCCCCAAACAAAAGCCATTATATATGACAGTCGACCAAGGAAATGGGACAAAACAGGCTTTCAAGCATTACCAGGAAAAAAAAAAAAATCACAAGCCTTTCTCTGGCTGTTTAAAGTTTGGCCTTTCTTAATCACTCTGCGTTCTTGGTAAGAATGTGAAATACTTGGGGTGTGTGTGTGTGTGTGGTTTGCCTGTCTGTTTCCCAGCCCCTATGATCTTTATAATTTTGGAAACATCAGTTAATGGTTGAGTGGTGGTCCTTTTTACATTTTCCTTTTTAAACTGGTGTGGGGAGCTGAGCTCTTTGGCAGTTGAGACAGCTAATTTTAACAGGGACACCTGTTTCTCTGAATGAACGTGCTGGGTGAACAGGCAGACTGGGGGGGGGCGAGCTTGACAAAGGAAAGTTACCAAGAAACGGTGCACAGAGACATTGAGAGGCTTAGGGAAGAAATCCAGATTTAGCACGTTTGCCTGAGGCTGCTGCCTGGCTTGACCTTTGGCTCCAGTAACTAAAAGAGTTCTTAGGGAGGAGGCCTGGGCCTTAAGGGTGGAAATAGACACTTGTGCCCCAGGCAGATCCTCTGGGGGTTTACTCCTTTATTTACTTTGCATATGTGTGACTAATTGGTCCGGTTTGCTTAAGCAAAGCATCTGTGAGTAATCCCCTTCCCCCACAATGATAAAAGGCTCAAAAAAGGTAGTCGTCTACATACACAAGGAAAAACTGTTGGGCTTGAACATCTGTGACTGGGTCCATTTAATAAGGCTGTGAACCCATTAAGGTCAGAGGCCATAATGCATACATGTAATTTCGGTTTTGGTTTTGAAATGAAACTCATAAAATGCCTGTAACGAGTTTCTATAAGCAGGTGGTGGAAGCGTTCCTGGAAGGGAAGTTACAGTGGTCATTTATAGAGCACAAAGATGCTGGGAGCCAACTAGGGTACGGCTGTACGTGGTCACATAGGGGCTGTGTGGTCCAGAGACCTGCAGCAACGGCACTGTCCAGGATGCTGTGTCAGCTTTGTTCAGTGGAAGCTGCTCTGTTGCGTCAGGCTCTCCAGGTAGACCGATGCATGCCCTGTGGAGTATGTGGGTGTCTTTTTACTCCTGTCCCGTCTTTAATTCCAGAATATACCACTTGCGTATCAGGAGGCAGCATCATTTCTATGAGCTGGCGCCTCCTTTACTCTGGTTTCCTCTTCTCTTGGATATTGTGAGATTCAGCCTAGGTCTTTGTATGTGTGAGCTGTGTCCTCAGGCCCTAAGAACTTTTCTTTAGATAGATCTTTGAGGATGAGTGTGTTTTGTGTGTATGATGTTTTCTTTTTGTGTGTGTGTGTGTGTGTGTGTGTATGCAGGTGTGCACGTGCCACATCTTACATGTGGATCAGAAGACAACTTTGAGAATTAGATCATCAGGGTTGTATAGCAAGTGATTTTTTTAGATAATTTTTTAAAAGATATTTTTTATGTGTACAAATGTTTGCCTGCATTGTATGTATGTGTACCATGTGTGTGCCTAGTACCTGAGGAGGTCAAAAGAGGGTGTCAGAGGCCCTGGAACGGGAGTTACAGATGGTTGTGCATCACCATGTGGCTACTGGGAACCAAACCTGGGTTCCCTCTGAGATCAGCAAGTGTCCTTATCTGCTGAGCCTTCCCTGTAGCCCCAGCTAATGAGTTTATAAAAACATTTTGTACTCACAAGCACGTTGTGTGCAGAGCTACTTCAAAGCATACTTTAGAAAATGGGTATCGTACGTATTCCGCGATACGGTCAGGAGATGGAGGTTCCTCAAGGGTGAGCAGCTTTAAGAGCTAGAGATGCTCACTACTCACGGGACAGTGGCAGGAGTGGGGACAGGAACCGGATGCTGCCCCTCACATCATCCGTTACTCAGAGGGTAGGCAGCATCTCAGCCCATACCCGGCTTCAGCCCTGCCTGTTCTTTAGCAACTTATCCAGGTGGCCCTGGTCACACGAACTGTGGTAGGATGAGGTAGCCATGACTCGAGTCCTGGCTTTATTCCAAATTGTGGGAACTGGAGCGCTTGTTAAACTTATTTGAGCCTCAGTTTACAGCCCACTTTCACTCATTGTGTGTCCTTGGGTCCTTAAGAACGCTCTCTGGAGGAGGCAGGTATTACTGCGTCCGTCTTCCAAACATTGGTGCCTCTGTTTTCCCGTTGTAAAACCCAAAGCAAATATTTATAGCGAACTCCACGAAGCGGAAGGCCTCGTGATGGGCTCCATCAGAGTAGCCCCATCTACTTCGGGGAGTCACGTGACTGTGAGTCTCACGGCGGTTTCCCTTGACACTCTTGCCTTAACACAACTGTGTTGATGCTTTATTCCCCTTCCTCGAAGAAGTGTTCTGTGTAGCTTCAGACCTCCAATCCAGATTTTCTATAACACTGCACATCTTCAAATGTTTAAACCACCACCTGGACGGTTTGGGTTTCCGGGATGACTTAGATGCTAAGTCTGAACTTTCAGCGTGATTTAAAAATGAATCCAGTTGTTGGTTTTAAACTATGACTTAAGTTGGTTTTATATATTTAATTTTTATATATCTATGTGTTTGGTGTATGTGTGTGTTTATGTATACATGTCACAGAGGGTATGCGAAAGTCAGAAGACAGCCTTTGGGAATCACTTCTCTCTTTCCCCTTTTACATGGGACCTGGGCATTGAACTCAGGTCCTTGGGCTTGCTCAGGTTAATCTGCTATACCACTTCACTGACCCTATTTTAAATGTGTAGCATACGTATATCCCAGTTCGGCTAAAGAAAGGACAGGAAACTTTCGTCAGTCCTGTTTTAGAGGAGAGGAGATACATTTGGGGTGCATCCAACTTAAGCCTGTCAACCTCTCCAAACAACTGACATTGAAGTGTGTTATCCAAGCCTAAACCACTTCAGAATTTGCTCAAAATAGCCCAAGTTGTTATCAGTTAATTCATTAATTTTGCTAGGGTGGGGTGATCCCAGGACCTTGTGCATGCTGGGCAAATATTCTGTCACTGAGCTACACTCCTGGCCTTCCTAAATTTCGAAGGGTATTTAAGCAAATACTGGTCAAGCAAAAAAGCCCTTCATCAGTTACCTTAGTTCTGATCTCAGCCAACTTCCAGGAGGTCTGGATTGGTGGCAGCCCTCGAGAAGCTGGAGAGCCCCTGGAGGAAATCCTGGACAGCTTTACTGATACATATCTTTTTCTTTTCGGGTGGCCATCAGATTCCTGACATAAAATCAACTGGCAAAGAGCCAGCTGTGGGGGCAAATACCTGTTATCTTAGTGCATGGGAGGTGGAGGCAGGGAGGCCAGTAGTTCAAAACTATCCTGGGCTCCATGAGACAAAAAGAAATGACCCAAATGAAAAATGCATAACAGTAAGATTGATTGATAAGTCATGCCAGCATCCTCCTTTGGGTAGAACTTTGGTGTACAGATGTTTTTTTCTAAAAGGCTCCCTGGCAGCTAAGTTCCTTCTCATTCCTTGTTAAACACATGGAGGGCTAATTTTCAAAATAGGTAGTTAAAGCTGTGTATGGTGGTGCATGCCTGTTGACCTAGCACTTGGGAGGCTAGGCAGGGGGGATCAGAAGTTCATCTGGCCTAGATGAAACTGTGTCTACCACCCCCCCTCCCAAAAAATAATAGGCAAAAAACAAAACAAAACAAAAAAACCCACAAGGACTGGAGAGATGGCTCAAGCAGTTCAAAGCACCGAGTGCCTTTCCACAGGACCTGGGTTCAGTTCCCAGCACCCGCGTGATGTCTTACAACCATCTGCAACCACAATTCCAGAGGATGTGCTGCCCTCTTCTGGCTTCCAAGAGCACCAGGTGTGCACAGACAGATGTGCAGGCAAAACAGGTTTAGACGTAAAGTAAAAATAAAAGCAACAACAACAACAAAAATCCCACAGAGTATAGTTAAAATGGTCTGTAGAGCCAACTGGAATTATTCTCGATCATAATTTCTACCTCAGAAATTTAATTTTTTTTTTTTGTGTGTGTGTGTACACACAGTGACAAGCTCCATGCAGGGGACATAACTGGAACCCTAATGGCAGTTGTGAAGCTAGCGATACTGGAGTTTTTGGAGTCCTAGGCAAAGACTCACACAGTTGACTGTGCAGTGAGGACCCTGAAATAACCTGGTGCTGGGAACACAAAGATGAGAGGATGACCATGTAGAATTGACAGAAAGGTGGAGCAGATAGATCACAGGAGACCAATTTGAGCACCTTAACCCATCATCCTAAGAATCTTCTGTGCTAGCCCCCTTTGCTGTCTCCAGTTCCTGTAATCCCCAGGTTGGGTCAATTTGGCCATGTTAACCTGCCAAAGAGGGGAACTGTGCTAGCCAGGACTGATTTCCATACTCTCTGTGCCACGTGACCACATGGAAGTGGAAATTCCATGATTTGTTTTGCTGTCCAACTGAAGGGTAGTTTTCTAGAGAGGCTGTTGGTACCTTAAAGAACAAGGTTCACTCCAAGGCCTGGGTATCGTTTTCTTTTATGCCCTAATTTCCAGGTTGTGTTGATGTGTGGTGGAAGGCTCTTTCTGGACAGGGTCTGCTCTGCAGAGAGCAGAAGACTCTCCTGTCTACTTGACGCCTAGCCTGGTCTTAGATGGGGAGCTTGTGTGATACTGGCAGGACACATTTACCTACAGGGTAGCTCCCGAGTCTGGCTGCCGTTTTAGATCACCAAGAGCTGGATTGGGGCAATAGCGGCTAGGAAGGTGATGGAGTGCGAGCCTTTCTAGGAGATTGGCATGTCTCTCTCGTCTTCGTCATCTCTGGGTACCATCTGGATGCTCAGAAGCTGCTTAATGAAAGGGAAGTAGTAGCTAGCTCTGTTCCATCTTTAACCTCGCTCAGCTCTCGCAGCCGCTTTGAGGGACAGAGAGCTGTTTCAGAGGAGGATGCTCAATTGCTTGCCCAGGTCATAGGCTGCTAAGTAGGAACAGAAAACTATGAACCATGGCTGTCTGACAGAACCAGGCATTCGGGTTACTTGGCTACGTGAATGTGTTTATTTCTAACATGGAGTCCGTCTGGTCATTTAGATAAAGTGCTTCTGACCTAGTTATTTCTTTACAGAGGGTAATTCCATGAGGGTTTTTTTTTTTTTTCTCCCCCGAGTCTCACACATTTGGCTGGAGCTCCTTCTGGGCCTCCTAGTGATCGACTCCGGAGAAACAGATACAGAGAAAACTGGGACATCCGCCATAACGTCCTGTGGGTTTTAGAGGGTGCGGAGCAAGAGTGACTTCTGGCTCCTTCAGGCACCTTTGTGTCTCTAAGATGCAGATGCCTTTATTGCTCACCCACTCCGCAGCGCTTCCCACGATCTTCCCACTGACTTGAGGACTAAAGCTGCTCGCCCAGTTAAGACGTTTCTAGAAGGCTGAGAGTCTCGTAGCTGCCTTTGCAAACTGTACCTGCGACATGGAGCTCCATGCATTCTCGTTGTCTCTAAGTGGCTGCACAAGCTAAGCTGTCTCTCCTTGGACCAATCATCCCACGTAGCTTTTCCCTCTGCCATTTTTTTGTTTTTTGGTTTTTTTTTTTTTTTTTTTGTTTGTTTTTTTCGAGACAGGGTTTCTCTGTAGCTTTGGAGCCTGTCCTGGAACTAGCTCTTGTAGACCAGGCTGGTCTCAAAC
This sequence comes from Arvicola amphibius, assembly GCF_903992535.2. Taxonomy (NCBI): domain Eukaryota; kingdom Metazoa; phylum Chordata; class Mammalia; order Rodentia; family Cricetidae; genus Arvicola; species Arvicola amphibius. Next base: position 154,650,360 of record NC_052058.2, on the reverse strand, counting down.
TCACAGAGATCCAGCTTGCCTCTGCCTCCCGAGTGCTGGGATTAAAGGTGTGCGCCACCAACGCCCAGCCCCTCTGCCATTCTTCAGTTCAGTTCCTCTCCCGTGGGGCCTCTGTAGTAGCCTGGACTTATTATACACTAGTATTTACCAACTTGTTGTAACTGTGTTTGCTTACCTATGTTCCCAGTGTGATCAGGCAGTAGCATCATCATCTTTTTTTTGTTTGTTTTTCAAACCCAGGGTCTGTTCCCCCCCCCCCCCCCACACACACACACAGGGTTGCTGCTCTGTTTAGTCCTGGCTGTCCTGAAACTTGCTCACACAGAAATCCTCCTGCCTCTGCCTCTTGAGGACTGGGATTAAAGGTGTGACCATCAGATGGTAACATCATTGTTGGAAGGAGGTCGCTTGTTTGTCCCGGCTGCCCCAGCTAACTCAGACAGAGCATAAGACTCTTCATCTCAGGGTCATGGGTTTGAACCCCATGTTGGGTGCCAGATGAAGAAGGACACTTAAAAGAAATCTCACACTATCTCAGAATTGAAAATAATAGATGGTTATTTATTTAGGGGTAGACTCATAAATCAATAGCCTCTGCTGGAATGGAGAGCAGCAACCAAATCCCATAGCCGGAAAAGAGGCTGGATGCACGCTTTACATCCGCATAAATAGTAAAAGAGGCCACGGTGCAGTGGGTGGGTGACTTAAAGGCTGCTGGCTGTAGGAGTTCCTACAGCACATCATCTTTCCTTATAGTCACCTAACAGGCATATTCAGTAAACACGTCTACATTAACAAATGTAAGATTTGGGTGTCTTATCAGTCTTTCAAAGGCAGAGTTCCTGGGAAGAAAATGTTTTATTAACCTCTTCTTCCAGTTCCCTTTTGTCAGGTACCAACATTTTCAACCTTTATATTTCGTACTTTGTGTGGTCACCGCCCAGCCTCCTACTCCAAGCTTCTGTTGGTTTTCTCCCAGATCCGAGGTTTCCTAGGTGAAGCCACATCAGGCCCACTCTCAACCGCACCTCTCATAGCCACCAGTCATGCCTTTTGTACAGGAAATCTTGACCCTACATGGTAACTTCCAGCTGTCAAAATTCTTGCACCTTCATTATCAACAGCACGTCACTGACTGGGTTCCACAGAGAACAAAGCCGAGCCATTATCACTGCCAAGGCCTCCTCTCCCCTCCTTCCAGCCAATGCCCAGTTCTAGCAGGATGGGTCACAAGACATCCCATGCCCACTCTCATTCCCTGTTTGTGCCTTGCTTTGTTGGCTTCTCTGCAAAGTTTCTGTCCCAGCCCTTTAGATAGTTGAGTGCAGATGGCTTCCTGGGTCTAATAAGGAGCATCGGTGAGCTGCGGGACAAGGCTGCTTTAGGGATGCATGGGGATTTGCAGGTCTTCCAGAGGCTGAGGATGTAGTTCAGTGGTTAGAGTCCTTGCTTAGCCTGGTGATATACACCTATAATCCCAGCACTGGGGAAGTAGGAGGTTTAGGAGTTCAAGGTCATTCTTGGGTACATGCTAAATTGAAAGCCAGCCTGGGCTATATTAGACCCTATCTCAAAAAATAAGATCTTTTCAAAAAAAAATTTTATTGTTTTATATGTGTGAGTATTTTGCTTGTGTGTATTTCTGTGTACCACATGTGTGTCCATGGATACCAGAGGAGGGAGTTGAATCCCACAGAAATGGTTGTGAGCCACTGTGTGGGTGCTAAGAACCAAACTGGAGTCCAAGGGGAGAAATAGTCAGTGCTCTTATCTGCTGAGCCATCTCTTTAGCCCCCTAAAAATAAAAATCTTGTCAGCTGTCAGCTCCCCAGGAATTTGAGTGAACTCCAGCGAGAGATGAGATAATTTTTGTATCCAGTCTCTCTCTCTCTCTTTTTGTCTGGTACATGAACAGCCCCCTCTCTGGTGCCTCGGCTAGACTTGGACTCTGGGCTGTGAACTAGAGGCCTAGGTGCTCACCTCTTGATTTTTCTCCTTAAGGGTCTAGGAACCATTTGCCACCCTGGGAAGCTGGTCTTTCCCACACATCCACTGAGAACCAGACTCCCCAGGGAGCCCTTGAAGCTGGCGTGAGAATTGAGTGCTGGCTTCTAGTCCTGTGATTGTTATAATACAAAAATTACTCGTGACTTTCCATAATCGGGTTCAGGTTGTGATAATGTACTTAAATTCGTTTCTGGAGTGAGCAGAGCATAATCACACACACGCGCGAACACACACACACACACACACACACACACACACACACACAGACACAGAGGCTTCCAGGCCTAGACATCTCTAAATGGAGGAAGTGACAGCTACAGTGGATAAAAAAGTCTGAGTCACCAGGTAACTAAGGAAAAGTACAAGCTTCAGAGCAGCTGAGTCTGGTGAAAAACAGCTATGATCCCCAGGAGGCTGAGGCAGGAGAATAGCCAGTTTAAGCCTAGCCTGGATTATACTGTGAGACTGTGCCTCAAAAGACCAAACAAGCCTCGCAAGATCCCACCTCACCCCAGTATATTTGAATTAGGGTCTTAGCCTGGCCTGGAACACATTATGTAGACCAGGTTGGCCTTGAACTCACAGAGATCCACTTGCCACTGCCTCAGGTAGGATTACAGGACTGTTTCATCGTATCTGGTAGGTGGCCTGCTTTTATTTATTTTTTTTAAATATTTAGTTTATGAAAGTTTTTCTTACAGATATGCATTTGCACCATGTGCGTGGCTGGTGCCTGTGGAGGTCAGAAAAAGGCCTTGGAGTCCCTGGCGTTATAAGAGGGCTGTGAATTATTGTATGGGTGCTAGTAACCGAACCCGGGTCTTCTCAGGAGTGATAAGTGCTCTCTGGCCCAAAAATGGCCTGTTTTTAAGAACCAGAAAAATCAGGGCTCTGAGTCATAATCTAGGATCCTGTTATCCCAGCACTGGGAGGTGGGGGCTACGTGCACAAGATGTAAAGGCAATGTGAAGAGAAGCCTGATGCCTGTGCATCTGTCTTTTTAATGACCCTCTCCCTAAAACCGACTCCAGCCTTTCTTTTAATTTATTTATTCATTCATGTATGTATTTAGTGTATGTGTGCGTGTGTGTGCTCGCACGCACAGGTATCATGGCACACACGTAGAAGTCAGAAGATACCTTTGGGAGTCTCTCTTCTCACCATGTGATTCCTGGACTCAGAGGCCACAAGCACCTTCAACCCACTGAATCACCCCGCTGTCTACACCCCTGGTATATGTCCTGTTTCGGTCCTAGGAAAACCACTTAGATCCAGACACTCACCAGCTCTTCAGAGAAGCCAGGAGGCAATTTGCTATAGGAACATCGATTTAGTTACGATTTGGCCAAAGTAGAGAAGGAAAGACTCCTGAGTTCTCTGGCTTTTCTCCATAGTGATAGAATTTTATAGGCTCCCTGAAGGGAGAGCCAGAAAGCATGTTCATTTCAACTGTCAGAACTTCTGAAGTCTCTTCCTGGGAGGCCAGCTCTTCCTCCAGCTGGCACCAGGACACTGGCCGGTCCCCTTCCCCCAGCAGAGGCTCTTGTGGAAATCTTTGGGATTCTCTTAATAGCCTGCTGGGCAAAGAAAAGGGCACACCGCCTGTGCCTAGGCTGTCTCCTCGCCTGCCAGGGCAGCTGTGCAGGGATGATCTGTCCTCTGAGCATGAAGGAGCTGCTGCCATCTGAGGTTAGAGCATCCCTGGTTGCCACATGAGACCACCTTCATAAAACTGTGCTCACTGACATCCCCTCAAGGAAAGAGGGTGTCTCTTCAGTGCCCTCTGCTCCCAAGATAATGAAAACAGTTAACAGTTGTTGGGGGAAAAGGAGGACTCCTTGATGGTGTAGCTGTCTTTACATAATCCCAATTGAATTCATGGGCTCTTCAAAGCTGGACTTGGAATTGTTTCTTTGTTGCATATGTGGGATGCATAGAGATGGACTCCCCAGGGAAGGTGATGGATGCATCAGTGATCTGGTCTCTGGAGACAGGTGCACAGAGCCAAGCGCCAGCCCATCTAAGCTCATCACCACCCTGCCTCTCATTTCCCTGAGGGAATCCCAGACTTAGCTCTGTGTCTCCACTCCTGCCACAGGGCTCTGTCTGGATATCCAGGGCCCGCTGCCCCGCCAGCCTAAACAGACATTTAGGCTGACAGTTTCTGGAAACTTCCTTGGGGCTGAGCACCAATGATGCAAATCCAAGGCCCTTTTCTTTGTGCTTCCTGGAACTGATGCTGCTGGGATATAACCTGGCTTTCCAGCACAGACTACTAACACCTCAAACCCTGCAAGGCTCTGGAATAAGTCTGTTGGGAATCTGTCTGCTTTGAGACAGTGTCTCTCTAGGTAGCCCTGGGTGTTCTGGAACCTGCTATGTAGACCAGTTTGATCTCGACCTCAGAGATCACCGGAGGTCATCTCTGTCCCCGAAGTGCTGTTATTAAAGGCATGCAGCACCATGTTTCTATTTTGGGGGGTGGGACAAATTCTGGGACAGAAACCTATGTCCAGTGTCCTTTGAATCACCCCACTTGGCTCTGTCTTTATTCTTGTCATCTCTATGAACATCAGTTTCGTGTCTTTCCTAGCCCTTGCCTGCATGCCACTCCAACCCAAGAGGAAGGATGTCACACTAGGCTCCCAGACAATCCATACCACACATAGCTGAAATTGACAGGCAGTATTGAGATTGGTGGTGGTGGCTGGCTCTCAGGGAAAGAAAGAAACCTCGTTCTTTTTAGAGGGGAGAGGGAGGTCATGCCAGTGTTGTGCGACTTTTCATGGGGAGACGAGAACAGATGTCTGTTCACCTCAGATAGAGAATTTGATGACAGACCAATGGAACAATTCTTCCTAAACCTAGTTTGGTAAACTCATTGATCAATGAGTTTGAGTGTATTTGCCAGCACGTGACGAAGGGTTTGTGGAAAATGGGTAATCCCAGAATAGCAACATCACTAAAAAGTTCCACCTCAGCATGCACGATGACCTCATGGAAACTATGTCATGGAATTCCACCTTCAGTTAATCTTTCATCCTTTTTGGGGGAGGGGGGGTATTGCTGGTTGTTCTGGAACTTACTCTGTAAACCAGGCTGGCTTTGAACTCAGGTCTGCCTTGGTCTTCTTTCCAAGGGCTGGGATTAAACATGTGCACCACCACTGCTGGACAACCTTCCATCTCTTAAACAGAGCCCTTCACAAGATCACATGCATCTGGGAGGGACAGGAAGGATAAGAGACTAGAATCCCAAGTGAGGGCCTATGACTGTCCCCACTTCTCCAGCAAGGAAATGGCACACTCTCATTACTTTTGCTACAGACCTAGTATCTCACTGTGCTCTGCTTATTTTGTTGCCATGACTACTGGGCCAGGCATTCCACAGGTCACCACAACAACCTGGGCTCCGTGATGGCAAGGGTTGTAGCCGGCTTGTGTGGGGAAGGAAATAGCTTTGCTCCGACAGCTGGGGAGGGTGAAGCAGGGTCCCCTGGGTGTGTAATTGTTGCTGTGAGTGGATATTGAGAGCCACCAGGCCTGGCCCGTTATTTTTCTTAATACTGAAGATGCGGGACATAGGTGACGTCTGTGGAGAAGAGCTAGCGGATGAAGCCTGCATGGAAGGACCACGCAGAAAGAAGCAGAAGGACTTGTAGGATGCAGCTATGTGCTTCTGAAGGGGACAGAAATGCTTCGAAACTTGGCCTCTGGTTCAATTGGGAAGCCTTTCGATGTTACACAATGTTCTGGGAAATGGGGAGTTAGCCTGACTTGCCACCTAGAACAGTGGTTCCAAGATATTGGCTGAGGAGCAGAGACTGTCCACAACGAAGATCTCATGTCTGGGCAAATGGAAAAGAACACTGTGAAATGTTAGCAGCTACTTATAATGGACTTAATTAAGTAGCTCCATGGGCTTCTTTTTCTTCGAAGAATGTATTCTTCCCCCATTTTTGGTAAAGGTTATCTCACGGAAATAATGGCAGTTGTCATTTGAAAAAAACTGTTCTTGCATTAGAACAACAGCAACCTTGTTTTGGTGCATCCAGCATCTAAGGGAATCTATTACTCTACACAGAAATCCTAAAGTTTGAGAACCCCGACCTCTCCATGCTCCCCTCAAATCTCTGCTAACCATCCTGTCTCACTGTCACGGTTTTAAAGGTTCAGTCATTTATTATTAATACACATACGTGCCTACGTGTGTTTTATGTGCATCATGTGTATCCAGGTATCTGAAGAAGCCAGAAGAGGACCCAGGATCCCTGGAGCTGGAGTAGCAGGAGGTTGTGAGCTGCTGAGTGTGGGAGCTGAGAACTGAACCCGGTCTTCTGTGAGAACAAGAACCACGTTTAACTGTGGAGCCGAATCTCCAAGCCCTACCCTCAACTGTTTTGAAAGATGCGTTCAAAGGTGAATCCAAGCAAAGAAGCCTTTCTGAAGATCTGAAAACAGCCTCGCACCTAGCAATTTGTTTTACAAGCCATTCTGTGGCATCCTTTCCCTCAATAGTTTCTCATTTTGACAGAATGAATTTAATTAAAATATAGCTCCAAGTCTGAGAAGATGGCTCAGGGGGTTAAGTGCTTCTTGTCCAAGTGTGTGGACATTGAGTTTTCATCTTGAGCACTTACGTAAAAGTTGAGGACAGCAGTAGCAGTCTGGTCTAGGGCTGCAGGAGAGGGAGGGACAGAGGGATCCCAGGGGCCTACTGGCCAGTAGATCTAGCCCATATGGTGAGCTCCAGGTCCAGTAAGAGACCCCGTGTCTCCAAACATAAGGTGGCGAGTGACTGAGAAAGACCCTGAACATGAACCTCTGGCCTCCACTTGTGTATGAGTACACAGGCAAGTTTACCTATGTGTACGTGTGCACACACATGCAGACACCACAAACACACACAAACACAACTCCGGTATGATTTCTTGGATGTACTACAACGCATTTCATCATTACCTCATAGGATCTGTGGTTGTTTTCTGAATAATTAGCACATAGTGCTCACGTGGACATCGTTATGAATGACTCATAGTTTTGCCCCAGCAACCTCCGAGTGCTGAGATTACACATGTTCCTGGCCAGGAAGCACTTCTTTGAAAAAGTTACCTGTTCTGTACAGAAGCGGTCTTTGTCCTGAGTGACAGATATTTACTAAATACCACGTGTTGGTGGACAAACAATTAAACACATCCTTGCCTTAAGTAGCTTGGAGTCTGGGTGGGAGTAAGACTGCTTCAATCCCAGAGAGAAAGAGAAAGAGAAAGTGTTTTTCCTCCGAGTCCTGTCACTGCGCTGTGGTAAATGAACCCCGAGATCAAGAACTTGGTGCCCTCTGCTGCGCTGTACAACCATGAATCAGCTGTGGTCCCTAGGTTTCAGGGTCCTCATCCTTAAATGAGGTCACTGGACTAGGTTACTTTGAGTGACGCTACTTGTAACCCTGAAATAGTTGAAAAATTCTGGGGAAGCATGAATGTGCAGTTTCCTCTTTTAGGCATCTAATTATGTCTCACAATCTGGGACAACATTTTCAGGGACTTCAGGAGGCGTTGGGAACCCAGGGACCATTTCTGTCCTGGGACTCCAGGACGGCGCCTTTGTACAACGATGATGAGTGGATCCTGTCTGTGGCCAAACAGACCAAGAAAGAGCTCTTATAAGGAGAGCTGTTGGGTTATTTATTTTAATGCATTTTTAAAAGACAGACTCTTATGTAACCCAGGCTAGCCTAGAACTCACTTCATAGCCAAGGCGAGGCTTGAACTCCTAATCCTCCTGCTTCCACCTCCCAAGTGCTAGGATCACAGGTGTTTGCCACCATGTGCCTGGCTCTAAGATTTTTTAAATGAGAAACAATTGATTTGGGACTGCAGGTGAGCAGCTAACACTGACAATATAACTGTCATTGGCTTTGTACGAGGCAACCCCAACCCATTTATGCATCATTAAAACCATGTAAGGTGTTTTTTCAGCCCCATTTTACAGAGGGAGAACTTGGAACTCAAAGAGGAGACGTGAGTTCTTTAATGGGTAATGCCCAGGGAGAAAACAAGGCCGTGGCCTAAAGTTCAAAGAAAAACAAGATAAAGCAAGTCTGGCCTTTTGAGCATAGACTGAGGTCAAAGTCTAATAATGGTGTCTGAGGGGTGGATTTCTTTAGGGGGGGTCATTGCGATGAGAGTTTCCCAATTAGATGCTGGTTTTAATTCAGTTTGTATTGTGTGACTCTGAGTGTGTGTTTGCATGTGTGGGGAGTCAGGGGACAACTGTTATGAAATTGCTTCTTTTCTTCTACCATAGCATCTGAAGCGCCAACTCAGGTTGTCTGACTTGAAAGGCAAATGACCCCCCACTCTCCCACTCCGACCAACCCTGCTTTCTAAGCTACCGCCATGACCCACATGCTGTGTTCTTAGGTGACAGTCCCGTTTAGCCCCTTTCATCTCTCCCTTATCCCTGTAGACACGGTCCGAGGGTGCAGGAATAGCTTCCCTTTCTCTACCGATTAAAGAAAGACAGGAAAAGTTCAAAAGTCAAGAAAAGCCAGAATGTATTTAAAATAGCACAATTTGGGGGTTTAAAAGAGAAACTCCAGGGCAGGCTGTTTGTAAATCTCAGCAGATGTCTGAGGAGGAGAATGGAGAGAAGGGGAGGAAAGCCCAGTCTGTTGAGTTAAGCCAGCTCCGAGGTCAACCGTACGGTGTACGAGTGGCCACATAGTGGGAGGGGAGGCTTTGGAAAAAGAATAGGGATGCCCAAAGTACAAAAAGAAAAAGAGCAAACATACCTGGCCAGGACTCAAGAGACAGAATACAGAAGGAAAAGTTGCATTTCTCCGAGTTAGGTGGACAGATCTAATAAAACATCGTGGCCGCTTATGGGAACTACACTACTGGGTAGAAATTCTGGGAAGGGAAAAGAGTATTTGGTTAAAAGGGATAATTATTCTGCCCATCTCTTTAGCACAAGGGTAAGGTAGTTTTTAATGGTCAAAGCTTTGGCTCTGGCAGCCCCAGCCATAGCCTTGGGCACCGATCCCCAATATGCCAATTAAAGAAACAAGTCCTAGCGAGAGGCAGAGAAATGAGACTTATTCAATGGGGGCACATTAGGAGGAGGGACAAGCAAGGAGATCCAGTGACCCTCAAAGTCCATTTGGGTCCTAGCTTGAGGTTTAGGTTTAAATCAGTGGTTCTCAACCTTCCTAGTGCTGCGACCCTTTAGTACAGTTCCTCATGGGGTGAGGACCCCCAACCATAAAATTTCACTGCTACTTCATAACTGTAATTTTGCTACTATCATAATGTAAATTTCAGATATGGGATCCCAAAAGAGTCACAACCCACAGAGAACGATCGGTTTAAATAGTGAGCAAGAGGTTTGCACAGCTGCCTCTTCTTCAGTCTTTCCCTCAAAGTGATCTGATAAATTGTCAAAACGTGGGATTTCCCCCCCCCCCCCCCCAGGAGAGAAGTTCCTCTTCTGGCTGGCACCCGTGGCTTCTACCTTTCCTTTCCTCCAGCAAGGGATTCCCAGAGAAAATTTAATTCTTTCAATAGTCTGGTAGTTAGAGGGATAGTTAGAGAGTTAGAGGCATAGATGGGACTCTTTCTAAAAGAGGGTTCTGAGCGCTAGAACCCCCCCCCCCCCGCTTCTCCTGTTCCCCCTCTCGTGGGCCTCTTTCTAGTTTCCTAATCCATACCCACACCCCCTCCTACATATATACGAACCAGAAGCGACGATCCTCATACAAGAAAGAGCATGCAGTATCTGTCTTCCGGAGTGCATGTTACTTAAGACAGCTACTACTTCCACCCTTTTCTACAAGGCTGGTTTTCTTTTCCCCCTCTTGCTTGCATTTTTAAGTGCCCTTTCGCTGACCTTTATCTGGCTAGTCCATGACTACTGTTACAACGCACTGAGGTGGTTGGACCCGTAGGGTTAGAAAGGCAGTTGCCACTCCCTTGTTTGTATGCAAATCCCTGCTCGCTTCTGGTAAACGTGCTTCCTTTTACGCGTGGGCTGCAGCCCTTTCTTGAGTTCCCTGGGCCACCACCCTGCCAGCATTGCCTCATTCCCTCTCCGGTCCTCCAGCAGCCTGACCCAGAGCAGGGCGGGGAAGCACCCAGCCCAGGCCAGCAGGCCAGCAACTGTCTGGGCAGTGACTCCAGCCAGCCCTGATTTTTCTGAAAAATCCAATTTTTCTCAGAGAAGTTTTATCCCCCACCCCACCCCAGAAAAAAAAAAGCGGGGGGGGGGGAATACAGTTCTGAAATTTCAGCTGACCTTAGTGTTCCGTGATCCGGGTTGTTGTCTCTAGTGGATCTTACTCAGCTCCTCCACCAAGTGGCTGGAGGAAATACCCCTGCTGTGTCATTTTAAAAGGCCGAGTCCCCAGGCAACGTGTCTTCTGGGTTCAACAACTCCTTTGTGGGCCTGAGATGTCTCTCTGCAGGTGAAGGTTTGCTGCCAGTCCTGAGGACCCAAGTTTTATCCCTGGGATCCATAAGGGAAAGAAAAATGACTCCCACAAATTGCCCTCTGACCTCTAACTGTTGACCTTCATGCTGCAGGTACACACATACACACACCAAACGTTTGTTTTTTTTTGTAAAAGGTCATCTGTTGTCTCCAGGTGTCCTAGGTCTGAGACAGAGAAACTTCTGTATTAGATGGTGACAGGCAGGCACATGCTGGGAACCTAGGCATAGGTAGGAGGACAGCATTCACAATACGTTGCCTTCGCTCTTTAGCTCTTTTGAAGGAACCCAAACACGTAAAGCTGGCTATGGATGATGCAGGCACGTGAGCCAGGTGCCCATAGTCAGGGGAGGGAAAACCTAGGAAGCCAAGATCCAGGCTCACTAACAAATCTGATGGAATGGAAGTTGATCCTTCTAGGAAGAATGAGAAAGACTGCAGCAGCCTGAGGTTTCACTGCTCCTTGGGAATGCAGGCAACAAGGATGGGAGGGGTTGTGACGCTAAAGAAATGCTTTAGCTGGGAAATCTGTCACAGAAGGTCCCAAGGGGGAAGAGTAGACAAAGCCAGTCGGGTGTTTGAAAATATGTGGGCCATGCAGAGGAGCTGGTCTTTTCTGGGACTCAGTGGTGGGAGGAAGGTGATGGAAAAGGGGATCAAGGTGGAAGCAGATATCAACACACTGGAAAGAGTGGCTAGGAGGGGCAGGATGCAGAACCCAGAGATGGGGAGGAGTTTCAGGTCGGGGGGGGCATCACTAAGGAAGTGAAGCAGATAGTAGTGGGCCCACTAGTCAGTCACAGCAGAGAAAAGACCCAAGATGGTAAAGGCCACAGGACGAGTCCTGGGTGCTGCTTTGAAATCATCATGTGTGAAGACCTGGGAAGCTGCATCCCTGGAACTCCCCCCCCCCCAGTTCAACTTCTGCTTTCTATACATTTAGCACCCTCCCCAAACACGGGTAAACCAAACAACTCGTGCAGCCAGGACAGGATTAGGTGCAGCTGGCAGTGACAGGCGGGAGCTGAACTGGAATCTCAGGTGAGAGCCTAAGGAGCTAATGCCCTAGGAAGGAAAGCCAGTAGGCTCTGTCTTGTGAGGGAGATCCCGAATGATCTCAGTGACTGATTCAGGGCAGTGAGGATGACATCATATCTGGAGGTGAAGCCCACTACAGTTCCCAGCACTCTATAATATCCCACAGAATAAATGCGGCCCCATTCATTTTCTCTGACTAGTAGATAATCCAGTGTTCTTGGTTCAGCATCACTGGGAACAGAGATTCTCTGAGCACCCTTGGGCATGCATGTCCCGGGTGCTTGCCTCTTGAGTAAGCACCGGAGGGCAGACTTTCGGGTCACCGAAACGCACGCACTGGGTTTATGCGACCCTGCCAAGGTAGGCATGGGCTTGGTAGCCAAGTTTTAAGTAGGGTTTGGTGGATGAACTGAGGGCTGTAGATCCCGACAGGTTAGGGATGAACTCCAAAGTTAATATCAAGAAGAAAGCTGCAGGAAGTCTTCCTGACTTTGGAGACACAGCTCAAGGTCACTTGCACCCTTGAGCAGTTTATTGGAGCTGTCAGAAAGAGAACCACACCCAGTCCCAGCGAAGGACTGCCAGCAGTCATTTTAGGTTTCCTTGACTCACTGAGGAATCTCCCAGGCCAAGTTTCTTTATTATCCTCCCTTGTCCCCTTTCTCAAACATGCACAAAAAGAACTTTTTAATTTGCTTTACTGAAAATTTGGACTTCTCCCTGTGTGTAGGACAATGTATTCTGCTACGTGAATCCATGTCTCCAAAGTTCCATTTATCATGGCAATATGGCAATTCATGTAATTAGTATCATTTTGACTTCTGGGAAAACCTGCAGTGGGGCAGGGAGATCAGACAGTTCCTGCTTCAGTGAAGTGAAGGCTAATGACAAACCAGGCCAGTGCAGAGTAACTCTGGAAAGAACAGGGTGCAGGGAAGATGTCTTCCTCTCTCAGGGAAGCTTTTGCCAGCAGACCAAAAAAGGAGTTTTCAGTCTTTATTTGCATCTTACAAAACAAAGCTGTTCTCTGTACCCTAAATACTTATGTGTCCCAGATGTGGCTGTGAGGCCGACCCCCTACCCCACTAGGGCTATATAAAATCAGCTCAAACTGTCTACCAATTCCAAGCTCTACAAAATTCAAATGGCCTCCTGCGCTCCTTCTTAATGCTAAAGTCTTCACGTGATCAAGGTCACGTCACACAATCATCTGAAGCTTTGTCACCTGCTGTGGGTAGAGAGAGAGAGAGGTCCGCTTTCACACCCCCAGGGAGTTTGTTCGAAATACAGATTCTGGGTCCGGTGAGATGGCTCAGCGGTTAAATGCGTGTACCGCTCTTGCAGAGGACCCGTGTCGTGTTTCGTTCCCAGCATCTGCGTTGGGTGGCTCACACCTGTACACCACCTGTAATTCCAACTCCAGGGGATCGAATGCTCTCGTCTGGGCTCCCACTAGCAGCTGTGCATATGTATATACAGCCATACAGAGAAACAAGCATGCAATTAAAATAAAGCAATGTGGACTCCTAGCCAGGAGTGGTAGTACACTCAATCCCAGGAGAGGCAGGCAGGGAGGTCAGTTCAAAGTCATCCTCAGCTATGGTATAAAGCTGAAGACCAGCCCAGGCTACATGAAACCCTACCTCAAAAGAGAGAAAAGGTGCTGAAAAGATGGCATCATAATTCAGATACACACACATTTACGTTCCTTTTGTGTGTTTAAAGTAATACAAGGAAGCAGGCATAGTCCAGTAATAGAAGCACTCGTGTAGCATCTGTGAGGCCCTAGGTTTTAACCACAGCGTGATTAATGAATAAAGTAAATCAATAAAAGCCATAGCAGTGTAGCATAGTAGCTGGTAAGCGTGGATTCACCCACGGTGATGGTGTCTAAGGAGAAAGGTGAGGTCCTGGAAAATAGCTTCAGCTCTTGGCTCCAGTCACGGAAGCCTGATTTGAGCTAGCTGTGGGACAGAAAAGCAGAGATGTAGCTGAGACATAGGAAAAGTAAAATCTCAGACACTCCGATCTGATGCTGCTTACTTAGTAGTCTCTTTAACTAGATTTGAAATCACCTAGGAGACAGTCTAGGGGTGACTAAGATATTTCTGGAGAGATAGTAGCTGAGGAAGGAAGACTGGTGCAGAATGCCCTGAAGGTGGGCAGTAACATCAATGGGCTGCGATCTTTTTGTTCTGTTGTTTTTTGTCCCCACCTCCCCCCCCCCCCCCAGACAGGGTTTCTCTGCAGCTTTGGAGCCCTGTCCTGGCACTAGCTCTTATAGACCAGGCTGTCCTTGAACTCAGATTGCCTGCCTCTGCCTCCCGAGGGCACCCACACACTGGGCTGGGATCTTATACTGAATAAAAAGGAGAAAAGAAATGAGCACCATTTCCTGTTCTCTGCTTCCTGGTCTTTCCCCGAAGTGAGAAGTCCCTGCCATCGGCCTCACCTTCCACGTCATAATGACCTCTCTGCACAAACTATGAGCCAAAGTGAATCCTTTACTTTGTCAGACGTTTAGACACAGCAGTGAGAAGAATGGATCTGACGTCCAGGGCCTTATTATCTATCCCCATCTCTCCTAATTTACCCTACACCCCAAAAGTTTGCAGTGCTCTTAAAAACGAAGAAGGGTTGCGATCTAGACACAAGAGCACAGGGAAAGGAAGCCGAGGAGCTGGCAATGAGAGGTTTTGGGGTTGGGGAGTGACAAAGCCAAAGGCTAAAGTCTCCTCATTGTCAGTAAGAAGGCCAGTGGGGTAGAGTGATCCTGATTCCCTCTAGTGGATGAATACCTTTCATAAAGAATATGGACAGGACAGGACAGGAAAGGCACCTAGGCCTTGGGAAGCCATTCCCTTCCTCCCTTCTCCTCTTTGCTCCATGATATAAGATTTTACTATGCCATAGGGAGTGTCCGTCCCCCCCACCCACACACCCAAGCTTATAAACTTCTGTGTCAGCCTCCTCCGTGCCGGGATTATAGGTGTACATCGCTGCACCTGGCTGTGTGGTCTTTCTTCGGGCTAATATCAAATATTAAACCAATGAGAATCCCACTAGTTATTAGTCTGTCACTTTCAGCTTTTGCCTGCCTGCCTGCCTGCCTTCTCTCTCTCTCTCTTTCTTCATTTCATCTTTGTTTCGAGACAGGGTTTCTCTGGCTGTCTTGGAACTCAGAGACCTGCCTGCCTCTGCATCCTGAGTGCTGGGGTCAGCAGCGCCAGGCTCGGTTATTGTTTCTTACTGAGTGCAAGCGTCCCCAGAAGTGCCCCTTCATATCTAGCAAGGCAGTCTCAAGTCCCTTGGTTTTGCTGTTTATTATACGTATCACCTCACCACCTACTCGGGCTCCAGAAATTCTGCCTTCAAGATGTGGGGTTACTAAGCTATTTCTGTACCCAGTCCTTTGTGGGTCCACTGACCCAGGTCTTCACTCCCACAGATGTGATCTGCTTCTCTACCCAGGGTTTTGGGCACAGTGTTGCCCGCAAACTCCCTGGATGTCTAGTTACAATGCAGTCTGACTGTGGGTCGTCAGCGGGTCTGAGTCAGCATTTCTAAGAGCTCCAAGGGTTGCAGAGACCCCACTTGGACTAGGTTGTGGAATAGAATATCTGCTTAACTGTGTAAAGATGTGTTGCATTTATTTGTGTGGCAGAGTAATTGTTTAACTGTGTAAAGATGCGTTACATTTGTTTGTGTGGCAGAGTAATTGTCTTACTGTGTAAAGGTGTGTTACATTTGTTTGTGTGGCAGAGTAATTGTTTAACTGTGTAAAGATGTGTTACATTTGTTTGTGTGGCAGAGTAATTGTTTAACTGTGTAAAGATGTGTTACATTTGTTTGCGTGGCAGAGTAATTGTTTAACTGTGTAAAGATGTGTTACATTTGTTTGTGTGGCGGAATAATTGCTTCACTGTGTAAAGATGCGTTGCTGTCTTATCTTGCCTACCTAAGGCACCTGGCTAGTCTAATGAAAAGCTGGCCATCCGAAAGTTAGGCAGTAGAAGGGGTAGGTGGGGCTGGCAGGCAGAGACGATATGTAGGAGGAGGAATTGAGATGAGAGGCAGAATGAGAGGGAGGATACCCAGGGGCCAGTTGGTCAGGCAGTCGCCAGACAGGCAGACACGGAAGAAACAGGAAAGTAGAACATACAAAAGAAAAGAAAGGTAAAAGGCTCCGAGGCAAAAATGTGGATGAAGAGAAACAGGCAAAATTAACTTATAAGAGCTAGTTAGAAATGAGCGTAAACTATGGCCAAGCATACATAATTAATAAGCAGTCTCTGTCATATTTGAGGGCTGGTGGTCTGAGAAAGCCTACTACAAGAGCCAGAGGCAAGGGTCCTTCCTGGCAGCCGCCTCTGTCTTCTGTCCCTCCGCAGGAATAGTCATTTCTTTGCCATCTGCCTTCTCCTTCTAGGTCCTCACGGTGATTTTCCCATAGGAAGTCAGCATAGGCTGTCTTCCTCAGAATCACATTTTCCGTAGGTTCCTCAAATGTTAAGAGCAAAGTTAGAACTGGCAATAGCGTCTTACCAATGATACTAATACACGAGGAAGAGAAAGGCTGGGAGAACTGGACAGGGAACACATACTGGCGTGTTGGTGTATTGTCACCTGAAAAAGGAAGATCAGTAACTCAGGGTCATCTTCAGCTACACAGAATTAGAAGCCAGTGTGGGCTACACGACTTCCTTTCAAAGAAAACGAGAGGGAGGAGGAAGAGGAAGGAGAGGTAGGGTGGGGGGAGAAGAAAAATGAAAAAGACGAGGTCTGAAAATAGACGTGGGGATGGCTCGGTAAAATGTTTGGCAGGGAGGAAGTAAACTCCAAGGTCCTGAGAGGAAAAGCGGGAACAAAGTCGTGGGCAATGGGGAAGGAAGAGGGTTCGTGCCAGAGATGGTCAGTGGAGCGGAGCTGTCTTTGTTAAAGGGGAGAAAGGGGGGAACCGGGACCTCAATGGGGAATTAATTTTAATTCTGGACACATTTCTGGAAGAGCCTGGTTTTGTTTTTTTTTTTTTTTCTGCTAGAAAAGTCTAGCAAATCGATGACTTATGAACAAATGGCAATAAGGCAGATATTGGGAGTCTAGTGGACTTAAAAAATTTAAGTTTTTTTCTGAGGATTTACTGACTGCCAGAGTACCGTGTGCTTTTTAGTTAAGCGTTTGTTGCCACCCACAGATCAGAGTAACCCCAGGAGCTGGTTATAGTTGTGACTATGAAATTTTTCTGTTGATATTAGCTGATATCAGGGTTCAAATGGCACAAGGCGCGGGGGGGGGGGGGAACGACTGGTTCTAGGTTGTGTCCCTGAACAAAGAATTGAGCAGAAACCCACAGCTGCATCAGAAACATAGTTTATCAAGGGGTTGTATGCTTCTGGGGGCAGGCCGGAGGAGACCAGAGTAGGAAATGGTACAGGCTGCAGTGCAAAAGATTGGAACTTTTATATTACACAGCAGGGGCTTTGGGGCTCATTCGCAGTACCACACAGGCTTTTGTAGGCACACTGTATCTGTCACACGTAGTTCTACATAAACCTATGAGTCACGTGTCTCATTGACATTTTCAACATTCACTGTGTATTTTATACAATAAGGAGACTTAGGTAATTCCCAGACACCCTAGAGTGCCTCCACGCTTGAGTGGCAGCAGCATGGGCCAGCTTTAGTTGGCCTGGACCTGGGCACTCTGGTCTTTGGGAGGGTTTAGTAAGAAGGGTCATATATTTTTGAAGGCTTTGTAATTAGGGAATGGCATTACTTGAGAGGAAATGAGAGTATGACTTTGTGGGAGGAAGTGTGTGCTGGGGGGTGGGTTTCAAAAGCCCAAGCTAGCCTGGTGTCTCTCTCTCTCTCTCTGCTGCCTGCCAATCCAGATTAGAAATAGAATCTTCCCACTTGAAATTAAGCTAAAATCCCTCCCAGGTGTGTCCTTCATTTCTGAGTTTTAGTTAATTCCAGGTGTAGTCACGCTGACAACCAAGAATAAGTATCACATTTGGCAATTCTTTTTCATATTCTAAATCTTCAGATTTGCATAAGGCTTAATCTCTGCTCCTTTTTCCTGCCTGATCTGGATCTATAACCACCCTAACTCCAAACATAACAGTCCTCATCTTGGCGTTTGTCCGTGTTCTGTTACTGCAACGAAACACTGGAGATCGGATTATTTGATTAAAAAAATTATTTTGCTTTCTAGCTCTGGAGGTCTGTGTACGATGCTGTCATCAGCTGGGCTTGGGTGGGGACCTCACAGAAGATGTAGCAAACTGATGAAGAATGCGTGTCATCTTGAGTTAGGAAACCTGAGAGCAGGGAATGGCCAGCCATGGTTGCCCAAGAGGTTCTGCCTCTCAAAGATCACATGAGCCCCTAGCCCCAGTACAGTGGGAATCAAGTCTCCAACCCGAGAATCTTTGAAGAACATATCAAAACCATAGCTATACCACAGTAATCATGATGTTATGCGGTAGAGAGCTTCTGGGCAGGGGGAAAAATGACTGGACAGAGGATAGGAGGAGCAAGTCTATCCCCCATGGGGACCACCATAGCTGTCACCCTCCTTCTGCTAGGTAAGAATGGCCTCAAAACCAAGGTGTGCCAAGCACGTCTCTTGACCAGGACCCACAATGGAATTTTCAGAGCGTGGGTACAGAAGGGTGGGAAGACTGTCCTCGTGGACTAAAGAACACTCGCATGAAATAAAAACCAGACAAAATTTGTGAGCTCGAAACTGACAATTTCCCTGCTGATTATAACGTCTGTGTTTTTCCTTCCTTGGAAGGTAAAGTCTACACAGCAGAGTTGAGTTCAGGAATAAAAACCCCTTTGGTGTTGAAAAGGAGAGAAAGACAAGAGGTGAAATCTGAATGCCTCAACCAGCCCCTCATATTTCCATATTCCCAGACATCATAAGGAGATAGTGCTGAGCAGGTGGGGTAGAGAGGGGCTCAAGTAGAGGACAGACACAGGTTGACAGGATCCTGGGGTGTGGGGCATCCTGCAGTGTCCTAGGTGTGGCCTGGATCTTTAAGCACCTCCCTCCACTCCCCAAAAACACTATGGAACACCTGATCATGTTTACATGGTGTGATGTTTTAAAGCTAAGTGTGGTTGAAAACTTTAATCTTGAAGTACAAGCAAAATAAACTTATGAAGGAAGTCATTTAAGAGTGAAATTATCCCTGGCTGTGTGGTGTTCCTGGCCAGGCTAGTCTACTCTAAGCAAGTTCAAAGCTAGTCAGTCATATATGGGTGAGACCTTGTCTTAAAAAACAAAACAAAACAAAAAAAACGGGCAGGTGGTGGCGCATGCATTTAATCCCAGCACTCAGGAGGCAGAGGCAGGTGGATCTGAGTTTTGAGGTCAGTCTGGTTTTACAAGAGTTAGTTCCAGGACAGGTACCAAAGTTATAGAGAAACCCTGTCTTGACAAACACAAACAAAAACAAAATGATGAAAAACCCCAAACCAAAACAAAAACCAACTTATTTTCATTTGTGTTGAAGTTGTTCACTTAGAACAAAATTTTTTATGTGTCTAAAAGTCTTGCTTGCATGTATGTCTGTGCACTCACTGCATGTGTGTAGTGCCTGTATAGACCAGCAAAAGACATTGGATCCCCCAGAACCGGAGGTATGAATGGATGTGAGTCACCATATGGGTTCTGGAAATTGAACTTGGGTCCTCTGGAAGAGCATTCAATGCTCTTAACAGCCGAGCCATCTTTCTGGCCTCTAGAACAACACTTTTAAAGTGGCCCCATTTACAGATGGTTAAGTGTTGACCAAAATCTAAAACCAACCATTTAATATATTACTGAGAATTCTCAAAACTAGAACCAGAGGGCCTGGGGATCTCAGCCAGATCTGAGTTCAACCCTCAGCACACATGGACATCAAAATGTTGGGTGCAGTGGCATGTGCCTAAAACCCTAGCATTAGGGAGGTAGAAGCAGGAGGAGCTCTGGGGTTTGCTGGCCAGCCAGTCTGGCTAAATTGGTGAGCTAGGAGATCAGTGAAGAGCCTATCCTGAGTACAAGTTGATGGTGTGCATAGGTTTGTACCGTTAGGGCTCAGTACCGCAGAGAGTCTGTGTTAAGGAGGTGGCCTCCGGCCTGTGACCCTGAAGGTATGCCGAGGGCTGTGTCTGGAGGCTCAGCAGACAGCATTCAGTTTTGAGACAGGAGGGGGGTGCTTATTAATCACTCCTCAGGACTTTGAACTTTACAACTCTATAATTACTGCTAAGACTTTATATTTGGACTTTGTTTCTCTGGCGTGTGCTCCCTTTCTGCTTGTTTTTATGACTTTGGGTTTGTCTGGCAGTTTAAGAGCCCCGAAGGCCAAGTTTATTACCATGCCTGCTAGGTGTGTGAGTTTTCAAATGGTACTGAAAAGGGGAACAGACCCCAACGACCTCACCTCAGTCAGGCTGAACACCGCTTATACCCCAAGTGCTTCAAATCCTAGATAGAAGATAAGGGGTTTCTTGGGCTTGGGAAGGCAGCTTCCACAGGGGAAATGGAATCAATTAGCATAGGCTGAGCCTGAGGTGAAAGATATAAAGGAAGGAAAGAACCCTGGGGAGGAGGGAAGGGAAGGAAGACTGAACTAGAAGGAGTGGTCACATGGGGATGTGTGTGGGTGGGGTGGGGAGTATGTAGGGGGGAGCGTGTGTGGTGTGTATTTCTCCCCAACTAGTTTCCTCTGCTTCCTGCCCATTTTCTTCTTTACTTCGAAAGCCTTAGCAACCTGGGTGGGACTGGATGGACAGAGGCATCTGTCCAGGAGTGGAAGAATGGATGGTCCCTGGCCTGCCAGCTGTGCTCCATGGCCTGTCTCCCTCAATGAAGCTCACTGGGGCCTCTGGGAGCTGGGACCTTCCTCCTGTTTGAACATAAGTGGAAGAGGACCTTTCCTGCTGTGGGGGAATGGTTGTTTCCCTTCCCTAGCCAGGCGGAGAGATCTGCTGCTCCTTGGAAAGATGAAGTCAGCTGCAGCAAGTCCCAGCTGCTGCCCAACAAGGGCAGAGAATCCTGGCGAGCCAAACCAGGGCTTTTGCAAATTGCCAGTGTGTATCATCATAGTAAATATTAGTCTGTTAAAATCTGAGATGATTTATCATAAAACTATCTTTAATTTCATCTAAGTTTGACAGAGGTACTTAAAAGAAACCAGGTATATTAACATCTCATGGAGTATTCAATGTTTTGTAAAACCAGGGTTTTACAAATGGAGTTCTGACATTTTGTTTTTTCTTTGTTCTGTTTGACACAGCTCTCGCTATGTAGCTTTAACTGGCTTGGAAGTCACAATGTAGACAATATAGGGAGGGTAGTTTCAAACTATAGAGACTTACCAGTATCCCAAGTGCTGGAATCAATGATCTGTGCCACCATGACTGGCTTGAGTTTATTTCTTCTCTGAAGCCACAGGCTAGATAAGTCTCCTCCTTGTGCTTTGGGGCAACCTATTCATTGAGAGGTTTGAGAGTGAGGGAGGCTGAAAACCCAGGCAGATGGAGGTGCCCGCGGGGTGGAGGTGATAAGCGGGCATCATTTCCGAGGGCTGAAGTGGAAAGGTAGTCAGTCACAAGGCAAGACTTTAGCCAGTAAGAGTGGGACAAGGGGCATTCTGAGGTGAGACCTCTTCCGGGACCTAAAAGGGGGTCAAGGGAGGACTCGGGGCATGGCCCTTCTAGATCAGGGTAACGTTGGATGATCTCTTAAAGGACATTCATGCATCATTGTGACAAGGTACTATGTAGCCCAGACAAGGTTTGAACTTCTGATCCTTCGAACTCTACCTCCTAAGTGCTTTGATTATAGGCCTTTGTGACCATACCAAGTTTATACAGTGGTGAGACTAGAACCTAGGATTTCGTACAAGTGGGGCAGACATTCTACCACTCAGTACATCCCAAGTCCCGGACATTTGTTTTTAAGCCGGAGAATCACAGCAACCCAAGGCCCAGTAGGGCAAAGGGAAATTAGCTCAACAGCTATTAATACCTGTCTCTCTGCCCACACTTTTATAGCACGTGCCTTTAAGAAAATTTTAGCCGGGCGGTGGTGGCGCACGCCTTTAATCCCAGCACTCGGGAGGCAGAGGCAGGCGGATCTCTGTGAGTTCGAGGCCAGCCTGGTCTACAAGAGCTAGTTCCAGGACAGGCTCTAAAAAAGCTGCAGAGAAACCCTGTCTCGAAAAACCAAAAAAAAAAAAAAAAAAAAAAAAAAAAAAAAAAAAAATTTTGCATTTCCAAAATTGTGTGTGTACGGCTCGTTGACATCTTAGACTTTTCAGCACTTACGTCTTGAATCTTTTCCTTAATTTGGGTGCTGTAGGCTTGCTCCCTGCCTCATTTCTCTGTGAATCCAACATTCTTAGCGTGCTCTGCTCTGTTTTCTATCACCCATCCTGTGCTCTCCTGGCAGACTAACCTTAGCAGACCCAGGCCCTCCTTACTGTCCTGCTGTCAAGGGCTTCCCCCAGGCTCAAAAGACCTGTTATCCCAGAGATTGGAAGGAAATGGCAAGAGAAGTCGAGAGTTCCAGGGACCATAACAAGATTGGGCCTCCAAAAACCAAGAGCTGAGGATGCAGCTTCAGTAGCAGAGAGAGCTCGGTCTGCATACATAAGACCCTGGTTTTATTCCCAGCATGAAAAGAAGGATATGTAAATCAGGCAGTTTCTAGTTGGGCACTACACTCAGTGCTGTCCTCAAGAGCAGAGGGATGGTGTGTATTACCCTTGCCCACAGTCTCTGACCAGCCACCCCTTCATCACAAGATGGCCCCCACATGTCTGCATTCCAGACAGGAAGCAAATGGCTACACGTGCATTTGTTCCTCCTTTCGTGTCATAGAAAAGCTTTTCCAGAACAGCTCTCCACAGACTTGTGTTTATTCCAAAAACCGTATCGCATAAACTGTTCTGTGTTTCGTAGCCATTTCTAGCTAGACAGGACACTAGAGCAACGGACGTTTCTCTCCCCAGTCGCTATCACAGAGAAAGACCCAAGAACGGAGAATTGGCACTACGCGTGGTGAGGGTCAGCTCACAGTATAAACAGTGTCCCCAGGGGACTGAGAAGCCACCTCCCTAAGATGGTCACATTCTATTCATTTCTGTCTGGATCCCTAGTTCCCAGGATGGAATTTGGTTCTTGGTAAACACGATTCAAAACTTTACGAACACAGGGAAGACACCCTTCAAGTGTTAAGAAAAAAAGTTTGTGGTCAATATTTTATAAAATGATATGGTTGCTCCCAATCGGCAGCCTGATGGTGTACACAGAGAAACAGAGCTGTGCTCTAGGGCAGTGTAACCGCAGCACTTAGGACCCATCTCTGTGGGTTCCTGTGTTTCTCTCTGGGGGCGGAGAGGCAGTTGTTCACAGGAGGAGCCAATTCCTCTGCATAGCAAATCAGGGCTAGACACAGGGAAGAAGAGAAAGGCAAATTCAGAATGATGATGTAACCCAGGAACGAGGGTATTCTGGCAAACCATTGTTAATAGCTTTTTTAACTTTGGCAGAAAAGAAATTGGATGGTGACTATTGAGTTTTTAGGAAGTTCTTTGGTTTTGCTATTATCCAGTGTTAATAAAAACAATCTTCAGTAAGTTGGGACTCATGTGAACATCGGTAAGAAAAATCTCTTAGCACACCTTGAGGAGAGAATGGGTCAGCCTCCACCTGACTAATGTAGGTACAAACCTGCTCGCCGCAAAGTACATCAGAGAAGGGAGTCTGAGATGGAGGAGAGGAAAGGAAAGAGGGATGCTAACATCTGGTTCTGTGTCTTACATCTCATGGCCTTCAGTAAACTGTTACCTTCTGAATTCTGGAGACCTGTTTCCTAGGGCCAGTGTGACACTAGGTGAGGACATTGGTGGAAAAGCATTCAGAACATAGCCTGGGCTCGGGACTCACTATCCTGTCCCGCTCTAGGAAGCCTCCATCTGTTTGTGATTCCCAACCTCCTTATACACGGAGAAGGAGGAAGAAGAACCCGGAACATGTAAACATTACTCCAAAGGTTCTAGGGAGATACTCAGGGGATAAGAACACTGGATAGATGAGCCTGAATTTAGATCCTCAGCGCCCATGGAAAAGTCAGGTGTGGCTGTGCATGTCGGTAAACCCCAGGGCAGGGGAGAAGTGTCGGCTGTATGAGGGATGCATCAGAGATAGAGATCTCTGGGACCAGATGGCCAGACAACCTAGCAGAAAAGGCAAATTCTAGGTTCAGTGAGAGACTGACTCAAGGAACTAAGGTGGGAGAAGTTATAAAGCAGGATAATTGATACCCTGTCCTGACCCATCTTGGTGGTGTATGTGCACGGGAAAGCTTAATCCAACGTATACTATATTCTCCTAAGTGTTTTAAGCATAGCTCTATTTTGGTCTTATATTACTCAAAACCCATTTTTATACCAGTTTCCTCACTTGTATGTTATTTAGAGGGAGAAGGCTGCCCAAGCCATCTGGTCTACCTGGCTTATCACAGTACAATGCCCACAACAGAACTGCTCAGTAAATATTCTTAGAACTAACGTGGTCACAAACCTGTGTCCACAAGACCTCCCTTGCTACACCATGATCTCTCCCTGACCCCCAATCTCCCTTCTGGCTATTTAGAGTGTTCTGGAAACCCTTGAATTAGCATTTTCATTAAACAAGGACTCTCAACAGACAACTACCCTTTCCCTTCCTGGCCATTCTTGGGCAAGTCAGAAATTCCCAGTTCACAACAGGAAACCAATAGCTCTGTGCTATCAGAAGACATTTCCTCTACGGCACAGAGCGTCTGAGGAATAATTCCAAACGGGGCTTCACCCATTTCCTGTGAAAGGGGGCAAACCCACCCATCCTTGGCCTGAAGAGCCCCGCCTATCCAGTCTTCATTGATGCCATGCCTCTGTCTGCATCAAGGAAGGGCCTGTTTTCTCCCTTGCTACATCCGACCCAGTATCCTGTGAACACACCCAGGAGGGCTTTTCAGTGTTCTGGCAGAGCACAGATCCTGTGAGTGGGTTCTACCCTTGCTGGAATATAGCTCACAGGCAGCTTTTATAAATACTAATGATAATGATAATAATAATTTTCAGAAGCCTTGAAAGACTATGGGACAAATTTCTAGCTGTTCCCCTGTTCCTGACTTTGTGTAGGGAAAAGACAACAGAATTGTTTGGCCTGACTGATCTATTCACTCCACTGACCCAGGATACATCTCAAGTTCTCTAAAAACTGTTCATTGAGAAGAATCTAGTCTCTTCCAGTCATTGTATTAGGGCGTTTACAGCTAAGACTGGAATCGTCAAGGGCTATTGTTACAGAAGAGAACTTCTCCAAAGTTGTAAGGTGACTCAGAGAGCAGAGCCAGCAAAGCGCTTACTGAACATGTCTGTAACCTAGCCCTGTGGACGTGGAGACAGGAGGATATCTGGGGCTTTTGTAGCCAGCCAGTCTTGTCCGTTAGAAAGCTCTAGGTTCAGACCCCGTGTCAGAAAACATAGCAATAGAGGCCTGTGTACACATATGCACATATACCCACACACATGAGCATATATACTAAACACACACACCACAAAAACTGCTGCCATGGGATACTGTAGTAGAATCATGCTAGAATTCAGGCTTCTTCCTTGGGGTCCAGATTCTGTCAGAACCAACATTTGAATTCCTCCTTTCTAAATGACGTCTTTGCAACTTTTTATATGGGCTCACCAGCAAGGTAGCAGAATTCATGTTTCCAAAAGGAAAAGCTGATGGGAACTTCCAGGTTCCAGAGAGAATCCCTTCTCCAATCAGTGGCCGGAAGTGCAAAATCAGGGCTTGGCCCTGGGCTTCCTGGCTTGAGACTTAGGCAGAGCTGCTTAATTAGGACGAGGGAGCAGGGAGACCCTGTCACTAGGCGGAAGGTGAGCATGTCGGAAGGCAATGGAAGGGTCCACTTTCCTTACAGCTACAGCTACACTCTTGTCAGGCTTAGGCAGGAGAGTCTCTGCCAGTGACAGGCAGCCCATGCCTGGCACCACTAGCCTTTGTTTTGATACTAAGAATATGGAAGGCATAGAAAACAGTTGACCTAGGGCCTGTAGATTTCCTGCAACAGGAAGGACATGTTGAAGATGTGCACAGCCATGCAGACAGGTCTATTGTCATTCCTTTTGCTACACTTTGGATGTCGGACAAACTTCCACCACCTCAGATCCCTAGGGCCTCAGATAATCAGCTTTTCTGGAAAGGACTATCATGGATCAGTTTTGGAGGCTCAGTGCATGACCATTTGGCCCCATTGCTTTGGATAGGTGATGAGGCCAAGTCTCCCAGTAGCCGAGAGAAACTGGTTTCGTGGTTTGGATCTCACTGTATCCGCACAGGCAGGGCTCTGTAGACCTGAAGACCTCTTGTGAAAGTCTGAAGAAGGATGCTTTAAAAGAAATCCCACACTAGCTCAGAAATGAGAATAATAGAGGGTTATTTATTTAGGGGTAGACCCACAAGTCACAACCCTCTCCTGGAATGGAGAACTGAATCCTGCAACTGGGAAAGAGGCCGGATGCGTGCTTTACATCAGCATAAATAGTATAGTAAAAGTCCTACCTTTTAAAAGTTGTCAATACCTCTCATGTGTTAAGGCTTGGTGCCATGGGTTGGAAATCAAGCCTTGAACCTACAGATCATGAAGGACTTAGAGCACAGCAGCCTGCACATACATCTTCTAGAATTTTCTTTCTCTTCTGTTTTGTTCTCGATTCTTCCCTTTCCTTCTCCTTTGCCTTCTTTCTCTGGGTGTTATGTGTCTTTGAGATAGGGAGTTCAGAGTATGTGAGACCCTATCCCCTTGCTTCCTCCTCTGGGTTGTAAAAATTGTAGATGTGTGCATCTGTATCCAGCATCTTCTAGTCAGAGTGGGCATAGCCAGCGTCACAGCTGCCTTGTGGTCTTTACGTAAGGTCCAGATATAAACCGGTTTCTGGGTGCTCTCATCGAGAAACACCTTATCCGCTGGGTACCCACAGGGAACAAATGACCTGCTTACAGCTAGGTAATTTGAGAACTCTGGAGGGAAGATGGTAGGACAAAGCCCGGGAAGGGCAGCGGTTTGATCAAGGGAGACAGTCACTGCCTGCAGGCTTACAATGAAGTAAGTCAGCAAGACAAATAGTCAACTTCCTCCCCTCTCTTCCCTTCTCAGCAGGCTTTGCACTGCTCACACTCGGAGGGAGCCCTAGGGTCAGGAAGAGACTGATAGAACAACCAGGTCAGTCTCCTGGGCACAGAGAAGGGGACAAGGAGGGGGCATTTGCAAGGGGGCAGAAGACACACTTGGCACCAGGCTTTCACGTTAACACTGGCTATTTGTGACGTGACACCATCTATTGCGCCTATAAATCTTTGATGGAGATTTGTAAAAAGGGGGCAAGGGCAGGTGCGTGTGGCACATGTTCATTGAAAACTTCAACCTAGATACATCTCTGGACCAACTGATAATACCCAGGGGTCACATGAGCCACCAAGCATTGAGACTGTCCAAACTAAGCCTGAATCAAGGTCAAGCAGCCCTAGACCCTTTCCTTTCCCACAGCATCCTCTCACCCTGGCCTTCCACATCTCACTGAGAAGAAGACTTGAGAAGGGACAGTTTCAGAAAATGGGCATACCCCACACCTTCCTAGAGAGTGGGACAGCTGACCTAACGGGCACACTAGCTTCCTAGGTTGGGGTCTCCAGGTAGGAGGCAGTCCCCTGCCTGGGTATCCCACATAAAAAGCAGTCAAGCTAGCCACTGGCCAAACCAAGAAAAAGACCATCTTATTGGAAAGAGCTAAGGAAGAGGTTTTAGAACACTGGTAAATTGAGAGGGATCCAAGCTTTTTAAATGCCAACATTAAAACATACAACAGCATAAAACAAGAGGCCTGCCGTTCTAGTCTCCAGTACCTGGGGCTTGCTCCTCACTACTTTGATTTTCCTAAACTTAAAAGCCCTTGTTTTTTTTAAACTTTAATATGCAATTAAATGTTGGGACTGGAACCCCAGACCCTGAATTTCCTGTGGCCGGAGTAAACAACTTGTTTTCTTGAAGCTGCTTTGAGCAAACTTGTTTTGCAGCTGCTCTGAGCACGAGACCCTCAGGAGTTCCTGATGGCAATGGAGTGGTTTCTGGTGGGCTTGCAGCTGAGAGCTAGGGCGTGGCCATTGGTCAGGGAAGGCACTGTATAAGCTGCCCTGGGACACAATAAAGTTGGCAGTCTTATTTCAAGGATGAGCCATGTCTCTGTCTGTAGCGGTGTGTGTTCCAATCTCCAGCCCCTTGCCAGGCTTGAGAACTGAACCTTTCTGGAGCGTGTAGCGCATAACGCATACAGAGCAGACATTGCATTACAATTAAACATTTTTTTTTTGGACAGGTCTCATGTAGCCTAGGTTGGCTTTCAATTTGCTGTGTAGCTGAAGCTGCTCTCAGGTTAGCTATCTCTCTTCTTTCCCCAAAGTGCTGGAATTATAGGCATGTGCCACCACGCTCATATTTAAGAAATGTTTAGACGTGAGTGACTCCTACCACATCTGCTCCCCACTGCGGTTTCCTTTAGGCACCTACTCAATGCATAGGCTAAGTGTGGAAGGTAGAGCTACCGTTTAAAGACGGTCCAAGGGTCTATTCTGGGAAAGGTTGCTGAGCTACTTAGAGTAGAACATCTAAGCCCAAAGTCTACCGTGACTGATCCCTTTCGGTCCCTTACTTGGAACTATGACAGTATATCCTCCGCGAGTATCGCTAGGCATGGTCCATTTGTGCAACAGCTCAGTCCACAACATCTCAAACCTTTGCGATGGCTCAGACACTTTGCTCCACAGGGGCCTAGAGAGTTAAAGCACAGTCCCTGCTCTGACTTTGAGGAGCAATGCAGGCACATATGTGGGTGACTGAAAACAGGCACTGCAGACATGTCAGTGGGTGCCTGTGAATAAGGTCATGCATCACTTCTGATCTTGGGCATCTCAGGCAACCAGGGTTTGTGGGCAAGGATGTCTTCTTCAAGGAGTTGATTCTCTAGAAATGGATTTGGCTGCAAGAGGTCAACAGTGGGGGAGGAGAGCAGGGCACATAGGCCAGACTGTGGAAGCAGCTTCCTCTCGAAAGAACCCACAAAACACATCAATGCAGCTGTCCTGACCTCAGAATGGCATCTTGATTTTTGGCCTTCCCAGCCCTCCAGAACTGTAAGGAATCACTTCTTCCAACTAGGCCCCCATCTCCCACTTTGTGCTGTCTTCCAGTAATACAGTCGTGCTTTGACTCCATCGAGGAAAGGCGAGCAGTGATGGTGCAATCGCTTCCCAAAAGCCCCCACTCTGAACTCTACTGCACTGGGAGCCAAGCTCCAACATGGGCTTTAACTACCCTCCAAATAGAGGGCCCTTGGCAAGGCTTCTTTTTCTCTAGTACCTCCTTGCCATCTGACTTCCTCTCCTACATATGGCTTGGAAGACAAAGAACAGGGTTGGGATTTGGCATTATGTTGCTCTGAATCTTCCATCTTTCCCCTCTGACACTATTTTTGGAAGTTCGCGGTTTCTGAGGTTAAGAACATTTGGTTGTGTAACTCCGTGCAACGCATTATCATAAATGCTCCGGGTGATGTTCCCAGAATATATCTAGAATCAGAAGGAGAGCTGACTAAGAGAATGATTGACAGCTGTGCCTTTGAGTTTTCCTATAATAACCCAAAACAATTTACTTAGATTAAAATTCAGCCTTCCAGACACAGTATTTCATAAAGCACACTAAGTTGTTTAAGCCCATTGGAGAAAAGACTCCCAAGTATGTAAGGGTAGACCAGAGATGAAGCAATCTTGGGTGTCTCTTAACCCAGACTTTGGGGACCACAGGAAAGCAGAGTTTGGAGACTAGACTTTCCGAGAGAAGTGACCGTGTGTCAGTCAAGAGCTGTGACAGAGGCAGCTGAAGTGATCCTCTGCTGTCTTTGTCTGCTCTGACCCTTTCTGATGGAATGGTAGCCCAACCTGATCCCTGGCCAAAAGGCTGAGAACCTGATGAAGCCCAGGGACACCAAAGCCTCTCAACGGGGGCTGGGCAAGGAAGCCAGTTTCTCCCAGGGCAAAGAGAATTGCGAAATCAATGGTCCCTGAGAAAGTTAACCTGAAGGAAATGAAGCCATCAACAAGGAGCCACAAGAGGAAGAGAGTTTGAAGGATCCAGTAAGCTCTGTGTAGTTAGCTCCACCCTTGCCTTCACCATAACTCTCTGCTGAGCTGATAGATTCTTCCCTTTGCTGGGCTCATTGAATTGCGTTCGGGAGTCTGTAGAACATAGAACATTGACTAATGAAAACAACCTGTTCCAGGGTTGCGGGGGGGGGGGCATGGGGAACACACGGGAGAAGATGGGTAACTATGTTGTCTCATTGGGTGCCTTGGCCTCACTTCCCTGATTCCTGAAGAATTTAAACCATCGTTTCGTCATGGAAGATTTTCCGAGAAGATTTTGAGTTGGAATCACAAGGTGACTCCCACTGCTTTAGTTGAACATGCCTCTAGTTTTAGTTTTCACTGTGTGAGTTCTGTGAACTTGATTATTAAAGTAGAAAGTTCAGTCACAGTTCCTCAGGCAGAAGGCTGCTTCCTTAAGGTACCTGATGTGGCTGCAGTATCTAATAGGAAGAGGTTTCTCTCAGAACCATCACAAACCATTCTCGGGGATGGAGCCCATCCTGGTCTCCAGATCTCATGGGTTGAAGGATCTTTCCAGTTTCTCTCAGTTTAGATCTTCTGGCCTATCCCTCCTGCATACTTTTTAGTATTTCCTTAGATCTTCGGCCCTTGCGGATAGAAATAGCCCATTTACTGAGATGGTCACCAACAGAATTGGGGAGGAAGACGTGGTTGTGACACCCATGCCCTGTAAGTATCCTTTAGCTGGGGGAGGGAGGCGATGATGGGGGATAATTTCTACCATGGTTTGATTTTTCTCTCTCAGGCTTCCTGGCATAGGTCCTGTGGTCACTGATCACAGTAAAGGATAAACAGCTTAGGAAGGTGGGCGGGGCCATTCCCATCTCTGTATTTATTTCCTACTTCATTTCACTCTTGGCACTCGAGCCAACTGCTAACTACAGATATTTCTGTATACCTACTATGTGCCTTTTTAAATGCATGTATACATGACTCCTCGCTGTAGCCCTGGAGATTGTATATATTTTATTCCTGTTACAGCTGGAGGAACCGATTGGAGGCTGTGGACCCCCAGACCCTGAATTTCTTGTGAACAACTTATTATGCTTGCAGCGGCTCTGAGCAAAATAACTTGTTTTTCTGTGTTTGCAGCTGCTCTGAGCACGAGACTCTCGGGAGTTCCTGATGGCAGGAGAGTGGTTTCTGGTGGGTTTGGCTGGGGCGTGGCTATCAGTTAAGGATCCCTATATAAGCTGCTCCTGAACACAATAAAGGGGGCATTCTTGGGGGGGGGGGCATTCTTGGGGGGGGGGAATTCAAGGATGACGCATGTCTCTGTGTGTGAATCTCCAGGCTCTTGCCTGAGCCTCGCAAACCGTCCCTTAGTGCAGGCGCCACGCTACAGGAGCCTGTAGTACACGTAGTAGCATGGACTTTACAGAACTTAAGCTAGAGACCTAAATACCTTATCTGCAGTCTTAAGGTGCCTGATGGGAGGTGGCAAGGTGGAACTTGGCACTTGGCTAGGCTCATGCCTTGCCAGAGCTCTTGAGTTCTTGTGAACAGCATCAGTGTTAAGGCTTTAGGCTCAGCGGTCAAGGACTTGCTTGGCAGCTGTGATGGGCTGTTGAGAGGCGGTTGGATCATGAGGGTTCTTCTAATTTAATGGATCCACTGATGAATTCATAGCTGAGAGGGCTCTTAGAAAGCAGGACTGTTGCAGGAAATAGGGCAATGTGGGCGTGTCTTTAAAGGATACATTTTGTCCCCAGACTCTCACACCTCTGCCCCCCCCCAGTCCTCTCCCACCCCCTCACCTTCTGTCAGTCTCTATGGTCGTCTTGTTGCTCTTTTCTCTCTGTCCCCTCTTGTTTTCGAGACAGAATTTCTCTGTGTAGCTTTGACTGTCATGAAACTCGCTCTGTAGACCAGGCTGGTCTCACTCCGATTTGCCCGCCTCTGCCTCCCAAGTGCTGGGATTAAAGTGTGTGCCACCACCACCCAGCTCTGTACTATCTCTTAGGTCTCCTTCTCTTTCCTCTCCTCTGCCCCTTATCCTCTCTTCTTTTTCTCTTTACTAGAGATTGAGAAGAGGGCCTTGAACACAGTAATCGGCTGTCTTGCACACGTTCGTAATCCCTGTGTGAACTTTTTTTAAGATTTTTTTTTTCTGTGTGCCTCTGTGTGAGAGCATGTGCACATGTTTGTAGGTGCCAGAATAAGGTATTGGATTCTCCAGAGCCACAGTTGCAGGAAGTTGTTAGCTGCTTGACATTGTTGGGAATTAGACTTGAGTCGCTGGTAAGGGCAATAAGTGCTTTAACAGATGAGCCCTCTCTTCAGTCCATTTTCTATCCATGTCTTTAGTCACAGCTTAAATATAGCCTAGGCTCGCCTCAGATGCCTTCCTTTCTGTCTCAATTCCTGGTGCTAAGATGACAGATGTGTATCACCACATCTGGCCAGTGTAACTTGTTTCTAATGAAAAAGGAAAAAAAAAACCAGAATAACAAAGAAAACAAAGCTAAGAATGACACTGAGCACTGGGCAGGGCTGGTGCCTGGGCTCTGTTCTGTTTGTTTTACCTGAGGGTTTGAATGTGAATTTGCCCATTGGCTTTTAGCAATCAGTATGCAAAGGAAAAGATTACTTGTAGAATTTCAATAGAACAGAAGCTTATTCCTGTCCTGCAAGTGAAGCGTGGGTAGTCCTAACACAGAGATAGGAATTCCAAGGTCAGTTTGGTTGTGTGGGCAGCTACATAAGGTGGTGCTATAATAAACCCCACAAAGGGCTTTGATTCCCGAAGACTGAGAAGTCGGGGATAGGGTCATGGGAAATGCCGTATCTGCCTTGGATAGTATTTAAATACTGAAACTAATTCTTTAGCTGCCAGATAAATAACACTATATTTGCAGAATTCCCCTAAAATCTGGGCCTTTGTCCAACTAATCCATAGAGGATGCTCTATATCCCTGCCAAAGGGTTTTGTTTGTCCCCAGGGTGACCGACTGTCCTGATTTTCCCGGGACAGTGGGTTTTTGTGAATGTGGGGCTCTTTGCCGTGCTCAGACCTGAAGAACCGGAAAAAGTGGGCCATGTTGATTGTCACCTGCCTGTCTCTGGCTTCTCTTTGCTCATAGTGCTGAAGAGTGGGCTGCTCTTGGCCAGTGTGCACAGCAGCAGATATGATGAGCTCATACTTTTATGCTCCAAATATTCATAGAACAAAACTTGAAAGGTGGGCTATCATTCCAAAGGCAGGGAATGGAGCCTTTGAGAGAGAGATGGTCAACAGAAGGCATGCAGGGATGTGGGAAGCATAGTGGCTTCTGCTAGTGCTGAAGGTTAGTTAGGGAGCCCTGGGGTTAGGTGAGAGAGAAGGGGATTCCTCTACTTTCACTGGTGTGCTGATAGGCCTCAGGGGATGGGAGCCTCTTTCAGAGGCTTGGATCTGGCTTTTTCTCTGGAGTTACTGTGGGTCACAGCAGGCCCCTGCCCCCCAGGCATGCATAGATCCAGCAAGTGGCCTCAGGGGCCACACAGCCTTTCCTGAGTCTATACTTAGGTTGAAGCTGTCTACTCAGACAGCTTCATTGACAGCCTCAATTTCCTTCTGTGGCCCAAGCCGGAGCCTCTGGTCAAGGAAATCATTTAGGCTGTGGCTCCTTCTTCCTCATACAGTGATGGCCTTTCAAAAACAGAGGTTAGATAGGGAAAACAAGACCTTTAGCCTGCCAATCCAAAGAACGCTAATCATTTAAGGAACGCGTCTCATTCATCCATTCATTTGCTTATATAAAGCACATAACACATGTGTTTTTAAAATTACAATTTTATTACATAAACAATGTACTTTGGTTACGTCTCATCATTATTTTTCTATCTTATTCCCCACCCCTCCCACAAAGTCGCTTCTCCCAATAACTTACCAGTTTGAGGAATATGGCTTTCTGTCCCCCCAGCCCATTTACTGCCAGGAGGTCCTCAGCTACTGGTGGGGCCTCAGGAGTCTCTTTACCCTTGAGGGATTATTGGTGGCCAGGCTTGTGCCAGTGTTAACACTGCTGTGATGTCATGGATATAACAGCTATGTCATGTCTAGAAGATAATGTTTCACAGTGTTCTACTCCCTCTTCAACCACGTTCCCTGAGCCGCCATCAGTAGGTATCCCGTTTAGGGCAGAACACTCAACAACTCCACGATCTCATCACTTTGGCCAGCCGTTCTTGCTTTCAAAGTGGAATGGTCATTCTTTGCGCTGTGATCCCGTTTCTTTCTGGGCACAGAATATGTATCCAGATACTCGCAGGAGAGTGGAAGCGCAGGACATAGATGACTGAGTAGCCTGCTTTCCCTAATACAGAGCAGAGCCAATTTCACGTCCCCTTATTATCGTATTAGGATTTTAAGGATGAATTTTTAGTATATAAAATAATGGATTGCATTATGACATTTTCATCTATAGTTTTGTACTTTGCTCATGGTGCTCTGCCCTCCATGGTGAGGGTTGAAGTTATACTTTTAAGTTTGAGTTACTGTGTTTAAGAGATAAAGCAAAGGTACCTCTCGCCTGTGAGCCCCACTTGCCCAAGGACAGAGAACTTCCTGGAACGCTGGGGGCTGTTGCTCCCTCCCCTAAGATAAGAGACAAGTGCTTTCACTTCTGTAGACAAGGTTGCCTGCCTCAACTGCACAGGGTGTGTGAGCTCACGTAGGTAGGCAGGAAGTACAATAGGATGTCTGCTTACCCCTAATTGGATGAAGGCAGGAAGTACAATTCCTTGTGGGTTTTGCCTCTATAAGCATTGGACTAAAGTAATTCATGGCCTTTCTCTGGGAAGCCCAGGTATAGACCTGGGCAGTGTCCATTGTCCTGGCCAGTATTTAATAAAGCTTGCTTCATATGTGGCTCACAAATTGTGGTAGGGATCTTTTTTTTTTTTTTTTTTTTTTTTTTTGTTTGTTTGTTTTTTCGAGACAGGGTTTCTCTGCAGCTTTAGAGCCTGTCCTGGAGCTAGCTCTTGTAGACCAGGCTGGTCTCGAACTCACAGAGATCCACCTGCCTCTGCCTCCCGAGTGCTGGGATTAAAGGCGTGCGCCACCACCGCTCGGCTGTGGTAGGGATCTTATTTTCACCTGGGGATTCATACCAACTCTCCTCCTCTGTTCCTCCTCCACAACTACTGTTCTTAACTCTCTGTCTACTTCCTATTTTAGGAATGTCTTTTGTGGTTCCTGGTATTCCTTCATGGGGGCATAAAACAATCTATCCAAGTATCCCTCTATGGGGGATTTTAGCTCTAATCTTTCAAAATAGTATGCAACCCTATGGCATGCAGTCTTGAATAAACCTTGACTCATCTATTAGTAAACAGAATAAAGGAAGGCCCATCCACCCACACACATATTTTGAAACAGGATTTCCCCATGTACTCCTGCTGGATTTGAACTATGCAGCTAAAGTGGGCTTCAAACTTGTAACCCTCAGGTTTTATAGCCTTAGACTCTCAAATGTCGAGATCACAGGGATGTGACACCATGACTAAAGACCCATACTACACCTTCACAAATCATTATCTAGAAAGATTCAACCAGGTGTCCTACATTTGCTGTTAGTGAGTGATTGACTTTTTCATTTTTACTGATCTAACGGTCCCGTACTGGTCATCGGTACATATTACTATTGCTTAAGAAAATATTTGCCAATGGATCAAAAATGATATTTTAATTTATATTTCTTACAACTGGTGGTGATCTGAGCATCAATCAGAAGGACATGGGAGACTGGAGAGTAAGTACCTGGGAGAAGGGAGCTCTAGGCAGAGGACACAGCATACGCAAAGGCCTGGGACAGGAGAACATTTGGAATGTGTGAGAACACAGGAAAGGATCTCATGGCTGGAATGGGGATAGCGTAGGTTGTAATGGAAGATGTAATCAGAGTGGGATCAGATGGGACCTTGTTGTAAGGACTCCTGTCTTTTGCTTAGAGTCTGGTTGGGGGCTGTTGTAGAGTCTGAGGAGATGTGTGGTATGATCTGACTTAGATTTGAAAAAGGACCACCCTCGTGGCCTTATGAAGAAAAAGTGGGGAGTGATGGGGGTGGGGAGAAGAATGGAAGCAGGGCTTGCAAAAGTCCAAAAAAAGAGACTGGACCCATGTCTACAAGGAGGAATGCTTCTTTGGATGCGGAATGAGGAGAGGTGGGGAGGAAGTCCTGAGATGAAGGTCCTGCAGAGGTCAGCACAAGGCTCAGGATACAGGGAGGAGGGAAACTCGGAGCAACCATGAACTCACCGGGATGGTCAGGGTGCTGAGAAGGATGTGGCTAGCAGGCCCAGATCTGACCCCAAGAGCCCGCTCTCCCTTCCGGTTCTGATGGCTGCTGATAGGAGGCTCTCCCAGCTCACAATAGCTCTTTAGTTATTTCAGTTAGAATTTGGGAGGAAATGGAATTAAATCTAGATCTCGATCAGTGAGGTCAGACACAGGTCAGACACGAGCAAGGTGAATTCAAATACTGATTCTGGAGAAGGCACACAGCACTCTCTCCCCCTCTCCCCTCTCTCGTCCACTCTAGAAGAACTCCTGGAGATGGCTCTGTCACCTACCCTTGGGCCTTCCACATGAATACTAAAGATGCTCACACTGCTCCCCGATGCCTGCACTTGCTCTTGGTGTGGGCTACAAAGCCACACGTGCTCTCACTAACTCTGCTGGCCAAACTTTGCGTCCACCGAGCTCTCATTTGATGTGACATGCAAAAATCTTTTCCTAAATATAATTTCTCCCTTGAATTAAACAATCCGGTTTCTGACTAATGACTCGCTAGATTGTATTTATTGGCAACACTCTCAGCTACTTAAGCACAGAGGAAGGGGATTGGAGCTATTGGGTAAGGCCCAGAGCCAAGGCAGTCCCTAGATTTCCCAAAGCTCTCTGACTTTCCCACTGATGGCTGGATCACTTATTCTGGGTGAAGAAACAGAACATGCAGGGTTCCTCTGAGCCAGGGAAACCCTGGCCTGACCTGATTGGCTCTTGGGGACATCAGCCACCGTCACATGCGGGTGTTAGGTGTTGGAGTGTTCTGTTTGACCCCCAGAGCACTGGGAAGATTTACTTTCTTTTGTTTGGGAACAAACACACTAGTCATCAGTTTGGGACCAAGAGCCCCTCTTCCCCAGACCACACACTTATAGCCTTCATCCTCAGAAATGAGGCCAAGGCTCAGTTTCCTATGGTTGGTCCCCGTTCCGTTCCGCAGCATGCCAACAGCGTTAGGGCGGGGCCAAAAGAGAGCATCCATCTTTGCAGGAAGCGACCTGGAGCCTCCTCAGACACACGCATTTCTTCACCCATGAAGCTTTATCCTGCCTTTAAACCCTCCCAGTGTTCACTTGAGCTGCCCAGACTCGTTAACACCCATGTCTAGGGAAGACAGTTTGTATCTGCCTTCTCCTCTAAGCAGGGCAGCGTGCATCTTGAAGAATGATAGCTGAGGAAATACTTGAAAGGTGAAGTTGAGAGGGACAAAGCCTTTGGAACACAGACATGGTAGCGGGAGTGGGGAGTGGGGTTTGGAGGGCTTTGGCAGGTGGGAGCAAGGTGAATGAACTGAAGTCCCAGCGTCTTAGCAAAGGTTGGGGAATCCAGGTTTTCTGGAGGGAAGAGAGTGAGGCCACAGGTCTGTAATGGCTGCCAGGTTCCTTGATTTTGATGTTTTGGGAACACGTAACAGATATCCAATACAACGTTGGCTCTGTCAACAGAGAGAGGGGACTGAGATATGAGGAACTGCCTGGGAGAAGGCTGGTTGTATTTTGTTTTGAGCTTAGGGTCTGGAAGCCCGAATCATTCCATGGGAATATCACAGGGGTGAGAAATCAGGGAGGTTGGAATAAATACTGTGTGCCCATTTCACAGATGGGGAGGCTGAGCTTAGAGGAGTCAAATGCTCTGCCTACCTTTATTCTTAGAAACTTGAGTAGGAGCATCCGGGTTTGACCCAGATGTCTCTTCTTTGTCTTAGATCTGTTGTACAGTGGTCATCTTTGGCCCGCCCCCTTCTAGGCCTTGATTGTACCATCGTCTGCATGGTTGGAAGGAGAAAGGAAGTGGAGTGGTGAGGCAGGTTTCTGAGTAACAGACCACTGGGAATTCCATGTTCCTTAAGAAGCTGTCGGTGACTGGTCGTTGGTGGGTGCGCACCTTTAATCCTAGCACTCGGGATGCAGAGGCAGGTAGATCTCTGAATTTGATGCCAGCCTGGTCTGCAAAGTGAGTTCCAGAACATCCAGAACTGTTAGTGAACGCTCATGTAGAAGGGGTAAGGTTGGGCAATGGAGTTGACCAGAAGACCTGGGGTCTCCCTTGAACTCTGTCCATTCTCGCTGCGAACCTCAGCCACTTGTTGAGGAAGAGACTCGGATGACTCTTTTCTGCCTCTTGGGTACCATCAGACACTTTCTTGCTTCACCATGCCAGTTTTCTTTGAACTTAGAGGAGTCCCCTAGACTCAGCCATGCATATTTTAACCTGGGGCAGGACTGGTCAAAGGGAGATAGATGAAGTGGTGACCCGGATATGTCTGTTCCTCTCCAGGTCATTTAAATGTGTGTTCTCCATCGTGGTCCCCAGGGGTCCTCACATCAGCAGATGCTGCTCTTATTCCTCTCCTTCATGTGTGCTGGCGTTGGCTGCTCACAGAAGAAGCAGCATGCCACTTCTGAATTTTGGCTGTGGCTCTTCTCAAGTCTCATGTCTTGCGGTCTGTCTTCTTTGCTACTAACTATTCCCTGTGGGACCCATGCAGGCAGAGACCACTGAAGGCTCTAGCTAAGCAGGAACTGGATTTCCAGGGACCAAGACTGGCCCAGCACCACACACAAACTCCAAAGGCCACCCCTCTCTGTCTTAGCAGTCTGGAGATGACTTCAGCCTTATCTCCAAAGACAGCCTGGAGTCAGACCTCTAGTGAGGCCACACCCAGATTGTCAGCACGCGGATGTGATGAGATAATTGTGGCTGTTAGTTTAAGTTGCCAAGCTCTGGGGTCCGTTGTTAGATAAAATGGATTTAACAGACAACTTTCTCTGGGAGAATTCTGTGAACAGAATTCTAGCCCTCAGATGCAGAAGGGTGTGGGTGCTCAAGTGGAGTCTTCACTTGGGGCTGTGCTAGGACTAAGCACGTGACCCAGGGCTGGGCCAGTCAACACGATTTTAGGGAAACTGGAGCGCCTGTTTTGTTTGCTGTTGGGTTTCTGGTGTGAGCTTCCAGGCTTGGTAAGCAGAGCCTAGGATTGCCAAGGAGGT
Organism: Arvicola amphibius; assembly: GCF_903992535.2. Lineage (NCBI taxonomy): Eukaryota > Metazoa > Chordata > Mammalia > Rodentia > Cricetidae > Arvicola > Arvicola amphibius. The sequence continues at coordinate 154,611,285 of NC_052058.2, read as the reverse complement.
GGGAGCTGGGAGGAAGGGGGGAGGGGCAGTAAAGGTGAAGGGATAGAGACTAAGAAAGAGCACCTAGGGATTCTGATTGTGATGCCCCCAAGAAACTGTTCCTGGTTAACCCTTTGCCTCTATCAGATATATAATCAATAGGCTCCCTTTGGTTTAGTTTTGTTAAAGGTGCATTTGATTCTCTCTCTCATCCTAGAGAATTCTGATTCAGTGACTGCCCTCATTTTAGAGATGGGGAAACTGAAGCTCAGAAGTTAACCAGACTCATGGGGGAAATGATGGAATCCAAATCCATTCCATGGCCCTGCTCTTTCTTCTTTTTCTTCTCCTCTTCCTCCCTCCTCCTTCTCCTTTTCCTTCTCCTTTTTTTGAAATAGAATTTTTTTCTTTGTAGATTCGGCTGTCCTGGAACTTGGTCTGTAGACCAGGCTGGACTTGAACTCGGAGATCCGCCTGCCTCTGCTTCCATTAGTGTTTACATAAACGGTGGGGTTAAAGGCATGCACTACCACTGCCTGGCAACCCTGTTCTTTTTATAAAAGCAGTCTAAACAGTGTATTAGCTTCTGAGTCCTGGTTTCCAGGAACTAGAAATTCCCGGAAAGGTTGAAAAACAGGAGAAGGCAGAGGATGCTCACGTGAGATGAAGGAGTGCTGCATTTGTGTCCTGGCCGCAGGCTTCCCTGGGGAAGCGACTGGGCCAGAGCCTGGCACTGTGCTTCTGTGTGGCTCTCAGTGCAAGACAGAGCAGGGGTCTGGAATGCGTGCAGGATTTTTATGTTGTGTTGCAGGAATCTTCCCTGAATAAACACTCGGGCACCAATAAGAGGAGATGTCGCTGTTGAACCAAAGCCATGACAACTCCTGAAAGGCCTTGCGATCATGTCCAGCTTGTATTTTCATTGTATGTTCTAAAGCCACAAGGTGGGGCGATGGAGTAAGCCAGATTGGTCAGGTTAAGGGCAACGATCCATTGTTACAGCTACTTCTCCAGGTCATTCTGTCCCAGGTAGCATGTGAGGTCATGCTTGGCAAACAGAGGCAGTACAGGCAGTGTTTCAAGTGAATCACTAAATAAATCGCCATCTAAGAGTTGGTCTTTTCTCCTGTTTCATTGTTGTTGGTTTGGGTTTTGTTTTGACACCGACCGAGTTCATAGAAGGCTTCAGACTGCATCCTTTTACTTCTGTTTGCAGATGGGGGAAGAACATACAACATGAAAGTGTCACATGTGTGCTTGCTGTTAGCCTTGTTGCTCATGTTACTGCTCTACACGAGAAGCATACGAAGGCTCAGGACTGGAGTCTGTGGGCAAATTTAAAGTTTGGCTTCTTTTCCTTCTACTGTTTTGGCACTAAATGATATTGGGGTAGCCATCTTGGATCTGTAGCTATGAACTCTTCAGATGGGAATGGCAGAAGCCTATTCGGATCTGAGGGTTGTTTCTCATAGATTCTGGAAAGTTCTTAGGTATTATGTCAGGGAGTATTTCCTGTTTCACTCTCTTTGCTCTCTCCACACACGTTAGCTCTCTTCTCGCTTGGTTTTCCATGGCATCTCACGTCTTTCCCGGTTCGTATTGTCTGTTTCTCTCTGTTCCTATGTTCTATGTGCTTTTTTTCTTCTTCCAAATTAACTTTTTAAAAACTATCTTTATTCTACCATTCAATCTATCCATAAATTTAATTTTGTTTTTGGAGACAAGGTTTCTTTTTGAGGCTGAGGCTGTCCTGGAACTCACTCTATAGACCTTGGACTCCCAAGTGTTGGGATTAAAGGTGTGTGCTCAGCAAATTTCAATTTTTAATGTATCTTATTTTAACTTTGACTTCATTTTCGTTTCTTCATGCCTACCTAGCCATTGTCTATAATCTCTTATCATAATTTGATTCGAGCTTTTATTTCTCAGACATACTTATTTGGTATTTATCTGATAATCTCAATGTCTGTAGCTGTGAGACTGAGTGTTATTTCTTATTTCTGCTGTCTCCTTGCATGTGGGGAGAAAAATTGAGCCTGGTTTTAGTCCATTCATCTAGAGAGAATTGCCTTTGCTCTTAATAATTACTTCTTAACACATGGTGCACTTTTGACCTCAGAGTCACAAGCTGGGAAGGGAGGCAATTTGAGCCCTTGAACTCCTGGGTAGGAATTCTCAATTGCACTCCTTTCTTCTTAGTCTTTTCAGTCCTACTCGGGTCAAGGCGCCCTTTTATCTTCTTCAGTCATTAAGAGATGGCCGGGGATGGACTGAAGTCTCTTGTCATCTGTACTCGGGACTGCGTGGGGATTAGGCTGGCATCTGTGAGTTCTCAGCTCTCCCCAGAAAGGCCTGTTTGCTGCCTGCTGTCTGGGTTGCTCAGGGGTGTCATATAGACTCCTTAAGCTTGGTAAGTTTGTCTGGTCTTCACTAGACACATCAATTTTATCTCATGTCCTTATTTATAAGTCCTGAGACGGGGCATGACCCTTCTTACACACACATGGAAGTGGAGGAAAGGAGGATGTGGCGACCTAATACAGAGGCTGGGTCAGTGTAAGATCTTCCATATGGAGCCTATGGTGAAAAAAGTGTATGTGTCTCCTAGCAATGTGTGTGGCAGGAAGTGCATATGTGGACACGTGTGCATGCATGTTTGTGTGTGCATGCACATGTGTGGGAGTCAGAGGACAACTTGAAGTTTTTTCCTTCCATGTGGGTCTCAGGGAATCCGAGCTTCCAGCAGGAACCTTTTTTCCACCAAGTATTCCACAGGACTTTTTCTTGTCTATCGTGAGCAGTTAGGAGGAGGGGGATTGCAGTTGATCAGGGGACAGATGAACACTGTCACAAACTCGTACTGGGCTTTTTTGTTACAGCCTTGTATATATTACCACTTCTAATTAAAACGACCCAAACAAAACACAGCAAAATGGGCTTTCCTACTCATTTAGAAAACTGCCTGTGTTCAGAAAGAATAAGGCCATCATCAGTGAGGTCAAACGGCCCTGGATTTGCCAGGGCTTTATGTCGGGGGAGATTGTGGATATTGGAGTAGAGCCACCACAGCCTTCTGTGCCCCTTAAACACTACAGCCCCTGCATCCTCAGTAACTGAGAATGAACCAGTATGCAGAACCTTTGTGCCCAGCGAATGACTCGTTCACAAAGACCTCAGGCTTCAGGAGGAACCAGTAGACCCCCAAACATACATTCAAACATACATTCAAAAGAGCAGTAGGTAGGACATGAAAGCTACCCAGGGGTTAGGAAGCAGATTTTCTCTTGGAGCTAGGACCCAGGATTTGTCAGGAACAAAATGCTGGAGCTTGGATGGGCACAGCCGTCAGGGATTATTGAGAGTTCAGGAGCAGCAATGGTCATTGTCTCTCTGAGCATTGCCTCCCAGGGAGACAGTGGGCTGGTTGCTGTACTCCAGGACGTGAGAAAGGCAGTCTAGGAAAGAGCAGCTGCAAGGTTTGATGTCAGAATCCAGTGGTGGTGGGGGAATGAGAAAGCCTAAGAGACCAGGGCCCTGTGGTTTGAACTTAGTCTTCGAAACAAGAAATGAAGGCCCAGGGAGGAAAGTAGAGGACTCTGAAGGGTTGGCCCTGAGGAGACTGCCCAGGGCAGGATCTCTGAGACTGGAATTCGTCTGAGGGTATTTTCGTTCCTTCAGTAAAGAGAAAGGCAGAGGGAGGAAGTGTGGCCGCAGGAGTGGGGAGCAGGTTTAAATGGCTACCAGATAGCACCTATGGTGAACATCGTTGAAAAACTGGGTTGCCAATCAGCTGGCAAAAATGGGATGCAGGCAGGCGCTGGCCAGTGTTTAGACCCGCTGACCTTCTAGTCAACACTGGGATTTCAGTGGCCTTTTCCACATCGCCCTAGGCTACCCTAGAGAGGTGCAGGGGATTGAAGTGATTAGAAGAACCAAGATGCTAGTGCACAAGGTGGCAAAGGCCTTTTACTGAAAGAATTTCAAATATGATTCTGCTAACTTCCCTTGTTCGCACCAGCAACATGTCTGGCTTTCCTCGTGGGACTGAATTTTATATTGACAGGGAAGAACATGGTGGCCCCTCCCACGTGCACAAGGCCAAGCTGGGTGGTGATTCTTGTTTTCCGTTGACGTAGCCAGGCATCACGATTTTTCACAAATGAAAAATGCCATGGATTCCTCTTGGTTCGGGGGTAGAGAAGACAGATCAGTCAAGAAGAAAGGATGCTTTTAAGGTCAATCAGTCAACAGGAAAGGATGCTTAAGATCAATCAGTCAACAAGAAAGGACGCTGAAGGTCATTTGTAAGAAGACACACGCCTCTGGGTACAAAAAAGACAGTGATTGTGGGAACAACCACACGCAGGTCAGCGACACTGGGAAGGAACCTGAGAAGAGTTCCTGAGCTCAGCTGTCACTCCCCACTCTTGCTGCGAGGCTTGCAGTTTTTGTGGGCTGCATCCTCTTAGCTTGGGTTTCACCAGAAACAGACCCCGAGGTATGAACACTGGCGCCCATGCATTAACAGACACACGTGGAGGAGCCGGTGTATGCTGGGGCGAGACGGAGGGGATGAGAGACTATGAAAAGTGCGTTACTGAGCTAGCTGTCTCTAGGATTGACTGTAGTGCATCCCACATGCAAATCTCTCCACAGCACAGAGCCAGCCTGTCCACCAGGGACAAGGGGAAAGTCATCCTCATGCCCTGCTGTCCGTCACACTTTGGCTGAGGGTTGCTTTCGGGTGTAGACAAAGGGTGCACACCTCTTCCCCCGTTTTATTCTGCTGCAGTGGAGGTCAGGAAGGGTTCAGTGACCAGAAAAACTTTAAGCCCCACAAATCCAGGGCTTGATTTGGGGATTAGCAGACGGTCACTGAAGTGGTTAAGAGATGATAAGGACTGTAACCTCTGTTAAAGGAAACTGTGGGGACACTTCTACTCCACACAGTGGGGAGTCTGGCAGACTCAGAGCATCTTGGGTTGGGGGTCTAGGCACATGTTAGCAGAGGCTGCTTGTCTGTTTCTGGCCACCCAGACCTGAAATAATCACTCTGAAACTATATTTGCAATACTGTTTGGCTAATAAGTATATTTCTAACTAGCTCTTACATATTAACCCATTTTTATTATTTTATATTTTACCACGAGGCTCGTGGTTTACTGGCAATTGTCTCCTGTGGTAGCTATATGGTGTCTCCCTGACTCTGCCTACTCGCTCTCTATAGCTCTTCCAACCTGGCTATATTCCGTTAAGCCATTGGCTAAAAGCAGCTTCTTTATTAACCAATGGCAATAACACATATTCATAGTATACAGAGGGGAATCTCACATCAGGCACATGTTTCTGATGCGTTCTCATCCCTCCATCCATCAGTTACCCTGCAATGAGAGATGCAAAGGCTGTTGTCTTTAACTTGCTTTATCAAAAGCATGGTCCTTTAGCTAGGAATATACTAAAGACTGTCTAGCACACAGGAAGCCTTGGGTTCAGTTGCCGGCCCAACATAAACTAGGCATGGTAGCATATGCTTGTAACCTCAGCACTCGGGTAGAAACAGAAAGATCAGGAGTTTGGTGCCTTCGACATACCGGGTGTGAAGCCAGCCTAGGTGTCTTGAGCATGCCATGCCAGAACCATAGATGAACATATTTGTCTTTTCGTGTTCAGGCCCCGACAGGTGAACAGGCAGTGGAGCTGGCGGCAGCCGCAACAGCAGCAACGCAGCAGCGGCAGCAGCAGCAGGAGACTGAGAATGTAACATCCTGATCCCCTGGCAGCAGGCAGAGAAAGCTAGATTGGGTCTAGCTGGGGCTTTTGAAACCTCAAAGCCCACCCTCCAGTAACACTTTTCCAACAAAGCCACACCTATCCAATGGGACCACATCCCTAATCCTTCCCAAACAGTTCCCCAAACTAGAGACTAAGCATTCACACACATAAGCCTATGGGAGACCATGTCATTCAAACCACCACACTAACCATCAGTGTCTATTGAGTAGCTTCAAGTCCCATGATGGCTTCTATAACTGAGCTCTACATAAAACCCCTGTAGAGAGGTCAAATACTGGGACTGGACACCCAGGTCTGGTGCTTGCTAAGCCCAAGCCCTAAGAAAAGCCACACTCCTTTGAGAGATGAAAGATATCACCCAGAAAAGTGAAAGTTTAGCTTTGGCTACTCTCCACATGCCAGTAACTGTTTCCTGTCTCCTCCAGTGGACAAGGTATCTCTAACAAGTTAGGTGGCTAGCAGAACCCCAAAAGGTGGAAAAACCACTGCAAATTTGAACTTGCTTTTGTTTTCAGAGGGGTGTATGCGTTATATAAGGGAAAAACATCTATTTTTTTAAGCATTGTTTTTTCGTGGTGATCATTCTGATTCATAATCCAGAAGTTTGGAGACACTCTCTCCCATGGACTGGGGAACCCATCAGACCTAAGATCCCAGTGACAGCTCCAAACATTGTACACTTGTGGGTTGTGAGGAGAGTGCCCCTGTGAAGGATGGTCTGTCACATAGCGGCTCTGCGCCGATCTGTCCCTGTCCTTGGTGCTTATGAATAATTTATTGAACAGTCTGAACTTACTGTGCGGACAGTTTTTGTAATCTCTCTTCTTGTCTTTGTTCTATGGCAAGCCTCCCATTCTTCCCCCTCCCTCCTCCCCCCCCGTCTCAATCCTGAATCCTAAGCTTTCATCATTACAGTGTACTTGATGCTGACCTCCCCTGGGCTCATCCTGGCTTCTGGGGGTGGGGGACCTGCGAGACAAAAGATGAGGCTTCCTTTTCCATCCACCCCTCCCATCTCTCTGGCCACTCTCTCCTTTTCTGTGTTGAGGATGTTTCCTGCTTCGCCTTCTGCTGGTGATGGTGACTGCTTTCCCACTGTGGTAGTCTAGGTAACTGGCTCTATGATGCTAGCTTCTCTCTGGGACCATTTGGGTACCATATAGAAGGCCCTTTTGGAAGGGGCTTCTAATCTCAAAGTTCTGGGATAGAAGACCCCTTGTGGAACCCTGTCCTCATGGTATGACTTGGCCATTACCCTCTTGTGCTCTTAGCAGCCATAATTGCTCCACATGACATGCTTGTGCAAGACTGGACTGGGCCCCTCTCCACGGAGAGGAGAGGGGCTCATGAAGTTGTACAGGCAAGTTTACAATTGTTAGGATGAACAGCCATGAGTTCCCACCCTTTCCTGAAGGGTTTATGGGGAGTTAACATTGGGAATAGCAAGAGAGACATCTTCAGTGGTGTAACTTCCAGCAAGTTGCATTCCTGTAAACCATCCCCAAGATCCTTAAGGAACCCAAATTAAGTTCACTGGTTCTCCAAGCTACATTTGAGTAGAATCATTTATTTGGTCTCTTATTGGTACCCTAACTGGATGGGGGAATAGATGCTTATTTCTCGGGGCAAGTCCAAGCAACAACCCACTCCAGCCTCGGAGAAGGATGTCTCTCATCACTTTCTCCTCTTCTTTCTCTCATCATTTCCACCTGGATGGTCCCTCGCAGAGCCTCATGGCTGAGGTCCTCTCACCTGCTGCCCATCTCAGCAGTAAGGCTCTATCTTGATTACTTTTATTCTGTTCATCCTTCTCTACCAAATGCAAGTGTGCTTGACCCTTTGACTGTGGGGACCCAACTGCCCTCTGTTACCCCACTGTCCATCTGTCACTTCTCCCCAGATCTCTCTGGACTAACAGGCTTGGAGCTGCATAACCAGTTACTCAGCAAAAGTAAACATTTGACAAATAGTAATGTATTATTTTCCTTAATTTTTAACTTGTCCAGTCACCTTTAATGATTTCTTTAGAATACATATTTTTTATGATTGGCATTGGCAAACCCTTGCAATGACTTAAATACTACTGAGAGCAAAGATTCCATTAACCCTTCATATCCTTTCCCTCCCCTTTGCCCATGGTTAATATATTTTGGAAGGGAGGGGGTTGAGGTAATGGTTGGGGCTCAGCTTCCTCTTAATCATCTGTAGAAAGAGGAAGTCAATTATTTGGAATGTACAAATCTGTTTCTCTGCAGTGTAATTTCTCAGTTGTAATAATAAAGGCCCACGCAACACCCCATCCTAATTATAGTAATTGAAGACTCCCACTGTATCACTGCTGAGTCTGGAAATGTACATAGGCAGCCCATGAAGCATGGGCTACAGGTGCCCCCACCTCTGCATCCCCTCTGAGGCACTGGGAGAGGCCTCAGCAATATGTTCATAGTCCTATGTTTTTATGCAATTTGGTCAAATAATGTGTGTATTTTCATGTGCTTATTTTGATGAGTGTGCGTGCATGCAAGCACGCATGCCAGTGTGTGTGTGTGTATATGAGGGCCTAGAGGTTGCTGTCCAATAGTGGGTGGCTCATCCTCAGTCACTTGACTACTTTTTTTTTTTTTTTTGAGACAGAGCCTTATTGTAACACATGCTTGCCTCAAATTCACTATATAGTGGAAGATGATGATCTTGAACTTCTGATTCTTCTCTCTTTCCTCTCAGGTTCTGGGAAGGTAGGTTTGTGCTCTTATACCTGGTTTACAGGGTGCTGGGGATTGAACACCAGGCTTTGTGCATGTGAGGCAGGAACTCTACCAGCTAAGCTGTATCCTGAGCCCTATGCTTTGAGACTGGGTCTCCCACTGAAACTAAGCTCCTCAGTTGGGCTAGATTGGCTGGCCAGCAAGCTGTAAGAATCCCTTTGTCTTTGCCTCCTCCAGCCCGTGTTATTGGTGGTAGGGTTACAGATGTGTGCTTCTCAGCTTTTCTGTGGGTGCTGGGGATCCAAACTCAGGTCCTTGTGCTTTCATAGCAAAGACTTTAGCAACTGAGCTCTCTTCCTCGCCTCCCCCCCCCACATAATTTATAATCACATTTTATTACCTCTTTGAACTGGGACCTCCCTGCTGTTATTTTCCCCAGGAAAGTTGGAATTGATATGGCCAAAATACATCTGGAACTTGGAATTGACCTAGACAGCCATGCAGTCTGGGTCAATTGAGGCATTTACATATGAATCACAGTCACTACCAGATGTGCCTGGATTTCGGGACTCTCCTCTCACTGTCTGACTTATCTGTGCCATGCCATTATTGTGGCATGGGCTAGGGGCCTGGACCACCCCATGGCCATGTCCCACAGTGGCCAGCCCAGGGACTATGTAAGTACTAGGGGACAAGCAAGCTTTGAAAGATGCTTGGCTTGGATTGTTTTCTACATCTATTCATAAAATAAACTTCAAAAGATTTCCCTAAATCAGGAAAACAACTGGTTTACATTTATAATCAAAGAAGCACTGAGTTGTGGTGGTTTGAAAGAAAATAGCCCCCAAAGGCAGTGGCACTATTAGGTGTCCCTTTGTTGGAGAGGATATAGCCTTGATGAAGGAAGTGTGTAACTGTGGAGGCGAGCTTTTGAGGTCTCCTATGCTCAGGATACTGACTAGTGTTTCAGACCTCTTCCTGTTGCCTGTGGGATCAAGACATAGCTCCGGCTCCACTCTCAGCTCCTCTCCAGCACCATGTTTGCCTGCATGCTGCATGTCCTGCCATGATAATGAACTAAACCTCTGAAACTAAGCCATCCAATTAAATGTTTTCTTTTGTAAGAGTTGCCATGGTCTCTTCAGACATAGAAACACCAAGACAATTTACAAAGATGAGTTATTCTCAGGAAATACTTGTCAATTTCCTCAATTCAAATCTCCATAGTTCTATGTGATGTTACATTTTCTTACTGTCTTGACCAAAAACCCATCAAGGGGAAAAGGGTGCATTATATAATATATATATATATATATATATATACACACATATATGGGTGTTTTATTATGTTTGTTTTTTAAAAGATTTATTATATATATATTCTGCCTGCATGTATCCCTGTGGGATAGAAGAGGGCACCAAATCTCAATACAGATGGTTGTGAGCCACCATGTGGTTGCTGGGAATTTAACTCAGGACCTCTGAAAGAGCAGCAAAAGTGCTCTTATCCTCTGAGCCATCTTGCCAGCGCCTATGTTTGTTTAAGTTCTATTATCACATTTAATATAACAATGGGTTTATTATGACACTTTCAGACATGTTTAGTATATATTTTGATCATGTTCATCCCCTGCTACACTCTGGTATTCCCTTTCCACTCATGCTGATCCCTTCCCCTTCCTAACTCGCCCCTTAAGGATATATTTTGGTCAGGTGGTGGTGGTGCACACCTTTAATCTCAGTACTCAGGAGGCAGAGGCAGGCAGATTTAACTTCAAGGTCAACCTGGTCTACAGAATGAGCTCCATGATAGTCAGAGCTACACAAACGAGCCCTGTCTGGAAAACCCAAACAAATGAATGAATTAAGGATACATTTTAAATCATGGTTTGGGAGGGTAAGTTCCATCCTGGTAGGGCAGACATGGCAGAGTTCAAGAGAGCAGGAGTGATGGGGTGCCTCCTATCTGAGCTGACCAGGAAGCAGAGAATGGGGAGTCTTCACACTCCGCTGCCTCATTACCCCTCACCCTCATAACACCTGGTCACTACTGTTTCTGTCTGTTCCTGGACGTTCCCGTCCATGTCTTCCAGCTTATCCGAGCAGGTCTGGAATCATCCCAGCATGCTGAAGTGACGACTTCTCGTTTGGAGCTGCACCAGCTGAGAGCACACATTGTATTGTAGTGTGATTGCCTTTGAGCCAGGACATCGCTTTCCTGAGCTGGCGCTTCTCAAAAGCCTTAGCTGGGTCAGAAGTTTGGTTATGACTCTGCTGGCCCTGACTCCACTACTTAGAACCCGTCGTGACTGTATAGTGGCTGTGTTCTGTGTTCTGCTGCAGGGTTGGACCAGAATGAGGCTCAGATGCTGATGCCAGCTGGGCAAGCGTTCAGATGTCCTTACGACTACAGCTTTAGGGTACCATAGGGAGTGCGAACTCTTGTCTCAGGTGGTCCAAGGCTCCGGGTCAGTGTTTTCTACCTCAGGGCTGATTGTGCACTTGGCCTTTGAGTGCAGAGCAGACAAATGAGTCAACAAATCTACTCATGAATAAACGTCCCATGCTTTTGTGAGGCGGGGCTAGAGCTCCAGTAGAGGCTTCAAGACTAGGAAGGAGAGCAGCCATCTCTGTCCCTGACTGAGGCAACCATGAGCCCATGCATTCAAGGAGTCTAAGGGAAAATGTCAATGGCAGCAGGGAAGGATGGCAGCTGGAGGATCACGTATTTGATGAAAGGCTGTATTTTGCTGATAGGATTATGGTTACTTAGTATGACATTAAAGAATATGGAATGCCTTCCTTAGGGAATGAAGTATTTCTTGGTTCATAATAATGGTGACCGATGAACTAGACACCCAGAATAAGCCTCGGATGTGGACTAAAGTCACCATGTTTGAGGGGACTTGAGGAGAAAATCTCATGACTACTTTGAAGATGGACACCCAGAGAGATGAGAAGTTGAGGGGAGGCTGGAGACGGCATAAGGTAAACAGTTTGGAAAAATGAAGTAGATGACTATATGATAGTTAATCTTGTCAGCTGGATAGGGTTTAGGGTCACCTATGAGGCGACCATCTAGGTTTCTCTGTGAGGCTTTTCTAGGAAGGTTTAACTGAGGAGTGAAGACCCACCCAGAATGTAGGCAGTACCAGACAGAGACTGAGGTGCCAGGTTGAATAAGAAAATCAGCTGAGCAGCCATACCCATGTCTTTGTTTACTGAAAGTGGACACAATGTGACTACCCGCTCACACACCTGATGCGTGTCTTCTCTGACAGGCCGGACTGTGTCCCCTCAAACTATAAACTCCTCTTTATGCCGTTTCTGTCAGACATCCTGTCAAAACTAGACCTTTTCCTCTTCTCTCCTTCCCCCCACCTTTGGGATAAAGTTAAGGACAGGGCAGGTCTCTGTCATGGAGGCTTGAAGGGAATATATAGAGGGGTCAGAACCAGGAAGGCACCCTGGTTATGGGAAGGGGGGTGTGAGGGCAGTGCTCCCGGAGACTGTCTGTTCATTCCCAGGTGAAGTCACTGTATCTGCCCGACTATTTCCTGTAGTGTTCTTTACTGAGACAAATGGGAGTGATTTAGAAACCCTTGAATAATTCCGTGAGGTTGTGGCAGGAAGCCCATTCCAGGGAAAAAGACAAGACTCAAAACAGGAGTGGAGTTATAACTCACATGGAAGCTATACGCAGCAATCATTACAAACCAATGTCGGACACCAATGTTTACAAGACGGCTATAGAAAATGGCTGTCCACCAAGATGACACTTTGAAGTGTACCTGAGTAACATTCTCACTGGATACTATGCTGTTGACCAGCTGTTCAAAAGCTTTACCAGGCTGAGAGGCCATAAAGAACATTCTTACATTTTAATGAAAAAAGCATTCGGGTTGATCGTAGGAGGAAGAATCGTTATCTATGTAACAGCTTTGCAGGGGCTGTTTCTGGGGATGAAAAGAATTGGAATAAAGAGCCCCTTCTCAGGAGAACATGCCTCTTCTGTGGCAGGAAACGAGACCCCTGGACCCGACCGTTCCTAACTTGCCCATATGTGGTGATGCCCTATGGCTAACTCTTAGTGTCATTTGCCTGATAGTCGACTTGATTCATCCAGAAGGGTTTTGGTCTCCCTTGTTCTAATCTAAACAGTCTTTTCTAAGAGTCTTAAGATATCGCCCTGAGCAATGGCCACATCTTCAGATGCTATAACAGGGAATAGAAACTCTCGTCTTATTCAATCTCCTATAAGGGGCCTCATGAGAGAGAAAACTTTTTCTGGACTTATTGACTCAGAGCAGCCACAAAATGGTTCATCATCTCTCTCTAGCCACATGTTGATTCCAGTGCGCTTTTTGGGGGTGTGCAGCTTTTAACCCCCATGGCATTCAGTGAAGGGGGTTAGTCCTGGTCATCACGTCTCGTATGCAAACATACACTGTTCTGAGTCAGGAGCATGAATGGACCACAAAGGAAAAATAAGGGAATAAGGTACAATCAAAGCTGGGCCTTAAGCGGAGCCGGATCTTGTAGGGGTTAATGACCCCGGAGGTCCCAGAGCATGGTAAGATGGCTTACAGTGTGTTTCTTAGAGGTCAGTCGATTCCAAACAGGCTTAGTACACAGTCTGTAAGCGGAGTGAGGGCATGGTTATAAATGATCTCAAAGCACATTATTAACCTGCTCACAGGTTGGGAAAGTTTGATTAGCGAAGCCAAACTTTAGACAGCGTTTCCCAGGTGGGAGTAAAAAATCCCACATTCATAAAGTCTCTACCCTGAAGGCTTGTTTGAAGTTTCCCACACTGTGGACTTAGGGAATGGACACTGAGCTATTCTTATGCACGCAGCCTGGCCCAAGTGAACAGAGAGAACCTGGGAAGAAGGACCCACCAGGGGTTCAGTTAGCCTTCCATCTGTCACCCAGACACCGTGAGTCCATTTCCTTGAAGAGCTGTCAGCACCAGTACACTGCAGAAAACCTAGAACTGAGAATTGCCTGTGGCGAAGGCTGAAGACTTAACTGGATCACCCCAAGGTGACCCAAGTGTTCTTTAGTTGAGGGTGCACGATTTGTGTCAAATCCATTGTTACATAGCTGAGATCTGTACCTTTCACTGTACAGCAATTTGACCTCATTGAAAAATACAGAGTTAGGTAAAGTTCCTTAAAATACTAGGGAATGCTCAGGACTCACCAAGCACCTATTACAGGCGGTTCTTAGGGTTGCCCACCCACAGCGCTTAGAGAATGACACCATCAGGACCATGTGGGGGGGGGGGAAGAGGATGGATTCTTGAGCCAGCTCTGCTGGCCTTTCCCGGTGGGTGGTTTCATTTCCCTCTCTTTTGTGCATAAACTAAGCAAGTTTTACAAGGCACTTGCTAAGTTCAGACAGCCCGTTCCTACTTTCTGAGACACTGCCTGGGCCTGGTGACCCGGAGGTGTAACCTGCTTTGGCAATTCTGTGATGTGAATCTCTTCCACATGTCTGGTGTCAGCCCTGCGGGGGAGAACCCAGCAATCTGATTCCTCCAGGAAGTCCACTGCTCTGTGGCTGCTAAAATTAGAACCAGACTGCAGCCCAGATCGAGGCGGGTTCCTCTCCCAGCCCCTCGGTGAACTAACGCATCTCCCCCCCCCCCCACCCTGCACGGTACAAATGTGCTGGTAATTATAGCTACATGAGGACCAGATGAGCTGGGGGCCTGGAAGAAAGAAAGCAGAAACAGAGCTGAGTTTCCTGGAGACCCTGACTCTTCAGACAAAGAGACAGAGAAAGTGAAAGAAAGGGGACTGGGGGTGGCTGGGGGAGGAAGAAAGGAAAAGCAGTAAAAGACAATTTAGTACCCAGTGAGTTCCACAAAGACAAAACAGGTCCAGCCTTTGAAACAAAGAGCAAGAGCAAACCTCCTTCAAATAGGGGCTAGATTAGGACCTCGCTTTTAGTTCAGCACAGAGTGGGGAAGCTGGAAGCAGAGCTGGGCTGGCCTTGGAAAACTTAGCCTGGCTGCAGATTAATAGTGGCCTTGAGTGACTTCCTTCCCTGGGCCTGGGCACACCTTAGGTTCTTTGTCGACAGCACCCCAAGAGTGACGGCAGAGGAAATGAGGTGGAATCGAGGAGAGCCCTTCAGAGGCAGGCAGGAAGGTGGGAGGATTCTAGGGTGAGCTTGAACATACTTGCAAAAGATTTTCTTTAAAAAAAATGTGTATGGGTCTCTCTCTCTCTCTCTCTCTCTCTCTCTCTCTCTCTCTCTCTCTCTCTCTCTCTGTGTGTGTGTGTATGTGTGTGTGTGTGTGTGTGTCTCCGTTCGCCCGTCCGTCCATCTGTGTCCGTAGAGGTCAAAGTTGGATCCCCTGGAGCTAGAGTTAACAGGTGGTTGAACTGTTTGAAAGTCATTTCTCTGGCCCCTTGCAAAAGATTCTCTAGTTTGGCCTTAGACCAGGCTTGAGGAGCGTGGTCTCATTTTCTGGAGGGGGTGCTCCTTCCTGGGGTTCCACCTAAGTGATCGGCCATCTATAGGCTTGGAGCAGAGGGTGGCACTCAATGAATTATGTGGCTTGGGTCTTCCTACTTGGCTGTGGGTTTGGCAAGTGTCTTCTGAGCGGCCATTTCATCCTGGGCCTGTGCCGCTTTGGCTCTCTGCTGGTTCTGCTGTGACAGGGACACACCTGCCCTGCTTGCTGCTGCAGATGCCCTCAGTAGCATCAGGGACAAAGTGACAACAGTGTTGGATACGTAATAGCTGCTGAGAGGAGGCTTGTTTATTGGGATGAATTAAAACAACAAAATTGGGGTGGAGAAGATGGCTCAATGGGCAGTGCACTGTGCAAGGGACTGTCTGGTCCCCCGGACCTATATAAAGTTGGTTGTGTGACAAGCATTTGTAATCCTAGCACTGAGAAAACAGACAGGAGGATTCTCAAGGTGGTCACTCACTCCAGCTAAATGGCTGAGTTTCTAGGCTTGGTGAGAGACCCTGTCTCAAAGTACGGTGGAACACAGAGAGGGCAGGGGAGGGATGACCTAGTGGATACAACACTTGCCATGCGAGCATGAAGATTTGAACTCCAATCTTCAGATCCCACAGTAGGTAGTGCCAACCTGTAATTCCCATTCCCCTGCAGTGAGATGGGAAACAGACATGGGGGAATCCTGGGAAGCCGTGGTGACCAACAGAGGCACTATCTCCGATAAGGTGGAAGGTGAAGTAACATCCAGCGTGGTCCTCTATGTACCCGGTGTGCACATTCCATTCACACACGGACGTGCACAGACATCCACACACACACACACACACACACCACTCACACATGAACAGGTACGCACCCACACACCACACTCGCATACGAACAGGTACACACCCACAGTCACACTCACACACGAAGATACACACCCACACGTCACACTCGCACACGAACAGGTACACACCCACACGCCGCCCTTGCACATGAACAGGCACACACCCCTATGCCGCACACACAAAGGGTTGTCTCTCTGAAGACTGTCACTTCCCTGTGGTAAAGCCTGCCTGGAGATGCCTCTCTCGCATTACCTCATGTTTTGTTATATAAAGACCGACTTGACGAATTTCTCCTTGAAGACAGTGCCAGGAAAAATTTCTCTTTTCCGTGCGATTCCAAAGCTGTTGTACAATGAGAAGTGTACGCGCCAGCGCATTTTCCTTTCATCCAGGAAAGCCGGAGATAAATCCCGCACTCAACTGTAGTAAACAAGTCGTCTCAGGTGCCTCAAGACACACAGTTCTGTTTTCATTCTAGATTATTCTCCTAGCTACGTTGGGTTTTTGGTGTTTTCTTAAACTCTTGGGAAACAGTGAGGTATAAATTTTCTTTTAAAGAAATCCACGCGTACAAACACATATGCTTGGAATGGATGAACATTTGCTATCTCCTCTTCCTCTCCCCCCCCCCTCCTTTTTCTTTTTTGGAGGCAGGGTCTCACTGTGTACCTCTGGCTGTCCTGGAACTCTGGAACTCGCTATGTAGACCAGTCTGGCTTTGAACTCACAGGCATCCTCCTGCCTCTGCTTCTAGCGTGCTGGGCTAAAGGTGCGCACCACCACACCCAGCTATTGCCATTCCTCCTTACGGTCACCCCTAGCACAACCTTAGCCCAGGACAAGTGCCAAGCACTTGGGTGTGGAGTGAGGAGATGACTCTGCCTGGGAATTACTCATGGTTGGTCTGTCGAGGGGTTCAGGCTGGTGTGTAAAGAACTTCAGTGCAAGGTGGTGGGTAAGACGGCTTAATGCAGTGTTGCTCAACCTTCCTAACGCTGTGACCCTTCAATTCAGTTCCTTATGTGGTGGTGACCCTTAGCCATAAAATTATTTTTGTTATTTCATAACTTTCATAACAGTATTTTTGCTACTGTTAGGAATCATGGTGTAAATATCTGTTTTCTGATGGTCTTGGGTGTGACCCCTGTGAAAAAGGGGTAGAGACCCCAAAGAGCTGAGAACAGCTGGCTGAGCAGTTAAGTGCACTGGCGGCTCTTCCAGAGGACCAGAATTCAGTTCCCGGCTCCCATGTGGTGGGTCACAGACATCTGTAACTCCAGTCCTAGTATACCTTCTGGCCTCCACAGACACCAGGCACTCCCATGGTGCACAGACAGACAAGCAAGCCAAACACTCATCCCTACATACAAAATAAAAATAAATTGATTAATTATAATTAGGCAACAGAGAAAAGGGGCTGAGGAAGTCCAGTAGAGAAGAAAGGAATTCTGCAAAGACACGTCAGGATGGGGACAACTTCTTGGAGAGAGAGGTTTTGAGGGTCTGCTAGGAAGGATGAGAAAGATTTCAATAGCAGAGGTTTTCTGACAGGGAGAATAGTTCAGATGAGGGGCTGGTAGGGGAACCAAGAATTCAGCCTCTGCGTTTGGGAAGGAGCATTGGAAGTCGAGTTCCACAGGACAGGAAGTGTTTGGGGCAGCTAAGGACTCCCGTGCTTGCATTGAACAAAGCCGGGGGTGGGGTGGGGTGGGGACAGGCATGATTCCTCTTTTTGGAACCGAATAACCAGGCTACAAAACTGTTAAGTAACAGAAAACCAGGTCTCCCCTGGCTATCTTGTACTTGTGACTTGGAGGTTTGGGACCGGAGATACAGAAAAGGGGTTCTGAGACGCCAAGTATACAGAAGCTTCCTTTGGGAAATAGGAAGCAGCACTTAGGATTTCTTTTTTCTTTCCTTTGCTGAATGGGTAGATGAGGGTGTCAGAGAGGAGGAAGGGAGGAGCCCCCTTCCCACCCCCAGTACCATTTCAGGCTGTTTCCCTTAACAACCCCACAGATGGATTTCCGTGCAGTCAGATTCCCTTCCCGGTTCCTTTTCTGTTTTTCGAAGGGGAACAAAGAGGGAATGAGGGGTCAGCAGTGATGTGTATCTTTCCAACTCAGAACTTTCAATGGCTGGAATCCCCCAGGGCTGGGGAAGGGTGGGCGTAGTCACTTCCCACTGTTGCCAAGGGTGGGAGATCAGCACCTCCCTTTGGGGCAGGGGGTGTTGTGGCTTCCTCATAAATAGGAAATGTATCTCTCTGAATGGGAGCCATCAAGAACTTATCTACAGCAGCAGATACCGGAGAGGAGCCCTGCCCCATCCTTTATTCCAAAGAGAGAAGCTTGCCAGAGGGGAGTGGAAGGGGGATCACTCAGGAGAACCAGCCCCAAGGGCTGTGCTGTCAAAGGAGCCTTCTTCCTGCCAGACTTCCCACACTGGCCTCTGCCTCTCCTAGAACACTCTATGCAGGAATGGGAGGTGCACAGGTCCCTTGTTAGAACTGAGAGCCAAGGGACATTTTGGTCCATTCCTTGGTGTGAGGACAGAATTCTGAGTTGAATTTCTCCACTCTTAGAAATTGTCTTCATATTTGAGCAGCAAGCCCTTTATTGACCCAACTGCTTTCCCAGTCTGGGCTCTAAATAAAAATGTTGAAGCTGGCCAAGTATTTATTTTGAGGGTTTAAATTTACCTTTGTGTATTCCTTAGGTTCCTAGTTTTTTCTCCCGTTCAATGCTAGTTCCCATTTTCACTTCTCCAAACTGAGGGCTGGTTGACCCAGTTCAAACTAGCCCGTCAGTGACTTTTGACAATCGTTTAATGGGCTTGAGGAAGTAGCTTGGGAAATGCTTAGAACCCGGAGCTTTATTTTGTGTCAGATCATGCTCATTTTCCCCACGGAACTTTTGATCCATCCAGACTTCTGCAGTGAGCCCAGATATGTTTCATATGGTAGCCCAAATATGTAACAGTGAGGAAGAAGCAGAAACGGGACTGGGTTAGAGGCAGAGACATTTCCTGTTCCATCAAATATTCTATCATGAATCTTTAGGTAGTGCTGGTGGTGAGGGTGTGACATCTGGGGGTCTCAGGTGAGGTTGGGGACTCTGGGCAGCAATGACCTGCTAGCTGGAGGTCATGTCTGTCTACACACTCATGGTGGAAGAGCCAGGACCTACCGGTCTTTTAATAGATCCCGCTGGAGCTGTCCCCAGATCTGTCTGCGCTTCTGCTTGTCCTTAGTTCTTCTGGCAGGGATGCTGTGCGATGCTGATTAATGAGCAATGGCACCCTCCGATGCTCAGCGTGGAGACAATGCCTGGACTCGTTCCAGGAATCTGAAATATGCCCCTGACCAACTGACCTCACCGTGTTGTTGTAGGGCCTTGCCAAGGCCTCCCTTCCTTGGCAAAAGGTTCTGTAGCTCTGCAGGCGAACTTGGGGGTGGCAAGAACCATCTGGAATACTGGGGCGAGACTGGCATCCCCTAGCTACTGAGTCTCCTCCTGCTCCGGAACTGAGACAACAAATGACTCTGCCACATGGCCAGAGAAATGTGCCAAGAAGCCCAGGTTTATTCAGCACAAGCAGTAAGAGGCCTAGGATATTTTCGCACAGGGAAAGGATCAGGAAGACTGACTGTGATCTCCCTGAGTTGCTGAGTTCGAACTGGGTCAGAGAAGGCATTGAGCTTGAGGCCAAGTTCAGGTTTTCTAGGCCAGTTCCTGCACAAGATCTCTTGCAGGGAACGGAGAGGAAGGTGATCCACACTGTGTACTATAAAAACTCAATCTGAAAAATTGGGTCACAAAAATTTGATTTTTTTTTTTTCCGATTGCTGCTGACGAGGGCAGGCTTGTGTCCTTGGTAGGAAGACACATGGGACACTGGCATAGTTTACAGATATCTCAAGACCCAAGATGTAATTGGTAAGATGGGGGTGGGGTTGAGGGTGGGACCAGAAATAAAGTTGGCGTAAGATCATCAAACTGGACAATAATTTGGTAAGGAAGAATTCTGTCTTTAGTGTGGAATATGATGTGGAAATTCTATAAGCACAGAACACCCTGAAGTGATCCAGGGAGAAGGGAAGCAGATAAAGGAAGGTTAACAAAGCTTGTCAGGCCCAGGCACTTAGGAATTTGAGAGCTTAACCTTGTCAACCATATAGAAGGATGGTAGCTGGAGGATTAAACCCCAGAGCAGTCCATCGTGATGATGAAGGCCAAGGCCACTCTGAGTAAGGATAAGTCAGTACTGCTCAGCTCTACTCACAGGCCTTTAGGCACTTACCAGCTGGAGTGAGCAAAGTAGACAAGACACCCTTACCACCTCTCTTTCCAGATAAGAAAACAGAGGGATGGAGAGGAGAAAAACGTGTGGAAAGCCACCTAGCTGGCAAGCGATAGAGCTGGCTTTCAAATTCCCTTCCTCTGGTAAAAGTATAGGCAGGTTCTTAGTGAAGTAACAGACGCTTGATGATCTAGACAAGAAAGTAGAGAAGTAAACGCTCTTGTGGAAAACGAAGGTTTTGATTGTTGAATCAAATGCTAAAGGGGGCATCCGTTGGTGGGAGCTTTCAGCCTCCTTTGCACAATTCTCTGTCCTCAGGTAGTGGAAGGAAGCTGGGTGGAAAGCAGACACCAATGGTGGGTGGCGCAAAGCAGTGAGCATTGTCTCATAAAGCTAATACCGGTCTTCCGAGCTCAGACAGAAGCAATGAACCTCTGGAAATGCTGGCAGATGCTTTGAAGACAGCAAGGATTCAGAACCTTTTTAGTAGAATATTCATTTGAGCTGAGATGGAGTTCAAGACCATTGCACACCAAAAGTGGCCCCATTGTTTGTCAGGAGTGGGAAGGGATGCTCATAGGATGGAGATCAACTTGGCTTTTCAGAAAGGGGTTTCTGATTGGGGGCCTTTTGTGGGCTTCATACTCTATCTTCCCTATACCTGCTCAGCTGTTCCAGATTTTCCTCCCAAAGCAACCACCCTGAAAACCTCAGCTCTTCCTGCTACGGTCAGCTAGGCAGTGGGCAGAGATCTAAAAATAGGAAACCTAAAGACACAGGCTGAGTTGGGCTATCAGCATTTCCATGTGTGTGTTTGTTTTTTTGAGACAAAGTCTCTCTATGTAGCTAGCCCCGGCTACTCTAGAATTCTCTCTGAACTAGGCTGATCTCCAACTCGTGGAGATCCTCCTGCCTCTGCCTCCTGAGGGCTGGAGTTTAAAGGCGTGTGGTACCACAGCTTGCTATTTCCATCATCTTTTGTGACAGGGTGTTGATAGGCTTTTCCTGGTGATGAAGAAGGCACACGTGAGATCTGGAGCTTCTGCACAAGTTCTGAAAGTCGGGGAAATGGGAGGGGTGCTGTTCTATGGGCCTGGTAGGGCATCAGAGTCCAGATTCTTGTGGACATCTCGAACACCACTTTATCCACAGGCCAGGGATTAGGCTTTAACTCTGCTCCCATCTGATGTACACACAGACGTGGCAGTTGGTGTGTGAGTCACATGGCGTGAATAACAATGGGGACAGGAGATGAGGTCAGATCGCCCTGACTTTAATAGTGGAGGGCGATAAGTGAGCGGAAGCCAGGAAGGAGCTACGAGGAAGACATTCTTTCCTTCAAGTGGAACCTTGGCTGTGCCAAGGATGCAAAATATCAAAAAAACAAAGCTCCCATCTGGTCTTCGACAGAAGGTTCTAGAAGGATGGTCACTGGCGCTCGTGACCTGAGGAACAATAAAGAAAAAGAACTGGTTCTAAATGTCTTGGACCTCAGCCTTATGTTTCCTACTCTTGAAGTCTGGTCAAATTACATGGGGAAGAATCATGTCACTACACCTGAGAGTACCAGATGATGAGTTGGTGGCTTTGAGACAGGATCTTGGAGTCGAATTCCAAAGACTGGCCACGAAGAGCAGGCAGCTCAAGAGAGTGAAATGGGGGGATTCATGGCCCCACCAGAGGAGCTGGGAGGACAATATTGAAAAGTTAGAAGGATGGGGACAGGCATCTTGGCCACTCAGTTTCTCCAGGTGCCCAAAATGTTGCCAGTGCTGCCGCGAAGCTCACAAGATAGATACAATGGAACTTCTTAAGCTCACAAGATAGATACAATGGAACTTCTTTTCCTAGTTTAGGGCAGACCTCGGGACACCGGTGGAACTTCCTCAGCTGCATGGAATTATCTGATCTTTGTGAGAGCTTCACATATGTAGTATATCTTTATGTGTGCACCTGTGTGTGTGTTCATATAAATGTGTGCATGCCTGTGTGTGCACAAGCAGGTCCTTGTGTGGAGGTCAGAGGATAATCTCAACTGGTGACCCTCAGATGCTCTCTGCCATTATTTTTTTTATAAGGTCTCTTATTGGTCCAGATTTTGCCAAAGTCAGGCTAATGAGCCTGCCAACTTCCAGGCATTAATCTGCCTCCACATCCCATGTGAGCCGTCGTTATTATAGGCCTGCATCTCCCTTCTTGGATGGATCTATGTTAAATCCCTTGTGCTTATGAATCTGACCCATCTTCTCAGCCATAAAAAGTTGATATGGCTAAAGCAGTCACTTACTGAGCATCCATAGTTTATGCCTTTGCTAGACTTGCCCAGCACCTCATTTGGCTGCATTGACAGTCTGAAGAGGTAAATGTGTTATTCAGATTTTAGGAAGACCATTGAGACTCTGAGAGTCAAGCAGCCTAAAGTCATAATGATTTGGACATGGGCCCAGCTTTGTGTAATGGTAGATCTTTAGTACCCCTCCCCTACCCGCCAGGGTCTCACTATCTAGCCCTGACTGGTGACCTGGAACTTGCAATCTAGGTGAGGTTGGCCTCTAGTTCCTTGATCTGCTGGCTTCTACCTCTGAGTGCCGGGATTAAGGGTGCGCACCTCCAGACACATTCTGGAATCTCAGTGCTTTAAATGTTTTCTATTTTCTTTATTTATTTTATTACTTGTATGTTTTGCTTGTATGTATATATGTGCATGCTTGGTGCACACGGAGGCGAGAAGATCCCCTGGAACTGAGCTTATGGATGGTTGTGAACCATTATGTAGGTGCTGAGAGCTGAACCAAGAATCCCAGTCCTAAGAGACCCCAAAACTGTCTTTTCAAAGGCACACTGGCCTTTGTCGGTTCTCTCTGCACACATAAGGAACTGAAGGTTCTTTCTTGCCTCTGAGAGTAGCAGACTATTTCTGTCCTTTGCACTGTATCAGAGGAACAGGTTGCTCGGGACTGGACTTGTCTGTCTCCTCCCCCTTCATACACAGAATTTTTTCTGGATATGATAGAATTTGGAGGTGAGGCTTTTGGGAAGTAATCGTTTAGATAAGATGAAGATGGAACCCTCATTCAGTCTTCAAAGAGACTGAAGAGACACCAGAATGCCCCTTCTGCCCAGTGAGACGTCCTTGCGAGCCAGCCATCTGAAAACCAGAGAGACCCCTAAGAAATGGCCCCCCCAAAGACCCTTGACATCGCACTTTCAGACTCCAGGACCTTGAGAAACAAATTGCTGTGGTCAACACTTCCTAGTCTATGGCATTTTGTTACAGCAGCTGACAAGCACATAAGCTTATTTACTGTCTTATGGAAAGTTTATTACCTTGAGAAAATATTAAATATTTTTAAAAAGGGAAAAGATGTAGGAATGGCCCCAATTAGCAGTTTTTAAAGGTTATCACCAATGCCAGTTTAGAGTTCTTTGGGATGCCACTCTGCAGGGTATCCGTTTGTAGAAAATCTTACACAAGAACACTCTTTCCAAGTTTGCTGCTCACATGGTATGAGGACATCCTCGGGTGCTGTAAAAAGATACCACAAACAGGTGACTTAAGACAGCTGATAAAGCTCTGGCAGCCAGGGTCTGAAAGCCAGCTTTGGGAAGTGCTAGCTTGTCCTAGAGGCAGGAGGAGGAATCTGCTGAAAGCCTCTCTGAATTTGGTGGCTGCTGGTACCCCTCAGGGCACCCTGGCTCCCAGATGCATGGCTCCAATCTGTCTTCTTCTCCTGACACTTTCTCCAGGTGTCTGGGCCCAAATTTCTCCCTTCTGATAAAGACACCAGTCACTGGGCAAGGGGCCTTTCTAGTGGGAACTTGCGTAAACTTACCGAATCTGTAATGTGGTCACATTTGCTGAACCAGGGGGTTGTGAGTTTGGGAGTCCTTTTAACTGCACATGTGGACTTCTCTTTATGTAAATGAATACGGGTTCCATTGCTATTCCTTTCTGTACTTCTCTACTGTCAAGGGTCTTACTAGCTTAGGCTGGCCTCAAACTCACTGTCCTCCTGCCTCAGCCGCCAAAGTTCTTGCGTTACAGCAGTCTGACATTACATCAAGCTGTACTTAAATTTTTATCGATGTAGTGATTTTTCCATTGAGAAGTGCCTCAAACACATTTGGGAATCCAAAGCGGGTGTTTCTTACTTCACCTTTTTTCGCTATGGCATTCTGCTGGGTACTTTGGTCGAGAGAGGAAACAGGCTGAAGGGGGCCTCTTCTTCCATCCAGGGCTATAGTCTCCAAAGGATTTGTTGAGTCTGCCCATCAGTTCTCCAAGACCTCAGAGATTTCCTCACACACAGAATTCATGGATGTCTATTCAGTGAACTTGGTATTTATACAAAGAGAACGTCCAGAGAAACAAACAGGCTTGCCTTGGATACCACATTGATAGAAGACATTATCTGTGGGCTGCAGAAGGGATGCGCTTGCCTGGGAATCAAATGTGTTAGGAGGGTGGGGGAGCTGTGGCTCTGGAGCTGTGTGTTCCAGCACCGTGGCCATGGAGAGCTCTAGGGCCATCAGCAGTGGGAATGTTTGCAAAGGTGACAGCCCTGGCGATTGATGTGTCCTGACCCAGGCGTGGAGGGTAGGTGCTTCATGGGTCACAGTGGCCTGACTCCTCTGGGGCTCAGCATCCTATTTAGACAGGACTGATAATGGAATGTTAAATCTGTCCATCCTTCCCAAACACGCCCAGCCCACAGGAAGGGAAGGGATCAATTTGTCAAACAAACCGAGTCAACACTCCACCCTCAGTCAGCTGGACAGAGTGTGCCTGTCCGTGGGCCAGGGCAGAGAGCTGGCTCTGCAGCCTGGGACGTCGTCATAGGTGTTTAGAAGCCAAGAAGACAGCCAAGGACCCAATGGTCACTGAGTGTATTAATCACTTGTCTCGTAACCAAACAAGAAACAAAAGGAAGGACCGATTTGGGTTCATGGTTATAGAAGGATTAGTCCGTCAAGGAAGACATGACTGCAGGAGTGGCTTTCCACGGCGGTGCTATTAGCACTAGACTGGTCACCTTTCAAGACAGATCAGGAAGTAAAGAGCCGGGAGTGGGGTGCTTGCTTTCTCCTTTTATTCATCTCAGAACCCCCTAGTCCATGGGATGGCACTGCCCACACGCTGGGCAGTTCATCCCTTGTTTCGTCTCTTTCAAAGTATCCTTGGAGACCCACTCCCCAGCTCCCTACGTGTTCCTAAATCCAATCAAGTTGACAGTGGCTTTAACCATCACACTGGCAACCCAAAGGACAGGTATTCATCTGGGATCTGCCTGACTCCAACATTCATCCTGAGCCTTGGATTTTGGGGAGGAGAAAGAATCCTGTCAATCAAGCACAGTACTGGGAGATGAAGTTCCATCTGCCACCACCACTCATAACCCAGGACAGGTATTTAAAGATTTACCTGGACTCGGGTAGACAGAGACTCGGAGGCCAGGACAGGCAAAAGATCAAGTCCATGCAGAAACCTGCCCCAGGGTTTGGTGGGTGGGTATCTGCACACGTTCAGTGAACAAAAGTTATGACTGGACCTGTGGGGAGTATTGATTGTACTGCAGATGGTCCCGAGGGACCTGCCAAGGAGGGGATGCTGAGTAATTTTGGGTGTATTTGCTTTGAAACACCTGCTGTGGGCTATGCTATGGCTCCACAAATAGTGTCCATGGACCAACTATGCAAATGGGGCTCACACAAGTCCCCTGTACATTGCTAGGACAACATTGCCCAGGGCATGCATGGATTTGCAGAGAAAATACAAAATGCCAGGCAGTGAAGGCTGAATCCAGTCTAGAGATGGGGAAGGGAGCTGGCCTTTTGAAGGTAGTTCTGACGGATGAGAATAAGTTACAGGAAGGGTGCTGAATGAGTAAAATCTCCCAGAAGAAACAGTAAGGCTGATGGCAGCCTCCGACACTTGGCTCCTCGCACACGGCACGAAACAGTATTTACAGGAAAGGAAGCTGAGGCAACCGCAATTAAATAGTCTCTTAGTAAATGTGGTTTTCGGTTTTGATTTTTGGTTTGCTCTTTTGAGACTAGGTCTCTTGACCTCACTACAGAACTGGCTGAAAAGCCAAGGGTGACCCTGGGCTTCTGGTTCCCTTGCCTCCACTTCCCCTCTACTTAGGATTGCAGTGTGAGTCACCACAGCCAGTTTTCTGTGGTGCTGGAGATCAGACAGAGGGCTCCACACACACGGGGCCAGCAATCTAACAATCGCTTTACATTTCTAGCCCTTTAGAAGTCTTTGCTATTCGGTTGACTTTTCATCCGAGTGGTCCTCACAGAAAGGTAAGATGCACCATTAATTTCAGGAGCCCCTTTGGAAAGAGAGACTTGTAAACTCTAGTCTCCTTTAAAAATTATTGGCATATATTAATTATGCATTAAACAGAATGGGTCTCATGACATTTTCAAACTTGCGTATAATGTAGTCATATTCATCATCCATTGTCCTGTCCCTCCTCTATATTGCGGATCCCTTTCTTCTTCCCAACTTTGTCCCTGATCAACTTTCATGTCCTTTTCTGGGGATACGGTGACCCAGTGAGTTTCACTGGGGTTTCTAATAGGAACACACATGTGGGTTTATTTACAGGAGTGTGGGCACCTCAACAGTGGCTACATTACTGGATACCACATCTTTCCTGCCTCCCAGTAACCGTTTATTGCTTTAGATCTTTAGGGAAGCTCTGGAGAGGCTTATTGAGCCCCACCTCCTTAGCAACTGCTAGCTGCTTATAGAGCCTCAGGGAGGGGGAGGGGCCTTGTGAGCCCCTCCAACAGAGATTTCCAGAAGAGTCCTGAGGCTATCCTTAGTCCTGACTGCACTGGTATTTTCTTTAGGGCTAACACACTATGTCTAGGACGTGCCACAAGAGGGCACAATTGCCCAAGTATGAAATCGGTTTACTTCCAAAGAAGAATCAGAAAGGACCTGGTCTGGCTCAGCTGAGTTTGTGATGAGACCACATCAAGGACCCTGCAATGCAGACATTCAAAAGCTGCGTACACCTGCCTGGTGAGGTGCCTAGCCAGCTGTGAGAACCATGGCACCTGGGCTTGCTCTGAGGCAATGCTTTCATAACGGCAAGCAGAAACAGCTGCTAAGCCAACATGCCGCACACACCTCCTGACACAGATCACAATAACCATAAGACAGAGGTTTTAGTGTATCTCATTTTACACATGAAGAAACTGAGTTACGGGGTGGGGTGTGGACTTCCCCTAAGGTCACAGAGCAGGTCAGTGGTAAGTTCTGCCCCTTGAGTCGAGGACGTCTGATGCAGAGTCTATGATTTACGTCACAAAGCCAGCCATAGAATGTAAAAATGTTTCACCTCTCTTGTGCTGGCAATACCAGACTGAAAACCTCATACAGATGTGCCTGAGGTCAGTGGCTGCTAGGCAAATAGAAAGCCATATTTTCCTGTTCTTTCGTCTTTCCCTTTCACTCTTGAGAAGGGTTTCAGCTCTAGCTCCCATGCTGCCTTGGGTATTTCCCAGAACTTCTCTGTGCTCGTCTCTTTTTGTCCGTGAAATAAAAGTAAGCCGTAGCTTTTCTTATTAGACTTAGGGAAGTGGAAAAGCAGGCTGTTTGGAGAACTGAGTCTGTGTTACACGCGTGTGAAGCCAGTACCATAGAGTTCACTGCTGTGAAAGCATACCAGCGGAGGCATGGCATGCAGAACACTTAGAAACACTGTTTCTAAATAATAATAATTTGATGATAGTATTAATAAGAGGATGGGAGAGAAATGGAGTCAAGCATCTATACTACATTCTGCATTTGACTATCCATGTATAAAATACTTATCTTTTGGTGAAGCCATAAAGACTACATTTCTCTTTTTGATTGGGGAGATGGGATGAATGGGCTGGTGGCAGTGTCTGTGAAGCTGGAGTTTGCTGAGAGAAAACCCTGTGTTGGATGCATGTAGATGGAAGTTTCTGTACCACCTGATCTCACAGCCATTCAGTTCCAGAGAAACGCACAGAGGCTTATATTAATTATAAACTGTTTGGTCTATTAGCTCAGGCTTATTATTAACTAGCTCTTACAACTTAAATTAATCCATAATTCTTGTCTATGTTTAGCCACATGGCTTGGTACCTTTTCTCAGGAAGGCATTCTCATCTTACTTCCTCTGCATCTGGCTGGTGAGTCTCTGTCTTTCCTTTTCCCAGAATTCTTATTCTGGTCACCCTGCCTCTACTTCCTGCTTGGCTACTGGCTGTCGGAGACCAGCTTCAGCAAAAATACCACTTATCAGGTATTGGTTATGGGGCATGGGATTAGAAAGGTAGTAAAGAGGATAAAGACATAAGTGAAAATAATAAAACAAAAATCACTGGACAGTAGTGGGAGTTCCAGTGAATACTGAAATCCTCCCATGGTTAATTCTCCATACACTTTTTTATACCTCAATACCACAGGGGAAAGAAGACAAAAGACTGTTTTAACATGATACAAAGGGCAACTCAGTTACTTGCTTCAGTATTTTGAGACATTAGATAATTAGCTTTCTGTTGTGTAGGCAGTGAACCCACCCTAGACCAAGTATCCTGAAGGCAGCCACTCCCCAAGGTCAAGCCTCCTATTTCAAAAGAAGGAGCAGAAGTATGCTTGAATTTCCTGACTACTGGTCAGGGTGGAGTGGGTTTACTTGTATGGGCCATCTTAATGTCCGTCCAAAACACCAAGTAACCACACCCAAGGTCAGGGTGTGTATCCATGTTGTCAACAACTTTGAACAAGTTAAAACTCTGTCCTTCAGACAAGGTAGAAATAGGCTCACATTTTTGGGCCTGCACAACTGTTCAATTAGAGTTATTAAACCAATATGAGTGACAAATTTTTACAGTGTTCAAGAGCCTTAATCCCCACAGCAGATGCAAGTCACCCTAGCCCGCATCACCCATTGGGAGAAGCATGTGGCTTTCCACAGCTCAGTCCTACTCTGAGGGCTCCAGAGGTTCAGAGTGGCTCATGTGGTGATATTGTGCTACAGGCCCTGATGACTCTTCCCTGTGAGGAGGAAGGGGACGTTTCTGTCCCAGCTCATCATTTGAGTCAAACTATAACCCTGCTCCCCTTTAATCTGCTTGTCACATGCAATTTACGTTTGCCTTCTGCTTGCAAAGGGGTGGGAGGCATGAAGTCTGAAATAAACTTCCAGGGATTTAGAAGATACCTTCCCCCTGTAGCTACAGGGCCTCTCTGGTGTCTGAGCTCCCAGAAGACAGGGCCTGAAGCTCCACCTTTACACTGGCTGTAAGCCAGAGTCCTCCCAAGGCCATCTGGAGTCTCCAGCAGGCTTCTACCCTCTTGGTTTCCCTGCTCCTGGGGGTCAACTACTCCTGCAGAGTCCTCCTCCTAAGTGGAAAACATGTTTGTTTTTTTCTGCTCTCCTGGCAAGGACATTTGGCTTCTTCTAGTCCTTCTAGTTCTTGCTTCCAAACCCATCCCTGAAACTGCCCTTGGATTTCTAAAGCTGTCGGGGTATGGAGAAGAACAAGAAGCTCCTTTTCCCAGGGTCCACTCTTCTCTGCCTGCAGTGGGGAAGGTGAGGGACTGGAAAGCAGGGCATTTCTTCTAGGGTCAAGCCTTCAGTGTGTTCAGAGTGGGCGGGCCATCTGATGGTTGCACTGATGAGGGATCAAAGACTGAGTGCAAGACAGCCAAGTTCTGGTTGAAAGAGTTCAGGGGAGCGTAGCTGTTACTAGGGATGAATGCTAGGCTCAGGTGGGGAAGGGGTCATGCCTGGCTCGGGAGAGATATATGGTATTCATGTGGTGTTCTTCTTGCTTGTAGGAATCTAAGGAAAACAGAAGGGAAAACCAGATGGAGACATAAAAACCTGGAAGCCTCTTTTCTGCTGTGTCAGCATGGCGTGTTCTTTGTTGAGGGTGGGAAGAGATGCCCTGGTTGGAGAAGACATTAAGGGAAATGATGTCACTCTGTTATAGTAGGTCCATTTCTGGTGTCTCGCCTTCTGTATCAAAGGACTCTTCAGTGGGGGAGTCAATTTCCATTTGGAGTTGCCTTCCCTGTACTGACCCCCATCCCCAGGCTGTCCTCTCTGCACAGAAGGGCTCCCCCCTCCTGACTCTCCACAAAGACAGGGGCCAAGAGTCCCTTATTTAGCTTGGTTTCCCCAGGGCAAGACACAGAACATTTAGTCTCTGCTAACTGCTCACTGGTATGGATCCCCCATGACAGAGGAGGACTCCCACATCTGGTGACAATAACTTGACTCTTTTCTCATTCGCTTCCACTTCTCCATCCCCACAGACACAGCCACCTTTCTTCCTGGCTGTCTCCTAACAGACTTCCTGGCGTGCCTGCCTTAAATCTCTACAGAAGTCTGTAGCCATGCGTAGACTTTCACAGCTGGATTCTGCTGCCCTGTATCAGTTTCTCTTGAGAAATTTCCCCCTATACATAGATAGAACATCCACAGGCCTTGCCTTGATGCCGAAGACCTTTTTACCGTTTTCTCTCTGTTCCTTTATTTTATTTATTTTGCCCTGCATGAATTTCTAGTCTCTATTTCTTTGCCTTGAAAGCATTTTTTATTTCTCCTTCTTTGTCTTCAATCTTATTTCTTTTTATATTATCGTGCACTTTGAGCCCCAAAAGTCACGAGTTGGAGTTATAATTTGAATATAAACTGTCCCCTCCTGGGTCATGTGTTGAAAGCTTGGTCCCCAGATAGCTTCAAAATAACAACAATGACTACTTAGTTGTAGAAGTTAGGGGACCTGGTCAGAGGATGCATGTCACTAGTTGTCCCCAGGGAAGACACACCTTGTCTGAGGCCCCTTCCCATCTGTTTCCTGTCCTTCATGAGATGAAGAACCCTGTCTCACTACATCTTCCTCTTTTGCCATGATGCTCTGCCTCAACACAGGCCAACAGTCATGGGGCTAAGGCATAGGGCAACCCTCTGATAATGTGAACCAAAATAAAGCTTCTCCTCCTTCTCTCTCCCAGTACAATGCAAACTCTAAATTTATTGAATAGTTGTGGGTCATCCCATGGGCCCTGAGGATGGATACCTAGGACCCAGCACTGAGTTCCACACAGCACAGCTTCCAAGCCTCTGTTCTTACTCCAGGAGGGCGAGCACATTATCCTTGTGGACTGAACCTTTTACCTTGGATGTGATGGAGTAGCTGGTACTGTCATAAATCCCATGCACATGAGTGTGCACTGTCCCTGTGAGCTGGTCCTGCCCAGCACTTCAGTGATGTCAGTCTAATGAACTGGAGTAGTGTTCATGATGGCATCTGTCCTTTAATTTGTGTCATTAGTGCCGGGCTGGGTGTAGTGGGGGGCACACCTGCCATCCTAGGACTTAGGACATTCATGCAGGAGGATTCTCTAAGTTACAGTTTGGGCCCTCCCCCCCCCCCCAAAGAGTTGAGTCTCCAAAGAGAAGTCTGGAGGCTGGGGATTTGTCTCAGTTGGTTGACTGCTTCCTAGCATTTATATTAGCCCTCCATCCAATGCCCAGCACCACACAAACATGTGTGATGGTGTGTGCCGGAATCCCGGAACCTGAGGTGCAAAGGCAGAAGGATTGGAAGTTCAAGGTCATCCTTGTCTGCCCCAGGAGGCCAGTCTGGGCTACTCCAGACTTTGTATCAAAAACATTTTTTTTTTCAAGTAGTCCTTTAAAATATTGATTTGAGAAGATGGGCCCTGAAGAAACAGATTTCATGTTGAAGTGAACTTGGGCTGTGTTGCTTTCTTGAAGCTCTGTCATGTATTTCCACGGTGTGCCTTGAACCCAAGACTCTGGGGAGCCCTATGATCAAGAATTCTTAATTCTTAATTCCCACCTTAATTAAGTTCATGGGCAGCCAAATTCTTTCTCCTTCATATCTATTAACTCATTGCAGGTGTTGATGGTACAGCAACCTCCCATTTCGACCAATGAGAACGCTGTGGTCCAGAGACAGCTGTGCTTATACAGCCAGTAGAAAAGCTGTCCTACCTGGCACTCTCAGTGTGACCCTGGGCTGACCTGCATGCCATCCACACCCAGCGGGGACTTGTATAATCTGCTTGTAGTGCATGTCATCTGGTTCTCTTTCCCAGTGTCTGAACTTTGTCCCACGTCTCTTTCCTGAACATCATTCTTTTCGAGTGTTTCTTTGGCTTCTCTTTTTATCTACCAGATGTCTTAAGAGTAAGCAATAAAGGACTCCAATCAAAGTTTCCAATGCCTCATCAAATCACACACACAAAAATAGCCAATACTTTTTTTGTATATAACTGTTTTATGTCAAAAGCACAGTTGTAAAGTTGAGGGTATGGTGAGGGGGACTAGGTTTGTTATGAAAGTCAGGTTTAGTCAGCCACACAGTCATTGATGAGTGAATACATACAGGTTTAAGTCTTGGTTTTGAGGGTTTTAAAAGAATGTTTGTATAATTATATATAAACTAAATATTTTATGATAAAAAAGGCTTGAGACTTTCTTGTCCAAATGATTGGCAGACCCCCTTGGGTGATTCCCACGGAAACAATGCTATGTCTTTGTTCTATGAGACAGCTTCCTGATGGAAACTAATCGTGTAAGATTCAAGGTTCCTGGAATCGGTTTTAAAATGTGTTCCTTAAGCCAGGCGGCGGTGGCGCGCACGCCTTTAATCCCAGCACTCGGGAGGCAGAGGCAGGAGGATCTCTGAGTTCGAGGCCAGCCTGGTCTACAAGAGCTAGTTCCAGGACAGGCTCTAGAAACTACAGGGAAACCCTGTCTCGAAAAACCAAAAAAAAAAAAAAAAATTTAGTAAAATGTGGTCCTTTAATGATCTTTCAGGCAGTTTAGGATGCCTCCTCTCCTTCCAGGTCCAGAGATAGGACTCGGGTCCCATTCTTCTGAATGGAAATTTAAGTCCTGCTGTTTCGGTCCTTAATTTATAGGGTGTTGCCTGTGAGGTGTCCAGCCCCAGTGCCCTCAATAACTCCTTGTTTAACAGTCAACTCTGTGGGGAGCATAGAAACACTCAAGAGGAACAACACTGAAGTTAGAAATTTGCATCTAGAGCCTTGCTTTGGGATACAGTACAATTGTTTCACAAGCATGTGTGAGTTTTGAGACAGGGTCTCTCTGTATAGCCCTAATTTGCTAAGTTGATTGGGCTGCTTTCTGACTCAGATCTGACTGCCTATATTTCCCATCAAAGATTTAAAATCTTTTAAAATCTTTTTTTTTATTTTTAACTAGGTGTATATGTGGATGTGTGTAGGTGTGTGCACCTGGGTACCATGCCTAATAGAGGTCAGAGGCATGAGATTCCCTAGTACTAGAGGGGACAGACAGATGGGAGCTATGGGTAGTAAGAGAATTAAGTTCAGGTCCTCTGGCAGAGTGATACTTGCTCGTAACTGCTGAGCCATCTTTCTGGCAACCCCCTCCCCCCCGCCTTTTTGAGATAACTCTTACATAGCTCAGGCTGGTCTCAAACTCACTTTGTTCTTGAAAATGACCTTGAACTCCTGATCCTTCTGCCTCCACACGGTGAGTGGTGGAATTACAGGTGCGTGCCGACATACCTGGCCGGAGCAGATACTTCTGAAGGCTGTATTATTATGTGATTGTCTCACCGTGCAAACATCACTGCTGGGTCTCTAAGCCAGGATCTTAAAGTTCCTCCGTATCTGCTATTGGTCCTCCTCAAGTTTCTATTAGTGTTATTGCCTTTAGTGGATCCCCATCCCCAATGGTTTTCATGCTTTTTAATACCATCTGTGGTGAATCTGGACATGACTTGAGGGATAACTACTATTGGTTTGTGGTTTTAGGAAAAAAAAAATCGCTCGCACCTTTGTTTCCAGGTCAATCATTTTACATCAGTTCCTCTCCAAACATCCGCAATGGCTTTGAACGCTTTGGGTGATAGTGACCAGAAGACCACAAGAGCAAATTAAACAGTCTGGAGATGTTCTAGTGTGAGCTGCAGGAGACTGCTGACACAGGGGATCCCCTCCCCCACACTGCTTCCTAGTACCCTGTAGTACACAGGAGGCATACCTTCTAAAATAGAGGTAAAAGCACACCCTATCGTAAACAGTAAGCCGGCAACATAGTCATTTAGCATCATTCTGAGCCTCATGTGCTACCCAAAACTGTGTGTGCTATGCTTTTGATCAGCAGCCGGCACACAGGTTTTTCTTATACCAGCATCACAGACACATGTGAGCGGTGCTGTGTGCTTTGATGGTACTGTGGCGACGTCACCAGGCAACTGCTTGCTTGCTTTCAGATTACCATAATCCCGTGTGAGGAGTCACACTGATGCCTATTCCTCGTCATACACAGCCAGGCTGGCTTTAGCAGTTTGAACATGCTAAGGTACACTGCTAACTTCACTGAGTCTGTTTCCAGTTCATCATGTGTCTGATCCAATGTAACGTCCGACTTAGCGCCTTTTCGAATCTTAGAATGTGTATCTTAGAATGCGGTGTGGTGGTGGAGGGACAGCCAGTAGAACTGCAGAGGAGCAGAATGGTCCTATTTGTGTCCTTGGCTGCAGCTTCCAAGCTCAGGTCCTCTCAGGTCTCCCAGGAACCCTCTTCCCCCAAGTTTGCCCAGCTGTCACCCTCACAAGCCCACAGGACAGCAATGACTCATCCACAAGCCCTCCAGTCCCTTCTCCATCATTTCTTCGGTGGCTTGGGTGTGTTACAATCTCCTGAAGCAATTTGTTTTCAGGATCTGGCTTCCCTGTTTAGTTGGGTTTGGCCCACACCTTCCATTTCTTGTCTACACTGGGAGGCGATTGGAAACTGGGGAGTTAATAGATGTATGCAGTCAGCAGCCAGCACCAGGTGGGTGGTTCTACCTAACTGCTTATTCCTCCTGCTCATAAGACAATATCCTCTTGAAGAAATGCTGGCGACAGCAAACTTTGGCTTTACCAAGAGTGCCTGCAAATCACAGGCTTGCCCTTGCATTTGGACATGGGAGCTGAGGGTTGCTCTGAAATCCATGAAAATTATGGACTACCCAAGAAAAATAAAAAAATATGTTAACACAGTGGTTTCTTCCCTTGGAAGCTGTGAATTTTGAGCAATGCCCCCTCCGTGTGTGTGTGTGTGTGTGTGTGTTCAGTGTCTACAGTGATGAGGTGCTGTTTTGTGAAATCAATGCTGACAGCGATTAGGAAAATAGACTGGAGTTGAACCACACTTCCACAGGAAAGCAAGGACACTCCCTTTTCAGAGTGCTTCAACTTAGAGCCCAATTTAAAAAGCAAAACGCATTTTTTTATGCCAATTGTAGTGTTGCATGTCTGTTATCCTAACACTAGGAGGCAGTCAGGAAGATTTCCAGTTCAAGACCGGACTGATACATAAAGAGTTCAAGACCAGCCTGGGGTATATATCCAGACACTCACTTAAAAATCCAACCCAAGAAAAACGACTTAAAAAGTTTCAAGACCTTTCTTCCCCCTAGGGAGCATTTGAAACATGTGCTGCGGGGCTTCCCAATCAGCTTTGCAGTGTTCCTCATTGAAGACCCTGGCAGTGATGGGAGGGGTAGGGTGAGGTGGCCTAAGGCGGAACATGGAACCAGCGCACCTGGTGTGCTGTCACTTATTGGCTAGCCAAGAGAACCTTGACCAACCGGGAGCTGCCTGGTCGTCATGGCAACGAGACACGCTAACGCTAGTGTCCTGGGAAGCTGGCTTTCTGACTGAGCAGGGACGATGGCACGGAACTTGTATGGTCCTGGAGTCCGGATGGGCAACTGGAACGAAGACGTCTTCCTGGAGGAGGTGCGCAGTTCCCAGGATTCTAGATCCTGTCCTGCATGCTCGCTCTGTGCTGCTCTGAGCACTTAGCCTCTTCTCACCCAGCCTCACCGTGTCCCCCACTCCCCTTTGAGGAACCCGAGGTAGTGCATCTGCTCTCTGAGCACCCGCTTCGCGGTTCCTGAACCCACAGCAGGCACAGATTGCCCCCTCCACCCCCGCACCCCTCCCCCCTTCCCCCCCCCCCCCCCCCCCCCCCCCCCGCCCTGGTTCTCTGCCTTCCCCAGCTTTGTGGCACCCCTAGGTGTTGGGAAGGTTCTGGTGTTACGAGTGTATGGAGAAAAGTAGGCTTTTTTTTTTTTTTTTTTTTGAGACAGGATTTATAGCTTTGGTGCCTGTCCTGGACTAGTTCTTGTAGACCAGGCTGGTCTCAAACTCGGATATCCACCTGCCTAGGCTTTCTACATGTTCACCACACAGTCAGGAGGACCCCGGTAGAGACTGCTGGCTTCCAAACAAATACCACTCCTGATGGTCTGTGGATGGGATAAGCATAGCGACCCTCTCTTTTTTCTTCTCCATGCATTTTTCTTCTCAGGGTTTTCTAAGCACTCCGCCGTGACATGCAGAGGACATTTCTGCCATCTTTGTCACGATCACATTTCCCTTTGTGTTCTCAAACTGTCTTTGAACTTGAGATGCTTCTGAAGGGAAAGCTACCAGGACGTGTGCAAGCCCCTCCCTGGGCTCTCCTTTACCCTGTCTTTGCATCCCCAGGAGCGCATGAGAGACTTCCTAGAGAAGAGGGAGAAGGGAGAACTTCTTATACAGAGAAACAGAAGGCTGAAAAAGATCCTCTTGAGACCGGTAATCTCAAATTCCAATGCCAGTTTCAAACTGCTGTCAAATTAAGTGTGAGTTAAGAAAGGAAAACGTCTATGAACAACTAGCCATTTTGAAAACTTAAAGAAAATTTATCTGAAAAGTACAGTTTTTTTAAAAAAAAGTTCTCCAAGGTTTTAGAAACATAACAGAAAGTCTCCCCTTAATTATGTTTACTTAATTGTGTTTGCATCTAAGGGATGGATTAATGCTTGCCCAAATAAAGTGCCTTCTGGTTGCAGCTCAAGAATGTTGGGTTGAGAGAATTTATAATGGAACCGACCTATGTGAATTCCAACAGCTTTGCTTGACCTTGTTTAGGGTCATTGGGAACTTGCTTGACCGTGTGGAAGGGAAGGACACTAAGGATCCGAGGGAGGGAGAGAAGGAGGGGGGAGGGCCTTATTGAAATGGTGCCAGTCTAAGAAAGGAGGTACCCTCGGGAGGGACCTAGGTCCCAGCAGCTAAGGAACTGGTTGGCTTATTGGAAAATTCCTTTTAAAACTGTAGATGGAGCTTTCAATATCCCAAGATGGGTTTGTCCACTACGGCGATAAGGTGATCCTTGTGAACCCTGACCACGCCCCGGGGGAGGAGGCTGGCGTGTTTCTGGAAGGAGACATGTGCCTGTGCATGAGCCCAGATGAAGTGAAAGCCCAGCTATGCAATGAGTTGGAAATGCCCTGTGGCGTGAGCGCTGTGCAGACCACCGTCCCGACGGGCAGGAACACCTTCACCATTTTGAGGTAGAGACTCTCATTCAGGGCATCACAGTATCCGCTTGGATTTGTAGCTTAAAAATCCGAAATGAGACATTAGTTTCCCTCATACATGTGAGGACCTGAGTTGGATCCCTAGAAACCATTTAACAAAACCTAGTGTGGTGACACTCACTTTTGTAATTCCAGCACCGGGCAGGAAGAGACATGCATACTCTGAGCCTTACTGGTCAGCCAGCCTAGCTTACTTACTGAATTTCAGGCCAAACGAGACACTTTAAAAAAAAAACAGCACCTGAGGAATACCACTGTGCACGCACACAAATGCACACAAACACACAGATAGACACGGACACACACACTGGGATCAGGTAATAACGGCTACAGGCAAAGGTTATGGGAATATTTTCTGACGTCTTATTTTGCTTGCTTACTTGAGAAACATTGCTGAGGACCCTTTACGTGCCCGTTGCCGAAGACAAAAGGTTAATTAGCTATTTGTGTTTAGTTCAAAATGTTTGCTTCATGGTGGCCAGATCCAGAGAATTGAACTTACATTCTGCCTGGAAGTAAAGAAGGATTTTCCAAACAATGTTACAGGATGCTTTGTGCTCACAAGAGAGTTTCCATGGCTCTTGCTAGTTTTGCAAGAAAAGTATGTCATGTAATAAAAGGCTACACGAGATGGGTTTTCCTCTCTTCAAATCAGTCGTCTACCAAAATTGACCTGAGGTTTTGGAAATGATCAATGAGACCCTTAGAGACGTACAATCATAACTCAAACTACCGTTTTGACTTTGATTGAGGACTGGCAATCCTTCGGTGACAAGAACAGAGCCTTGCATCCTTCTGCACCCTTCATTTAATTTGTCTTAATTAAATGGTTGGCGGTAAAACAACTTAAAGTCGAGGACCATTTCTGTCCCTGGAAGATGATGAGGGAAGATTGTATTAAATGCCTGCAGAGGTATCACTTTGGCTCCGTCTAACTTCTTGTCATACGTTGACATGACATGCTTAGTCTACTCCAAAGGCTACAGAGCGGCGGGGAGGCTCTGGGTTTGATCTGTGGGGCAGAGCAGGTAACAGCGTGCTCATGCTAGCTGGATGTTGAGGCTAAAACGAAAGAACTTTTATAGATGGCTATGGTGGTTTATGGCTGTAACTCCAGCACTCTCAGGATGCTGAGGCAGGAGGATTTCTGCAAGTTCCATGTCAGCCTGGCCTTCAATGTCAGACTGTCTCAAAACACCAAAAAACAAAATCGTGCATTTCTCAACTAAAGACATGAATAGAAAAATACAAAAAAAAAAAAAAAAAGAAAATCTTACAGTTGGTGCTTGAGTATTTTAAGTAATGTTGCAAAAATGGATATTGGGGTCCAGCACGGTGATTCTTGTCAGGGTCTCCTGACATCATCTCCCATCCGAGGTCTTTGCCTGGCAAGCCAAACAGACCAGGGTGGAACTTTTGTTATTTGAGTACGGCACGTGAATAGATGCCTTAAGAAAAGCGAGGGAATGATGGGAAGGCACAGTCCTCACTCTCTCCCCTTGCTCTAACCCTCCAGTGCTGGCACAGACAGGAGCGCTGTGGGCCAAGTCCTTAGATACGGGCAGAGCTTCTGCCTCGGGATAGCTGCAGGCCTGGAATGCAAGATGGTGAGTCTTCCTGTGTGTGCTCCTGTCGTCTGTCCTTGTTTACCAAGATGGCCAAGAGCTACCTCCAGTGGGAGTGTGCAGATGAGGGCCCCATTCCTGCTGTCACTGTGGATTCGGTCTGTGGGGCCTAGTGGGCGCTGTGTACCTGATTCTCTCCTCTTAGCTTTGTAAATAACAAAACAAACAAGCAAACAGCATCCTTGTCCTTAAAAGCTAAGGTTTATGCCTCGTCAAACAGTAAATGGAATGAACAGGTTAGCTGGTATTTGTCATATGCCACCAATGCCAGCAAGAAATACATTGCTTAGACTAATCTTGAACTTCTGGGCTCAAAGTGATGCTCATGTCTCAGTGTCCTGTCTAATATCTGGGACTGTAGGCATGGACCCTAGTGTCCAGCTCTGGCATTTGAAGCTTTTGATTAGCAATTATTTTTTTTTTTTCTAAGAAGTAATAAGGACGGTATGAGTTTGCCGAAGTCAGGAAGCTTAAGTCTCTGAGAATCTCCTTTACTTTGGAGATAATGAAGTATAATAGGCCAGGTGCCATGGCTCACACCTATTAAACCCAGCCCTTGAGAGGTGGAGGCTGGAGGATTGCCGTGAGTCTGAGACTCACGTGAGTCGTAGAGTGAGACTGATCAGGACAGAACCAAACAGACAACAGAAAGAACCAGATAAACTCACGCTTGAGTTTCCCATGCAAGCTCTGTAATGGGGATTTGTGTAAATTAACCATTTGAGTTGGTGACTCAAAGTTGGAGCACCGTGCCAGGCAATGCCGCAATTGCTTCATACATGCTGACTCCATTGTTTTCACGAGCGTCCCTGATGTAAGAACACTGGGAACTAGGCATTCAGCTTTAAATGGCAGAGCTAGGACCGCGGGCATTGTTATGGTTTGAGTGTGGAAAGTACCCCCCCTCCCCATAGGCTCCAGTGTTTGGACACTGAGTTCCCAATGGGTGGGGCTCTTTTGGGAGTTAGGGACCAGCTGGAGGAAGTGATTGGCAGTGGGGGAGAGGCCTTATAGCTCTTTCTGGTTCGGGCCCAATCTCTCCACTCCTTGGTCCATTGAGATGTAATCAGTGGCCCCATAGGCACAGCCACAGCTGTCCCTGCTGCCAAGCCTTTCCCACCACTAGAGACTAATTCCTGAAACTGTGAGCCCCAGTAAGCCCTTTCCCTTGCAAATCTGTCTTATCAGACAGCAAATGAGACAAAGGACATGAGCAGGAAATCCCAGTGTTGTCCGACATGACATCAGCCCTTTTGGTAGCACTAAGCCAAACTGACGGTGTCAGTCAAACTATGCCATGCATAGGTGTCCATCTGCAGCCTGAATTTAGATACAGAAATGAAGCATATAAGTCGTTGGGGCAGGGGCGTAGCACCCAGAGATGTGCACACCAGCATCTGTCTTCGATTGGTGCTTTCCTATGTGTCTTCTTAAAAAGGCACAACTCGGCTGTGACCTTAATGAGCACCCAGCTTCTTTCTACTTCCCTGTTTTCAAAGCTCTCCTTAACAGTTACATTTAAGGAATGCCTGATACATTATTGTACAGCCGTGTCAGAGTGACCCAGTCCTTAGTCTATCTTCGGGCAGGCTCCTTTGCTTTCTTCTTCTGGTGGTCTTACTATTCAGCCCAGGGCTGGCCTTGAACTAGCCATCTTCTTGCCTTAGCCTTCTGAGTTCTGTGATTACACGTGTGTGTGCGCCACCATGGCTAACTGAGTTTGTTACTCTAGTTTCTATCACGTATAGGGTTTCATGTGTGTAGGTGGGTAAATGCTTAAAGCTCACACCCCTCAAACCCTGGTTTAGTGAGTCTTTCTCCAGAATAGATTTTTTTCTTTTGGCCTATCATGACTGATATCAAGAATGTGAATACAAATAGAAGTATTGAAAGCTGGATATAGTAACACACACCTATATTTTCAGCACTTGAAGTGCTGAAGCAGGGGGATTGCCACAAAATAGAGGTCAGCCTGTGTTTCAGAGTGAGATCCTGTTTTTTTTTTTTTTTTTGTTTTGTTTCTTTTTAAAGGTAACATGTAAAAAGTTCTTTAATTGATTGGGATAATCTGTACCTTCAGCAACAATAAATGCAAAAGGCATTAAGCGTGGCAAACAGCATAATTTAAGTCTTTGCTAATCTTCTGGACAAAC
This sequence comes from Arvicola amphibius, assembly GCF_903992535.2. NCBI lineage: Eukaryota > Metazoa > Chordata > Mammalia > Rodentia > Cricetidae > Arvicola > Arvicola amphibius. Next base: position 154,569,973 of record NC_052058.2, on the reverse strand, counting down.
AGGAAAAGATATGTAAATGTCAC